>NC_133526.1:102916223-103225165 GCF_048544455.1 Silene latifolia | reverse complement strand
ATGAATGCACATCCAATAATTTAAAACTAACATGTGATAGCTTTCTAAGTCGGTTGATTTAATCCAAGTATCAAGTATAAGATGTCGGGTTGGATTAATGGTTGATTTGCATGCAAGACGGAAGTTAAACATCCATTTACCATATTAGGTTTATGGTGCATAACGTGATCCATTTGTCTTAGTAAAGCATTTTGCAAATATGATTTTTGAATGAGCAAATAGTCATCTGATCCGTCCTATATTTGGGCTAACCGGAGTCAGGATCGTCCTAGACTAATGCTGGAAAGGGAACGGGTCATGTGCCAGGCGGCCATATGAGGCGCGAGCATGCCGGCGGGGTAAGGGGGCCTCCCCTGGTTTTGGAAATAAGAGAATAGGGGCCTGTTTAGGCGTGGGTCAACCAACGGTTATATGCCGTGTTCTGACCATTTGGAAAACGTTTATAAAACGTATTGAAAAATGGGTATTTGACCCGATTTGCTTTGAAAGGGTTGTCTAGACCGTATTTGTTGATTTGAAGAGCGGGACTCGAATAATCATCATTATTTTGATGATATTCAGTGTCAGGTTCGACTTGGAAAGCTTGACATGAATAGTTTTGAAAATAATTATGAACTAATTGTTTTAAGTTCGTTTGAATATAGTTAGTCGATACTCGTCATCGTACCCGGGTTAAAATCCGGCATGGTATGTAGAACCAAGGATGACTTTATGTTGGTGACTAATATGCTTGTTTTGAAAATATAAAGAAATGATGAAAGGCTTTAAAATACCTCCCAAAATGTAAAGAAATGAAATAAAAGGCTTTAAATACCTTTTAAATGTTATTAACCAAATATTATCACCGAAACACGAATTTAACCATCATGGTATGAGGGACCAAGAGTGAAAAATATTTTATGGTTAAAAACAAATAAAATAAAATAAAAAAAGTTTGAAAATATTTGAAATGGTAAAAACCGATTACAAATATGAAAATGGATTAAAGGGGAAAGACAAGAACAAACACGGTTGAGTTCTGACCTAGGCACCCCATTGAGGCGCGAGCCTATGTGCACAATAAGGGGCTTCTGCCTCAGGCTAAAACTCAGTTTTGGCTCGTTTATACCATGTTTTGGATCGTGTTATGCATGTTTTAGCATGTTATAGTCCTAAAACAAATGAAGACATGATAAAAGAAGGATGTTTACACCCTCATAATTAAATGTTTGGTTAAGGCGAGAAATCGACGTGAGTGTAACAACTCGTTTGGTCGAAAAAGACTCGGTTTAAAACCGTTTTGGTAAGTAAAAAGAGTGTTTTATTAAGATTAGTGACGGTGTTGTGGTCGAAGTGGTCGGTCAAGCGAGTTAATGCACGATGACGGTACCAAACAATGTGTAAGGCTTGTATTTACGATCGGTAGGTCGTAAATACGCGTCGGATTGTGACTTAAGAAGTCAAGTCGAGAATTTTAAGGGAGAAAAGAGGGGGCGGACACTCGCGTAAGTTCTCAAATGGGGGCATTTGAGGGGTATTTATAGTAAAATGAGTGGTTGTGTGAGTTTTGAGCAACGTGGCCACCTGGGCTGCTCAAAGAGGCGCGAGCCACGTCGCGGGTCTTCGAGTTGTCTTGTCGCTTTCATACAAGTGCAATCATGATTTGTTCTATCGTAGGATTTGTAGTCACATGTTTGGTACTTGACCATTCATGAATCCGGGAAATCTTAGTATAGAAGGCTTTGAATGTTTTGTTTTTGGTGGTTGACTCGGTTTGACTCGTTGTTGGAGTCGGGATTTGAATTTTTGAGTCGGTTTTTGGTCTGGTGTCGGTTTTGACTCTAGTTAGTGTCATTGCGACCCCGTCGTCGTGCATTAAACACTCCAGGTACTTTTGAAAAGTATTGAAATGTTTTATTTTCGAAATCGTTTTAAGTTTTCCGACGTAAAGTTGTACACAAATTGTCGATCAAACGCCGCGATTCCAAAACATGTTATAGTCCAATAATCATCGGGTGTTTGTTGGAGTCTCAGCAGATACTGGGTATCTACAGTGTTGTATATTATATATTGTATTTTGTGTAATCAGTAACTGACCCCGTTTAAATGTTTTGAAAACTGTGGTGATCCATTCAAGGATGGTGAGCAGTTATTGAGCAGGTATTAGATGGACGCGCATGGGATAGCTGGGTTGAGTCACCACGAGATGTCTAGAATTCTTCCGCTGTGTCTTAAAACTTTCTTTACTTTAGTTGGTTTAACATTTTGGATTAGTTGTATTTTCATTTGACAGTTTTGGTTTTGACATGTATTGCTTTAAACTTATTTAATAAAGTATGTTCTTTTATGGTCATTTTGATATACTTTGCCTCGGGTAACCGAGATGGTAGCATTCTCGTGCATTAGGTGGTCCTGGTAAGGCACTTGGTGTATGGGGGTGTTACAGGCAAACCCTCTGACAGTTGTGTAAGGATGATAACTGAGTAAGTTTACAACCTTCAATAATGTCATTTGTTATTGTATGACTTGAGCCATATATATGCAAATAATAATGGCATGTGTGTATATTTATGAATTAGTGTTTTTGAAGGAAAAAAAGATTATGTCCACTTGGGAAATATTAAAGCAACACTGTTCCCAATTTTATCACGCCATTAGTAAGTGTATTCTTAATAATTACTCGTATCATTTAATTAATGTTTATGCGAGAGGTTGATTATCTAATTCAGCTGATTTGTGTGATTTATATAATAGTCTCCTAAAGCACCAGACGACAAACAATGCGCCTTTTATGTTTGTTAGTCCATGTGGGAGGTTATCAACGGAAAACTTTCTACCATTCCGATATGGGTTAGTGTGATTTAAAAACTATTTCAGACGTTAATTGAGTTCAATTCTGTATACTTTCATGTATTATATCTATTTTGATTATGTATATTTTGAATTGTAGTTTCCACTAATACTCAACAAAGCCCCAGAATATTCGCCAGAGGACATCAACCAGATGAGAAATATGTGGGTCAGTTATGTTGTTTCATTAGCGGAGTCTCAATAGTTTGTTCACGCTTTATGTACGTGTGTGTATATATAGAGCCATTGTGTATTGGCTCCATTTGTTTTTTTCAAGGAAGTTGTGTTTTGGATTTTGATCATCCTGTTTGTACTGTTTTGAAACTGGGTTTCATTGATCACATGGTGTAATATTTTGATGCAGGATTGAATTTTTGCAGTGCACCACTGCTGGATTGCTATTTTCAGCATCAGCTGAAAAATAGCATTCCAGCAGCTGCTACAAACGCTGCTGAAAAAATAGCATTTCAACAGCTGCTAGAACAAGCTAAAATTACTTTTAAAAAAAATAATTAAAAACGATAACGGTTAAAAATAACCAGTTGCAAATAATTATTTGACAACGGTTTTATTTAGATGAATAACCGTTGACATATGTTCCCTCCCATTCAAACAGCCAAAAATATAAGATAACGAACGATAATCGTTGTCGAGTTCAAAACATTTACAACGGTTTATTTAAGAAGAACCATTTTCAAAGTTTCATTAATAAAAATAGATAACGATTACATACCGTTGTCAATTGATAAATATAACAACGGTTTTGCACGCAATAAAATCGTTGTTAAATTTTGACATTTAATTAAATAAGATAACGAAATGAACCGTTATCATATATAATATTTAACAACGGTTTTGGAACCACTAAACCGTTCTCAATAGTAAACTAGGACAACGGCTTCGAAACCGTTATTAATATTTAATAACGGTTTCTTAAAAGTATGCCCGTTGCCATAAACATATTTAATAACAGTTTTATAACAGTTCTTGAGTTGTCATAACGGTATTATAGATCCGTTATGGATGTTATATAACGGTCGCATGTTTTTATACAACCGTGGTATATACTTAACAATAGTCGTTGCAATAACGGTTCCGTGTTTCTATTTAATAACGGTAATTGCATTATCTGACCGTTATTGAAGGTTTTATTTGGTGTAGTGATGTCATTGGGTATTCAATTGATGATTTTAAGGTAATTAGCCCTTCATTTTGCACCCATCGCATTCATTTTGAGAATGAGGACTCATCATCCATAGAGCCTCAATGCCGCCTTAACCCCACAATGAAAGAGGTGGTTAGGAAGGAGGTGTTGAAGCTTTATGATGCAAGTATCATTTACCCAATCTCCAATAGTGCATGGGTAACTCTGATGCATGTTGTGCCAAAGAAGGGTGGTGTCACCGTGGTCACCAATGACAAGAATGAGTTATTCCCTACAAGAATTACAACGGGTTGAAGAATGTGCATAGATTATAGACGCCTTAATAAGGTAACTAGGAAAGATCATTTTCCCCTTCCTTTCCTTGACCAAATGTTGGAAAGGCTTGCCCAACATTCTCATTTTTGGTAGGTTGATGGGTTTTCGGGATTTTTCCAAATCCCCATACACCCTAATGACCAAGAAAAGACCACATTCACTTGTCCGTTTGAAACCTTTGCCTATAGGTGTATCCCCTTCGGGCTTTGCAATGTGCCGGTTACTTTTCAAACATACATGTTAGCCATTTTCTCGGAATATGTGGAAGATATAATGGAGGTGTTTATGGACGACTTCTCCGTCGTAGGCACCTCATTTGATGGTTGTTTAGGTAACTTAAATAAGGTTTTGAAAAGGTGTCAAGAAATCGGCTTGGTCTTAAATTGGGAGAAGTTTCACTTCATGTTGACCTCCGGGGTAGTTTTAGGACATGTTGTGTCAAGTAAGGGCTTGGAAGTTGATCAAGCCAAGATTGAAGTGATTAAAACCTTACCCCCTCCCACTAGTGTCAAAGGCATTAAGAGTTTCGTAGGACATGCCGATTTTTACCGGAGGTTTATTAAAGATTTTTCCTTAATTGCCCGACCTTTGACACTTTTGCTTGGTAAGGATATACCATTTAAGTTCACTAATGAATGTTTGAATGCATTTAATAGTTTGAAGGAAGCTCTCATTAACGCTCCAATCATGCAACCTCCAACTTGGGGATAGCCATTTGAGTTGATGTGTGACGCTAGTGATATAGCGGTGGGAGCAGTCCTAGGACAAAGAAGGGATGGCAAACTTCATGCTATATATTATGCAAGCAAGACATTGGATGAGGCACAAGCCAACTACACCACAACCGAAAAGGAGCTTTTAGCGGTTGTATTTGCTATGAACAACTATCGCTCTTAGTTGGTGGGTTCCAAGGTTATCGTGCACACGGATCACGCCGCTCTTAAACATCTCTTAGTAAAGAAGGATACAAGGACGAGACCCATTAGGTGGATCCTTTTGCTACAAGAGTTCGATATTGAAATCAAAGACAAGAAAGGTTCGGAGAATTTGGTGGCGGACCACTTGTCGAGGCTAGAGAATGGAGATTTGGGAGAGACCACCAATCGATGACTCCACATGACTACGATTATTTAGTATGCGGATTTGCACTCGCACTTGTGGAAACACCTTAGTATGAGGATTTCGTGAATTATTTGGTATCAGGGGTGATTCCACATGACTACGATTCTCACAAAAAGAAACGGTTCTTCCATGACATCAAGAAATACTTTTGGGAAGAACCATGTCTCTACAAGTCATGTGCGGATGGAATGATAAGGAGGTGTATACCAAATGAAGAGGTGAAGGCTATCATATCTCATTGTCATGATATGTCAAGTGGTGGGCATGTAAGTTCAAGGAAAACCGCCGAAAGAGTGCTTCAATGCGGTCTCTATTGGCCCACTTTGTTTCATGATGTAGCAAATTATGTGAAGGGTTGTGACAAATGCCAAAGGAGAGGAAACATTTCAAGGAGGCATGAAATGCCAATGAACTATTTTCTTGAAGTGGAGTTATTTGATGTATGTGGAATTGACTATCAAGGTCCATTTCCCTCCTCCTATGGAAATGAATACATACTAGTTGTGGTTGATTACGTTAGCAAGTGGGTTGAAGCAATTACCACCAAGACTTGTGATGCAAAATCGGTGACCAAGCTCATGGAGACAATCATATTTCCTAGGTTCGAAATGCCAAGAATCTTGATTAGTGACCAGGGAACCCATTCCGGGAGCGAACCTTGGATGCTCTTCTAAGGAAATATGGGGTGCAACATAGGCGGAGTCTTTCCTATCACCCACAAGCTAATGGTCAAGCCGGAATTTCAAATCGTGAGATAAAGACTATTCTTGAAAAGACCGTGAGTCGGTCAAAGAAATATTGGGCCATGAAGATCAATGATGCTTTATAGGCCTACCGCACCGCATTCAAGATGCCAATTGGGACTTCACCATTCCGCTTGGTGTATGAGAAACCGTGTCATTTGCTGGTGGAAATTGAGCACAAGGCTCATTGGGCCATCCGGCTTCTTAACTTTGACTTGAAGAGTGCGGGGGAGAAGCGACTCCTTGATCTTAATGAACTTGAGAAATTTAGATTAGAGACTATGAGAGCTCTAGATTATACAAGGAGAGGATAAAGAGGTTGAATGACAAGGCCATTATAAGAAGAGAGTTCAAAGAAGGAGACTTGGTCCTTCTATTTAATTCACGATTTAAGCTCTTTTCGGGCAAGCTCAAGTCAAAATGGTTGGGGCCTTTTACCGTTGTCCAAATCTTTCCTTATGGATCGGTAGAAGTGCCTGATGGAGTTCAAGTTTTCAAGGTTAATGGGCAACGCCTCAAGCATTACATAGCCGGATCACCTATATTGAAAGAGGTATGTGCCATTGATACTTGTCTTATCCCTATTCGAGTCTCAATTTCACTCTTGATGATTGTTCCATTTAATTATGCTATCTCATGACTTGGTCAAGCCTACGACGTTAACCAAGGGCGCTACTTCGGAGGCAACCCATGGATATTGCTTTAGTTTAGCTCATCATCATTTGCATTAAGTAGTTCATTGCGCATTTAGTAGTAAATATACTTGAGAGAAAGCGAGGGAGGGTACTAATTTTGTATGAAGTTGTTTTGTGTGTAGTTTGTTACAATTGGAGTGGATTTGGCATGAATATCCTTTGATTAGAAGCATACTTTCTTTTTATTTGGCCTAAAGACCGTCTCAAGTGATGGGTAAGTGAAGAAGAGGAGAAGAAGTTGAATCTTTCGGTGTCCCAAAAGTTATCCCTTTTGGACAAGAAGAAAAGAGATGAAAAAAAAAAGAGAGAAGAAAAAAAAATGGGGATAGAAAAAAATAAATGAAGACTGGAAATGAAAAAAAAATGATAATGAATGAAGAAAAGAAAAAAAAAAAAAAAGAGAAGAATAAAAGAAGAGAAAAAGGAAAAAAAAAAGAAGAAGAAAAATAAAGGAGAAGAAGTCGGCATCCACCCGTCCCCACCAGTACCACCTGCCATATCGGCCGGTACGGCCATACTCTCTCCCACCGGCATCAAACATCCCCAACAACTCTCCACACCCTCCCACCGGCACCATCTCATCCCACCGATATCAACCATATACCTCCCACCGGTACCTTTACCCATCCCTCCGGTATGAGTTTTCCCCCCGCTGGTACAGCTCCCTCTCCCGGCTGGGACGGCTTCTCCCTCCCCGTTGACCGGTTTTCAACTTAAAAAAAAAAAGACTTTTATTTTTCTTTCTTCACTCAATTTACCTTCAATTCTTTACACTTTCTCAATTACTTCACCATCTTTTTCAAACACAAACACACACAAAAATTAAACCATCTTATTTCTTCCCAAAAAGTCAAATTCCCAACTCAATTTTTCACCAAATTGCATCAAACTTGCCCTAATTTACTAGAAAAACTTCCTTTTATAATAAACCATCCAAGGGCCAATTTTCAACTCAAAATCAACAAATTTGTTCAAAATAAAGTTTTAAATTTCTAGGGTTACAAAAAAAATTGATACGAAATTTGCAGGAAAGCGGTTTAATAGAATAAAGAACAATAATGATAAAAGGATACTTGTTTGAAAACCTGTCAAAATCTTGAAACATGGGATATTTGCTCGAATTAGACCTATAATTCGAACAATGGTGATTGAGTCGCAAGACCTATTGCTATCAATCGTGTTAATGTCTGAAACGCGTCAAACAATAACGAGGATGGAACGAAACGCGTCGATCCTAGGGTTTACAGAACTTATAAACACCAAACAAAGCAACAGCTTTTACTTTTATTAATTCTCAATCGATATCAAAAAAACATACAACGACCTCTTATTTATACTAAGCTAAAAAATAAACGACCTAGTGCTGCCTTGTTTCACAAGTTAAGTTTTCCCTAGAATTGACTTTCTTAAACCGAATATGGCTGAACAATTGCCCACTCTTCTTATTATGAAATTAGGAAATAAAATAAACCAATAATTAATTACCTAGGAAATAAACTAGTCCTATTAGTTTATGGGAACCTTTATTTCTTCTAATAATATTACTACTAACAACAGTTTATTCCGCCTCGCGTTTATTCCGTGAGCTTAGTTTGTGAGATGCTGCGTTTAATCCTATGGCATCGAATGCTACTTCATCACTCATCTTTCTTGAACACGTCATTTTTGGATCATCCCCTCCCCCTTTAAAAGGAATTGTCCTCAATTCTTGTAGTCTCACTCCACTTGGATCGAAAACGAACACTACAAGCGTAGGAGCGAAATAGATGTCGAATACTAGCAACAAACTCGAACATGTACTCGAACCATCTTCAATATCAATATGCAACTTGTTCGGCCCTTTTAATTTCAGCATCCTTTTGTGCCATAGCAGCCTGTGCCTTCCACCCCTCCACCCTCCTTGCACAAGTCTTGAAATTTTACCACGAACCACTTCAGTTTTACATTCAAATTTCGCCCCTTCAAGGGTTCTTCCAAGCTTGTCTTCTTGATGATTATCAAGAGAAGAATTAACAGATTTTGTAACTTGAAGATCGATAACTTCCACTGGCTCCTCCTCATCATAATCGTCAAAAATAGGAGGTGATGTCGGATCAAACTTAACACTCTCCTCGTAGGTGCTTTGACGTGAGAATACTCCCGACATGTCTTCTTCTTTTTGGCCCCTTTTTTTCTGTATATTTTTTTTCTTTCGCGGATGAACAGTACCATGAGCCGTGAACAGTAACTTTTTTTTGTGTATCCGTCACGCGTTGAATAACAACAAGTTACTAGAAACGTGCTCCTTAGATCAAAACCGATTAACCCTCGAACTACCTGTACGAGTTTAACCCTTGAAATCCAATCACAATCAGAAATTCAACAAACTTGGATTTAACACACTTAGGATCGTCTAGATTTAAGGAAATCAAGAGCCGAAGCTCTGATACCACTTATGATACGAAATTTGCAAGAAAGCGGTTTAATAGAATAAAGAACAATAATGATAAAAGGATATTTGTTTGAAAACCTGTCAAGATCTTGAAACAATGGGATATTTGCTCGAATTAGACCTATAATTCGAACAATGGTGATTGAGTCGCAAGACCTATTACTATCAATCGTGTTAATGTCTGAAACGCGTCAAATAATAACGAGGATGGAACGAAACGCGTCGATCCTAGGGTTTACAGAACTTGTAAACACCAAACAAAGCAACAACTTTTACTTTTATTAATTCTCAATCGATATCAAAATAACATACAATGACCTCTTATTTATACTAAGCTAGAAAATAAACTACCTAATGTAGATACCTCATTTCTGCACCTCCCGCAAACCACCCGGTGATGATTGGGCCGCATGTTTGGTACGCGGAACGATTTGTGACAGTTCGTAAGTTTATCATCAAGTGATTGCTCAAACATTAATGTCTACCTCTTAGTTGTCATCTATGTGTAGATACGGTCGTTTTGACAGTAATTAGAGTACATTTGGAGTCCGGGCCTAAAACCGTCTTCATTTTCTGATAACCGTTAAATCCCGAGTCAGAATGTTCTGGAATGTTCCGGATATTTCTATTCCATATTTTATAAATATTTCACAATCTTTATTCTTTGGTAAACAATTTCCCGTAATATTCATACAAAATATTAAGGAAAACCGAATTATCCCTTTATTCCATAATTTAAACACGGAAATCTTTCTTCCGCAGGAGGAAACCACTTGGGAACAGACGCACCAGGTGCTGCGCCTCTTTCAAGAGATGTAGTGGCTGCTACGCCTCTTCCCAGGTCCTTTTCTGCGTAATTTTCGTATTTTTTTCATATCTTTCCAAGATTCACTTCCAAAGACTCTCCGAAACCCTAATTCCTTCACGTGATTAGTATAAATAAGAGCCTTCGCTCCTCATATTTCTCACGCGAGTGTCCGCCCTTCTCTTCTCCCTTTGCATTCTAGACCTTTGTTCTTACTTTTTGGCGTCTACGTGCTTGAACATTCGACCACGTAAGCTCGGATCCTTCTGAGTACCAGCCTCGTTTTGCATGACCGACCAATTTGACCAACTCCACAATAATTCAACTTAATTAATCTAATCGTTTTCCTCTTACGAGGGCACTTTCATATTTGCATTATAGTTCGAGTCGAGCATCGCTAATCGATAACTTAGTCCTTCTCGTTTCGTCAAACATGTAAGTCTGAGGGTGTAAATCTCTCTTTTATTATTGTTATTTACTTTTTGTATCGTCAATTGTAAGGTTTATGTCGAAAATACTTATTAAAACCGATTTCTAAAACCTCGTTTAAAAACTCCTTTTTACGGATTTCCAGAAGACAGACTGTCGAGAAAGGACGCAGGAACTGCTGCGCCTCTTCGAAGGAGTGCAGTTCCTGCTGCGCCTCATCGTGAGGCTGCCGCAGTTCCTGCTTCCTTTCTTCTTCCTTCGTCCTCTGTAATTCGTCTTTTATTTGTTTTCAGTTGTTTTCTTTAATTCATTGTTACAATCATAATAATTTCACATGTATATTAATCATCATCATTAACACGTTTTATTCGTCATTAAAATTCGGCTTAAATCCCTTATAATCTCGTATTTGCGGGTTTTCGTCATTAAATTCAATCCGGGTTGTAGAAATTCGATTTGTTCATATCGGGTTTCTGGAAATTCGATCTTTGATATATTTTCGTCCGTCTATTGTCATATTCGTTATTAATTCATCATGTTTAGCCTATTTTGTTCATCCATGTCACTAATCAATCGTTCATTCTTGTAAATAATTCGTCTTAAATTCGTCTCATCCATGTTTTATTGCTTTTATGACCATTAGTCACATGTAAATAATCTGATAATCACTTTCATCCGAGCAAATATCGTAATCAATCCTTGAATTAACCAATTGATATTAACAATTTGCAGTTCCGGCTTCACAGCCAGAACTCACCCTTGGAACAGACGCAGCAATTGCTGCGCCTCTTCCAAAGGGCGCAGTCTTGCTGCGCCTGTTCCAGGATGAGTTCTGTCTCTGAACTATGTTGTTGCTTGACCTATTTTAATTAGCTTACGTATAATGGACTATTATTTGTATTATCACCTTCTGTTTTGTTCGTTAATTCTTCTTTTATTCTTTTTCTCAAATTATCCGTTTTAAAAGGTATTTTCGACATAAATCGCTTAATCCATTGTAATTATTGTAATTTTCGTTGTTGTAATTTTATTTATTTTCTTTATCATATTTCTTGTATCATTTGTATGCCTTCACATGTAATTGAGCATTAAATCCTACTTCGACATTAATTGTATGCTAAATTACGTGTTAACCGACCTAGCTAATTCTCACATGTTAGGATTAAAACTTGGATGTTGCATTGCATGCATATAATCGACGATATATCGAGTATAGATGATGTCCCTAATCATTAGTAGAGGCTGCTATCGAGGCGGGCGAGATTAGGTGTTCGATCAAAAGAGCTTCCTAATACGTACCCTCACCCCTTACTCCAGATCTCTGTGAACATCCGTGTTCATTGGCATCCACAAGAGTCACTCTAGACATAGAATGCTAAGGGTAACGATTGCTTGGTGTTCATGTCTCTACTTTGTGTCTTGACATGGCACGAGGTATTCGAACGGTTCCAATTTCCCATAAAAATTGGTGGCGACTCCACAAAAATGCAAACGCTTGTTCTCTTCCTCCCAAGCGCCCCCGTAGGCCCCCGTTGTCCACAGTTTGGCGACTCCGCTGGGGATAATACACTTACGTGTAGCCAAGGGTGAAACTTGAACAAGGTTAGGGAATAGTTTGTACAAGACAATTGTCGGTTTTCATAACTCGGTCTTCCTAGACCGTTTCATTCGGCCTTCTTAGGCCCAACCCAACCAATTCGACCAATCGTCCCGTCTAAGCGGTCCTAATTCTTATTTGGGCCTAAGGATGGATAGCGATTGACGTCATCCATACCATGATGCTTACTCTTGTTTGTATCAAGGGCCTTCACTACTTGAGGAAATGGACTAGGAATCGGCCTTACTCTTGTTTGGCACGAGCCTCTCCACAGACTTCGGGTTTGATGGTTCGGTATGGCAACCCACCCTTTAAACCAAAACCCTTTTAAAAGCACACAAAATCCCGTTATAATGCTTGTATAAATATTTGTACCTTACGTGATCAGCATTTCTAAACAAAACCATGACGATTTTTCAAAAATCAAAACCCTTTTTTAATCAAAATTTCGAAAAAGGCCATTGATTAGCGCAAAACCCAATCGAAACTCTGTCCGTCTGTCGAGTCAAAATTCGGGCCCAAGCCCATTTCAAAACCTCACTTTGAGTCCACTCCTACGACTACACTATAGTTGACTAGGATACACATTTTCAAAACTTTGTCCTTTCTTCAAAGTTCACTCAACACAAGTGGCACACACCCACTTCACGAGTCAAAACATTTCTTCTTTTAGCAAGTGTGTTAGAATGGCCGATCGTCTTTTGATTCGTCATCGATCTCTTATCCAGTTTTCAAGATGCCTGGAACCAGCGACACGAACCTCAACCAACTTCAAGATGGTAATGATCGAATCCTAGCCGCGTTAGCTCAAATCCAAGTTACTCAAGACCAAGTGTATGATCGCCTTGACACCATCGAGGGACGGATCTACGCCGTAGAGGGGAGATTGCCTCCTCACGAAAGTGAAGTAGTAGGTGACTTCGCGAGTGAATCCAAGGACGAAAATCCTCCCATGGGACTAACGGTAGCCGAGAAAAGACTCCAATACTTAGAGGAGCAATTGATGTATCTTAAAGGGGATGACATTTATAGGGAAAACAACCGCAAGTATGAGGCCGTCAATTCCAAATTGCCAACCAACTTCAATATGACGGATATCCCTAAATTCAAGGGGCACGAAAACCCTTTGAACCACATCTGTGCCTTCAAGGATTACATGTCTATCAAAGGCATCAAATCCGAGATGTTCTTAAGGATCTTTCCTTCATCTCTTGACACCATCCCAAAGCAATGGTTCTACTCCTTAAAACACAAGAAGATCGCTACTTGGGAAGATGCCGCGATCGAATTTGCTAAGCAATATGCGGATAATGCCGAGATCCAAGTTAACATGCGCACTCTAGAGGTTCTTACCCAAAATGACAAAGAAGGATTCACCGACTTCCTAAGTAGGTGGAGGAAGACTAGTACCCAACTAGTTGAATGCCCGGATGAGGCTACCCTTGTGGAGAAGTTCGTGGATAATCTCAAACCCATCTATGCCAATCATTTGAGATACCAAAACATCAAGACTTTCAAGGACTTAACCGTACTAGGGACAAGGATTGAAGATGACATCCGTAAAGGGCTCTTGTCCAAAACGGTAGGTCGAGGATACCAAGGCTCAACAAGTCGTTCATACGGCTCTACTAGCAAGACCGATGAGGTTAACCTTCTCGAGCCATCCAAGAAAAGTACCCCACCAAGGAAATTCACAAATCTTGGGGATACTTACTCCAACGCTCTAAAAAGGTTAATGAAACAAGGCAAACTTCAACCCATTGGACCTACTCCCGAACCTGAAAAGAAATCCAAATTCTGGGACGAGAACTCGTACTGTGAATACCATAGGGGCAAGGGGCATGACACAGAAAAATGCTACAAATTGAAAAATGTGCTTCAAGACATGATTGAAGATGGTCGACTACCAATACCGCCGGGAGGTAAACCCAACAACACTCAGAATCCTCTTGGAGTTCTAGTGATTACAAGTGACGAATCTACCTTAGATTGTTCATACCTCATTCCTCCAATTAAAGATGAGATCCATGCAATCGAGAGTGAGGGGTTCTACTCTACTATCTCCTCTACTATTTCCGACTTCATCACATGGGCAAGGAGTGTGGATAGACAAGTTTGGGAATTAGAAAATGTGGTGACAACTTTACATGATCCCAACGCAACACCCAAGGAGCATGTGCCACTAATCTTCTCTCAAAACGCTACTATGCAAGAAATAGTCGCCATGGTCGATAAACTAGTTGACCAAATCATACGACTAGAAGACGAAATCATGAGAATGAGAGAACTAGCTACAATCAATGGAGTATGGGCCGATGATGATGAGGACGAGTACCTCATTGAAAACTCCCTAGTCAAGGAAATAGTCCAAAATGGTGAAGACCAAGATGTGGACCACCTAACTCGTTCGGGGTGTCCATATCAAAGCACTACTCAAAATGGTCCAACCAACGTTGTCACACCAAATGATAACGAAGATGACTCCACTGACCATTTGCTCAAGCAATTACAGAAGACAAAGGCTGATCTTTCAGTCTGACAATTAGTAGCAACCTCATTCCCACATCGCCAAGCTTTACTGCAAGCTTTGGCCAAGCTAAATGTAGCACATAACTCGACACCCGAAGATGTAGTCAACTTGGTCTTCCAAGAATCACCGAAGCTAAGTAATCCCATTACTTTCTCAGACGAAGATTTGCCACCTTTTGGCGCTAGTCACAACTTAGCTCTTTACATCACTGTCATTTGTCTAAAGAAGAATGTGCCAATGACCTTGGTAGATGATGGCTCTGCGGTCAACGTCATACCCTTCAAAACGGCATACAAATTAGGCATGAAAGAGTCGGATTGGACCCCTACCAATCAAGGTGTTCGCGGATATGATGGTACACGACGAAAGGTCATAGGACTCGTTAACCTAACCATAGCCACAGGGCCAATTGAGCGAAAGGTTAACTTCCAAATAGTGGACATTGAAGCTTCCTTTAACATACTTCTAGGAAGACCTTGGATTCACGCTTCCAAAGCGGTGACGTCCACCCTTCATCAAAAGATCAAGATCCCACTAAATGGCAAAGTGGTGACGATCACTTCGTCACCCATCAAGGCAATAATTGAAAAGAAGTCGAACAATCAAGTCCTTGCAGATCCCGTATATGAACTTGGGTGCTTCCAAAGCATAAGTGTCATAGAAAGCGAATTGGCACCCTTATACCATGATCCCTACTCCAACTTGGTGGTCAACCACATACTCAAATCCCAGGGATACTTCCCTGGAATGCCTTTGAACCCTATTCGAAGAAACACCTTCGCACCATACAAGGAAGGCAACTCAAAGAGAATACCACTTGGACTATGGTACAAACACACCAAAGAGGAAGTTCTCAAGATGCTCGCTCAAGTTCAAAACCGTAAGTATGTAGGAGTCCAAATGCGACCCTATCTCCCTACCCTAAATGGGTACTTTGTTAAGGAAGGAAGTCTAGAACTCTTTCACGGATTTTCCGAGCCTTGGTATTATCTCGAGAGGAAGCTAGCCGGAATCGAGATCTTTCACGATTGCTACTTCATCCCTCCAGAAACGGTTCCTACCGTCAAAACCCGTCAAGCACCTTGCTTAGACGAACAAGCCGTTAGTCTATTGTTCGGAGAAGATCGATTTGTTAGAGCCGCGCAGGATGAGATCATTACCATGATACTTCAAGACGATCGCTTCAACCACACCGCGTTAATCACAGAAACTAACGCGAGTCAGCAGAAAAGATGGAGAAAATTAATCAAGTGGACCAACAATCAAGGAAGACTCTTCAAGCTCACCACTAGAGAAGGAGAGATGTTCAAAGGAGAACCAGAAGACGATGAGTTCGAGTCGGAGTCGGAGTCAGAGTCAGAGTCTAGAGAAGTCACTAGGGAGTCTCCTCCTGTCGTCATCCCCATTCCCTTTGTTTCTCCTAGCTTAGCCTCGAGTAGTAACAGTAGTTCGGGAAATGTCCCAACCACTATCTCTTTGCCGCCACTGACCACAGATCAGATGGCTTCTTTGTTTCAACTTTTCTCAAACTTTAATATGAATAAATCAGGTTCTGCTTACTCTTTGTGTTATCTTGAGTGCAATTCTGTTTATGATGATACTGAGGATGACCAAGACCCAGACTCAATCGAAATACCTCCTTACGTAGCCAAAGAAATACTACAGGAAGGGGAAGGGGGACCAGTAATAGAAGACACTAAACCCATCAATGTAGGAACCGAACTAGAACCCCAAGAACTTAGGATAGGGACTACTTTGAGCTCTACCGAAAGGGCCGATTTCATAGACCTCCTAAACGAGTTCAAAGACGTTTTCGCTTGGTCCTACAAAGACATGCCAGGGATCGACGGGGATATCGCCGAACATAGAATCCCGATTAAGCCAGGTTTCAAGCCTGTAAAACAGAAGCTTCGACGAATGAGAACGGAATGGGCTCTCAAGATTAAGGAAGAAGTTGATAAGCAATTCAAAGCCGGGTTCATCAAATTTTCCGGGTATTCTTACTGGGTAGCCAACATAGTACCTGTACCCAAAAATGATGGGAGAATCCGTGTTTGTGTTGATTTTAGGGACTTAAACAAAGCAAGTCCTAAAGATGACTTCCCTCTACCACACATCGACATACTGGTAGACAATACTGCCGACCACGCATTACTATCCTTCATGGATGGATATGCGGGCTATAACCAAATCAAAATGGCCATATAAGACATGCATAAGACCGCCTTTGTCACTCAATGGGGAACCTATTGCTATACGGTCATGCCGTTTGGGTTGATCAACGCCGGAGCTACATATCAACGCACTGCAACTACACTCTTACATGACATGATGCACAAAGAAGTTGAGGTATACGTAGAAGACATGATTGTCAAGTCCAAGGATAGAGAGGGGCATATTGCGAACCTTCGCAAATTTTTCGTAAGGCTACGAAAGTACAACATGAGGCTCAATCCTCAGAAATGCACATTCGGAGTAACGTCTGGCAAACTCCTGGGATACGTCGTTAGCCAACGAGGTATAGAAATAGACCCTTCCAAGATCAAGGCTCTGATCGAAAGCCACAACCTCAAACAGAAAAAGAAGTCAGAGGATTCCTGGGAAAAGTGCAATATATAAGTCGATTCATATCGAAACTCACCCTGATTTGCGAGCCTATCTTCAAGAAGCTCAAGAAAACAGACCACACCATGTGGGATGATGATTGTCAAAAGGCATTTGACCGAATCAAAGAGATATTGGCTAAACCACCAGTGCTCATGCCACCTCAACGAGATCAACCTCTTGGTTTATATCTCACAGTAACCGAAACAGCCATGGATGCCATGCTAGCTCAAACTGTAGGAAGTGAAGAAAGGGTTATCTAATACCTTAGTAAGAAGTTCTTGGAGTACGAGTGTAAATACTCACAACTCGAAAATACATGCCTCGCTCTTGTGTGGGCAACGAAGAAGCTACGCCATTACATGCTTAGCTACTCCGTCAAAATATACTCCAAAATGGATCCAGACAAATACCTCTTCGAGAAACCCGCCCTCAACGGACGCCTAGCAAGATGGACTTTGATGCTCTCAGAATTCGACCTCAAATACGTGCCTCTGAAAGTTATAAAAGGTCGCGCCGTCGCCGAATTCTTCAAGAAAATCCCATCAATGACGCACAAACAATAGATACTTGGTCATTTCCGGATGAGGATATACTCCAAACTGATGTAGACTCCTAGGACCTTTACTTTGATGGAGCATCAAACTTAAGAGGATTTGGAATAGGAGTGTTGCTCATTTCTCCTGAAGGCGAGCATACACCAATCGTTGTCAAACTCGACTTCGAGGTGACAAATAACGCTGCAGAATACGAAGCTTGTCTCATTGGACTACAAGCGGTAGTGAGCTTAGGCATCAAAAACCTCCGAGTACATGGGGATTCATCCCTGATCATCAACCAAGTTACGGGATCTTGGAAAATCCGAAGCGAAAGCTTAGCACCATATCAAGCTAGAATAGACCAAGTTGCCCAATTCTTTGATCACGTGACATATCTACACCTACCTCGGGAAGAAAATCAATTTGCAGATGCTCTTGCAAAACTCGCATCTCTGATTAATATGCCAGATGACATGGTTGAAATGCCTTTATGCATCGAACGACGGTCAGAGCCAGCCTATGTCCACCAAATCATCGATGAAGAGAAAATCGCGCAGGAACCCTGGTTCCAAGCAATCCTGAATTTCAAGCTTAATGGTACCTATCCACCCGATATGGACAAAAGGGGACAACGTGCTATACGCCTAATAGCTTCCTCATACGTTCTCATGCAAGGAGAGTTATACAAAAGAACACCTCTTGGTGTAATCCTACGTTGCCTTGATCATTCACAGGCACGGAAAGTGATGGAAGAAGTCCACGATGGAGAATGCGGTCCTTACATGAGTGGGCCCATGATGGCAAAGAAAATCACACGTTTGGGGTATTATTGGACCACAATGGAATGCGATTGCATCAAATACGTGAGACATTGCCACAATTGCCAAATCTTCGGGAATGTACAACACGTCCCTCCTTCATTGCTCTATACGATGACATCTCCTTGGCCATTTTCTGCCTGGGAAATTGACATAATCGGGAAGATAACCCCAGCCGGAACAGGAGGTCGCTGTTTTATCCTAGTGGCAATCGACTATTTCACCAAATGGGTAGAAGCGGCTTCCTACACTAGTCTCACGGCCAAAAATGTGGCAAAGTTCATACAAAACAACATCATCTGTCGATATGGTTGCCCACATGAGATCATTAGTGATAATGGATCACATTTCCAAGCTGAGACTGAGTAGTTGCTAGCCAAGTACAAAATTAGGCATCACCACTCTTCGCCCTATAGACCAGAGACTAATGGCGCGGTAGAGGCAGCAAACAAGAACGTTGTCACAATTCTCAAGAAAATGATTGACAACTATCGAGACTGGTCAAGCAAGATACCCTTTGCTTTGTGGGGATATCGTATATCTGTTAGGACGCCCACTGGGGCTACTCCTTTCTATCTGACCTACGGCATGGAAGCTGTACAACCAGTCGAGCTAGAGATACCATCCTTGCGTATTTTACTCGAAAGTCAAATCCCAGAACCTGATTGGAAGAGGGATAGATATGAAGAACTCATCCTCCTGGATGAACGTAGGCTGCGCACCTTGCATAATGTCCAAACATATCAAGCACGTATCAAACGAGCTTTCAACAAAAGGGTTAAGCCAAGAAACATCAAGGAAGGAGACTTAGTACTCAAATCGGTTAGAGCTCCTTTACCTGTCGACCCACGAGGAAAATTCAAACCTAATTGGGCCGGACCATTTCTAGTCAAGTCCATGCTTCCAGGGGGTGCGGTTAGAATCACCGACCTAGATGGGAATGAGTTTTCCAACCCGACAAACCTCGACCAACTAAAACGGTACTATGCCTAGAATAGGAACAAAAACGCGCCTCGCGTAACTCCACGTGTCGCTCTTGTGGCACTAAGTAAACGGCCCCTGGCCAAGCTGAAATAAGCTAATGTCACTTTGCTCTTGCACTTTGACAAATTTTTCATCCTCATATCATCAAATAAACTAAACTGCACCTTCAGAGTAAGTAAAAAGCTCATGCTTATTTTCTAAGTTCATTACAAGCTCTTGCTTAGAACAATTATTCTTTTACATTTACTCGAACTACGCGCAAGGGTTTGATTTCATTTTCTAAAATGAATACGTAGGCAATCCTTCACAGGATACAACCCATTATTTTAAAATGTAAATAGAAGGACATTTGCATTGCATTTGGAATTCGACAAGAATAATAAATAGAAAATCGCAACGGTTTCATAACCATTTAACCTTTTTATTTCATTCATTTTCTAATAATAGTACGCTACATAATAAAAATAAAAATAGGCTAGGATTCTAAAAACCCCACCTTCTTATTGCAATAATAATAATAATAATAAATAATAGCAAAGACTCGGGCTATTCTTCCATCTTCCCTTTGCCCTTGTCATTCTTGTCATACTTCTTGTCACGACCTCGAGCCGGACGCTCTTGCGCCACATCAGACCTAATCACCAACGGTCTTTCTCGAGGCCTAGACTTCCCATTCTTGTCAATCACTTTATCCACGACAGTAGAGGTCTTCGGTTTCTTCGAAGGATGAACAACTCGAAACCCGGCTTCTTCCTCTCCCTCAGTCAAATGCTTCTCTTTCTCCTTTTCCACTTCGCGCACCTCGTAGTCAACGGGCTCGCGCTTCCTCAATATCTCGCGCTCTTCAGGAGTAGTAGCTTTCCTCCATCGCAGATAAGAATCCGACACCCATAAGGCATTAGCAGAAGAGTTCAAGAACCATACATTTCTTTGGGCCCATTTAATGGCCCACTCCCTTCGGCTCTCTGTAGTAAGCGCCACGGCGGTCTGCGGGACAGTATCAAGCTTCGGGATCGTCTGCTTTAGTCCAACCTGTCTCATCAGCCTTTTCGGGAAGATGCACACCATAAATTACAAGCCAGGAATGCGCACAGATCGAGTAGGATCCAAAGAAGACACTCCAGTGACAGATTTGAGGTGCCACCACGGTACGATCCACCTAATCAAGGGGCCATCATCACTCTTCAGTTTGTTCTCCCAATAATTGCAGACCCGGGTGAGGTCTACCATGTAAAGCCTGGTCCTCATTGCAATTGAACGAGCATGATAAGAAGGAACATGAACTGGGGGCTCGATCAATCGAAGCCGTTCCATAAGCCGAACCTACCAAAAACGGGTATTAGACATCAAAAAAAAAAAAAGAAAAACGAAAAAAAAAAACGAAAAAAAAAACGAAAAGAAAGAAAAAAACGAAAAGAAGAAAAACGAAAAAAAAGAAAAGAGAAGGAAATGTTCTTTTACCTGCAGAATGACGGGACTTCCCAAATACGGTAGGTCGCGGTTGGCTTTTCTATTATCCAAGCCCAACAGGATCTCTCCTAAGCATAAACAAGCTGGGCTCCTGCGCAGCTCCATTTGCTCAACAAGGCCCAGAAGACGGGGATCACCTCTCAAGTCTTCATCAACATGCCCTTGGAAAACATACACATGCAACAAGCAAAACCCAAATGCCCTTCGCCTAGCAACATAAGAAACGGTGGGGTCGGCCCTGTTAATAAATCGGTCAATGAAGTCCAACATTCGCACTCCCTTCGAGGTCACTAGACGGACCACCTCGAGTCTAGTCAACCCAAGCAAGTCTCTAAATTTGCTCTTATACCCTTGCGAAGTAGAAGGAATGGCAGGCAAGTGTTCAGGGTCCCATCCGCCAATCGCAGCAATTTCTTCAGGAAATGGGCAAATGTCGCCTCCAGGGAACGCAAAAACTTGGTAATTCGGGTCCCAATAATCAAGACAAGCATCCAAGAATGGTTTGACAACCTTGATAATCTTCAAACTCAACAATGATCCAAGATTATAGGCGCCCATATCATATTTCTCCATGTTGGAAAACTCGTTGGTCCATTCCTTTAAGCGAATCTCCAAAGTATTCATGATGAGTGCTTATTTTGAGGATTTTATGAAATAAGACGAAGAAGAGACGGAAGAATTATGTGAATAAAAGCTCTATCGACGTCTCTATTTATACTAAATTCTGTTTCCAAAAATCTGCCAGAACAGAACCACCTGGGAACAGGCGCAGCACCTGCTGCGCCTCTTCAAAGGGACGCAGCTCATGTTGCGCCTATTCCTTAGCTAGGTTTCTGTGATTTTCCGCGTTGGATCTTTCCTAATTCCTCGACGAATAATTTCCTATTCCTACGGGTTATTATTTTGGTAAATACATGGAAATTGCCATATTTCATGTTTCCTAATTCCGCGGGCACGCATCTCGAGGCGACATCGACATTTTCGTCATTTTACCACACTTGTACATTTTCATTTCAGGAAATAATTTTTATTTTAGTATAATTCATTTTAGGAAATAATTTTCATTTTAATTCATTTCCAAATTTATATATTTATGCCATTTATATTTCTTTTATTTCTTTTTTCATTTCATTTCTAACTTATAGGTTTCTATTTTTTTATTTTTTTAGGGGTAACCCTCCCTACCGTCCGGTCATTTCCGGCAAAATTTTTGCATTTTTGCGTGCTTTTGAGTCATTCGTTTTGCGCTAATTCAGGCCATGTGTATATACAAATGTATGTTTTGCGTGATTTCTATGTAAATTTCGGCAGCATGACGGCGTAAACCGTCATCTACCAAACCTGTTCAAAGCTAACCTGCAGATACAAGCAACGCAACCCAGCAGCAACGGCACTCAAGCCATCTTATATACAACCAAAAAGGGAAATGTACAACAAACTGGGGGCTCTCGCCCCAAACAAAGTCCGAAATGTTCAAAATGAAGGTCCAAAATGTACAAATGTGCAAAATACAGCCAACAAACAAACAAAAACTAAACAAAACTACTGCTGGTCGCCCTCCAGCTCCGCAACTCTTGCCGCAAGAGCGGCAATCTCGGCGTCCCGAACCTCGAGCTCCCTCAACAAGCGAGCTGTCTCCTTCCGAGACTGAGCCAACTCTCGCTCCATCTCACGGTCCCCCTGTAAACAACAAAATTGGCTCATGTCAATCATTTCAAGCAATTACAAGAAAAGTTGGAAAAACAAAATTCAAAAAATGAAATAGGCACAAGGTTCGTACCTGACGACCTCGACCACCGACAAGTGCCTCGACGGCAGTAGCTCGCAGCCGGTTGGCCACCCTCCATAACGCCACGAACCGAGACGGCGCAACCTGCATTTTCAAAAGAAGTTCTCAATAATTGAATAAGTTCAACCAAATGTGTTCTTACACAAAAATTATGCAAATTAGAGGCTCACCCTCGAAATGATCGCAATCGTCCGTGTCGGCATCCGTCACAGCCACGTCAAAGTCACGCAGCTCGGAGATCGTCGTCCTCCCAGTCGTGTCAGTGTACTCGAGGGTCTCGGGGTACTCTGGGGGCTTGATGCCCGCCGCCTCAACCTCCTGCAAAGCCAAATATTTCTCATTAATCGATGATCTTTCATCGTAGTTTTAAAATCAAGAATAAAGGAGAGAAGATATGCTCACCACCACCGGCCAGTACGCCAACCTCCCGTAGAGGAACGCCGAGTAGTCCTCACCAAGAAGAAGGAGGGCGTCACCACTAGCGCCAGCCAAGTCAGCCTCCCTCTCAGCCTCAGAAGGCTCCCTGAACATCGTCCTAGGAGGATCGATGGGAACCGTCAACACATCCCGAGAGCACTGACGAGCCAAACGCTCGCCCAAGTACCATACAGGACCCATCGACGTCCTCAACAGCAGCCGGCTCGAGCTTCTAGGTCGAAGGACCTCAGCCACAAAAGGAGGCGCTCCAGCGTACTCCGCCCAAGGCCTGGGCACCCACTAGGACAAGATAAACAAGGAATCATTCTTATGATCGATTAAAAGCAATGAAGAAGCAAATGAATATAAGTGAGATGTTTACGCTGTCTAGCTGAAGAGCGTTCACGTCCCGCCGGTAGACACCGTGAGAAGAACGCTTGCTCTTCGTCTTGCACATCACCCAATCCCTCAACACGAGATAGGCCTTCTCAAGCGGCTCCGTCCTCTTGGGCGCGAGGCCCGGAAAGTAGGAGTACACCCACACCTGCAAAGCAAGATAGTCAATGACGATCTTTCGTGATGTGATAAAGAAAGGAATTGATTTTAGTCCGAATGAAGGTTCATACCTCCAACAGTAGTCCAGGTCCGACAGCGCCAGGAGAAGTCCCCTTCTGCATCAACTCCGGACGAACCATGGCCCTCATAAAGCGGATGAGGACCGCAAAACCAGCAGTGACCCAGTCCCAACGCCCTAAGGAGCTCAGGTTAGAAAGGAAGGGAAGAAGCTTCGTCGACAGCCTCTCTCCCTTATCCCCGAGGTAAATCGAAGACAGAAACCACCAGAGCCACAAACGAGCCCTCTGCTCAGCTGTACAGGGAGGAGGAGCCGTCTCCCTCTCATCAATCATCACCAGCCCCGCGATCTTTCCCACGAAGTAGTCTCGAACGTAGGAGCTGGGTACCAAACCAGGCACTGTGACAGCCTTCGGCGACAAGTTCCAGCCGATCAACCTCCTAGCCTCGGCCGAGTCCACCCTCATGGCAGTCTCTGGCCACTCCACAGCCTCAGACCCACACGACAGACCAAAAATCATGCCGTAATCCTCCAGAGTGACTCCCACCTCACCAAAAGGCATGTGAAAAGTGGAAGTCGTATCCCAGAATCGGTCCAAGAAAGCGCGGACCAGGCTAAGGTTAACCCGCAGCTTCCTCT
This sequence comes from Silene latifolia, assembly GCF_048544455.1. Classification (NCBI taxonomy): domain Eukaryota; kingdom Viridiplantae; phylum Streptophyta; class Magnoliopsida; order Caryophyllales; family Caryophyllaceae; genus Silene; species Silene latifolia. Next base: position 103,200,670 of record NC_133526.1, on the reverse strand, counting down.
TCGCGATATCCCTCCAAGCCTGCACCAAGGCACCAAACGCTCCACGATCGATCATGGCGTGCTCCTCCGCCGACAGCCGCTCATAGCACTCCATCGCTGTCGTGTAACCCGAGAATGACCTGATGTTCCCGCCCTCCTATTGTGATTTGAAACAAAAGCCATCTTTAGTTTTGAATGAAAATTGGAAGAGATATGAACAAATGAATGAAAGAAGAAGAGTGCTGGGTAATGAATTGAAAATTACCAAGCTCTTCACCGTCCTGTAGGACAGGTGACCCTCTGCAGCCTAAAGCAGGTGATGCGCCTCTTCCTGATGTTCCCTCCTTACGAGTTTTAAAAAATTCGTTATGAGTTCGTTATTTGTGGGCCCATCTTTGGTGCGCCTCTTCCCCGATGCTATTTTATCTTTTTGGTCCGTTTGACGATTATCTTTCGTTCCGGCCCGCATTTCTAAGCCAAACAGCAGACTATTACACGTTATTTATCGCTTCCAAGACTTTGCTTGTCACAATGAGCATTTGTCCCTTTCACAGGTGTTTCGACACGCCTTCATTATATTTCCCCAACGAGAATAAGCGGATAGACTTTCCCTCTCGAGACATGGAGATTAATTCCCGATTATGTTCCCCAACGAGAGTAAGCGGATAGACTTTCCCTCTCGAGACATGCAGATCAACATCAGCCCCTATTTCTTCCGAAGTTTGTTTGAACGTGAACACGAACAGATTTCTCCCAGCAGTTCCCGCATGTGTCCTGCTACTCACAATATTTCTTGTTTCCCCTCGGAGAGCGATAAAGATGTCGTTCTCCATAAGTTCCCAAACCAGTAGAGTTCTCACACTCGAGCCTTAGTTACCCTTTAGTTTAAACTTATATTCGAGCCTCCTTCCCGCCGATGCTTTCCTTTAGGGCCCCACACCCTAGCACCAATCCTTATATATCTTTTAGGTCTTACCCTTAGCTCCTATGCACCTCCGGAAGCATCTCAAGAAGAAGTCTCAGGTATGGTCTCTTCTTATGGCTGGCGAGCCTCCTTACGTAGTCTAATGGACTTTAAACGACCCTCCCCGATAGTCGACAGACTCTAAAATGTTCCCGACGACAGGTCCTTGGCTCAGACCCCTTGAGCCGCCTTGCGTCGCCATAGTCGTCAGGTGGTAATCTTCGATTGACCTGTTGGCTATACTTTGACTTTCGCCTTGTTCAAGCCTCAGTCAAAGTGGGGGCTCTGTAGATACCTCATTTCTGCATCTCCCGCAAACCACCCGGTGATGATTGGGCCGCATGTTTGGTACGCGGAACGATTTGTGACAGTTCGTAAGTTTATCGTCAAGTGATTGCTCAAATATTAATGTCTACCTCTTAGTTGTCATCTACGTGCCGATACGGTCGTTTTGACAGTAACTAGAGTACATTTGGAGTCCGAGCCTAAAATCGTCTTCATTTTCTGATAACCGTTAAATCTCGAGTCAGAATGTTCTGGAATGTTCCGGATATTTCTATTCCATATTTTATAAATATTTCACAATCTTTATTCTTTGGTAAACAATTTCCCGTAATATTCATACAAAATATTAAGGAAAACCGAATTATCCCTTTATTCCATAATTTAAACACGGAAATCTTTCTTCCGCAGGAGGAAACCACTTGGGAACAGACGCAGCAGGTGCTGAGCCTCTTCCAAGAGACGCAGTGGCTGCGCGCCTCTTCCCAGGTCCTTTTCTGCGTAATTTTCGTATCTTTTTCATATCTTTCCGAGATTCACTTCCAAAGACTCTCCGAAACCCTAATTCCTTCACGTGATTAGTATAAATAAGAGCCTTCGCTCCTCATATTTCTCACGCGAGTGTCCGCCCTTCTCTTCTCCCTTTGCATTCTAGACCTTTGTTCTTACTTTTTGGCGTCTACGTGCTTGAACATTCGACCACGTAAGCTCGGATCCTTCTGAGTACCAGCCTTGTTTTGCATGACCGGCCAATTTGACCAACTCCTCAATCAATCAACTTAATTAATCTAATCGTTTTCCTCTTACGAGGGCACTTTCATATTTGCATTATAGTTCGAGTCGAGCATCGCTAATCGATAACTTAGTCCTTCTCGTTTCGTCAAACATGTAAGTCTGAGGGTGTAAATCTCTCTTTTATTATTGTTATTTACTTTTTGTATCATCAATTGTAAGGTTTATGTCGAAAATACTTATTAAAACCGATTTCTAAAACCTCGTTTAAAACCTCCTTTTTACGGATTTCCAGAAGACAGACTGTCGAGAAAGGACACAGCAACTGTTGCGCCTCTTTGAAGGAGCGCAGTTCCTGCTGCGCCTCTTCGTGAGGCTGCCGCAGTTCCTGCTTCCTTTCTTCTTCCTTCGTCCTCTGTAATTCGTCTTTTATTTGTTTTCAGTTGTTTTCTTTAATTCTTTGTTACAATCATAATAATTTCACATGTATATTAATCATCATCATTAACAAGTTTTATTCGTCATTAAAATTCGGCTTAAATCCTTTATAATCTCATATTTGCGGGTTTTCGTCATTAAATTCAATCCGGGTTGTAGAAATTCGATTTGTTCATATCGGGTTTCTGGAAATTCGATCTTTGATATATTTTCGTCCGTCTATTGTCATATTCGTTATTAATTCATCATGTTTAGCCTATTTTGTTCATCCATGTCACTAATCAATCTTTCATTCTTGTAAATAATTCGTCTTAAATCCGTCTCATCCATGTTTTATTGCTTTTATGACCATTAGTCACATGTAAATAATCTGATAATCACTTTCATCCGAGCAAATATCGTAATCAATCCTTGAATTAACCAATTGATATTAACAATTTGCAGTTCCGGCTTCACAGCCAGAACTCACCCTTGGAACAGACGCAGCAACTGCTGCGCCTCTTCCAGGATGAGTTCTGTCTCTGAACTCCGTTGTTGCTTGACCTAGTTTAATTAGCTTACGTATAATGGACTATTATTCGTATTATCACCTTCTATTTTGTTCGTTAATTCTTCTTTTATTCTTTTTCTCAAATTATCCGTTTTAAAAGGTATTTTCGACATAAATCGCTTAATCCATTTTAATTATTGTAATTTTCGTTGTTGTAATTTTATTTATTTTCTTTATCATATTTCTTGTATCATTTGTATGCTTTCATATGTAATTGAGCATTAAATCCTACTTCGACATTAATTGTATGCTAAATTACGTGTTAACCGACCTAGCTAATTCTCACAAGTTAGGATTAAAACTTGGATGTTGCATTGCATGCATATAATCGACGATATATCGAGTATAGATGATGTCCCTGATCATTAGTAGCGGTCGCTATCGAGGCGGGCGGGATTAGGTGTTCGATCAAAAGAGCTTCCTAATACGTACCCTCACCCCTTACTCCAGATATCTGTGAACATCCGTGTTCATTGGCATCCACGAGAGTCATTCTAGACATAGAATGCTAAGGGTAACGATTGCTTGGTGTTCATGTCTCTACTTTGTATCTTGACATGGCACGAGGTATTCGAACGGTTCCAATTTCCCATAAAAATTGGTGGCGACTCCACAAAAATACAAACGCTTGTTCTCTTCCTCCCAAGCGCCCCCGTGGGCCCCCGTTGTCCACACCTAGTGCGGCCTTGTTTCACAAGTTAATTTTTCCCTAGAATTGACTTTCTTAAACCGAATATGGCTGAACAATTGCCATACTCTTCTTATTCTGAAATTACGAAATAAAATAAACCGGTAATTAATTACCTAGGAAATAAACTAGTCCTATTAGTTTATGGAAACCTTTATTTCTTCTAATAATATTACTACTAACAACAGCTTATTCTGCCTCGAGTTTAGTCTGTGAGCTTAGTTTGTGAGATGCTGCATTTTATCCTCTGGCGTCGAATGGTACTCCATCACTCATCTTTCTTGAACACGTCATTTTTGGATCAAAAACGGGAATTAAAACTTGATTTCTTGTTCGATTGAAGACTAGTAAAGGTTTGAGGAGGCTTAATAATCATCAATTAGGCCTCTTTCACAACCTTTGTGTCAATTAATTGGAAGTTTTAAGAAGAAATTTGCAAAATAGAAAAACAAGGTTCAAGGTTTTACTAGCAACAATGGTGGGCAAAGCAAGAGGACAAGGGCAAGCAAGAGGAGGAGGAAGAGGAAGAGGTAAAGGGAAAGTGAAAAATAAGAGACAAAAGACCGGGGTAACTAGCACCGATTTGGTAGTCCATATAACATCAACTACAAGTACGGTTGCTACGGAACCAACGATTCCGGCTCACCCACACTTTTCTTCTATAAAGTTCAAAGATGAAGAACAAAGAAAGTAATTTGACCACCTCTTGGGTAAGCCTCTTTCTCCAACTAAGTTTCTTTGTAAGGCTACTCTTAAGAAGTTAGGAATCAAAAAGCAAATGAAGGCGCTTTTCGAAGGGTTAGGTATGACAACATTATACGACATGAATGAAAAAACATACCGTGAGCTCACTTACGAATTCTTATCTAGCTTCTAATATGACAAGAACAATATTGCTGACCCGATTACCTTTTACTTGGAGAATGTCACACGAACTCGTTCCATCCACACCTTTGGGTCATTATTGCGTTTAGGGGTGGGGAAAGATTAAGCTCCAAAAGAATTTGACCCAAAGGAAATATGGACATCTATGACCGGTTTGGTCACTTCGTACTACAAGCGTTTGGCAAACAAAAATGTACATTACCCGATGTTGCGAATTGCACATCAATTTATTGCGGGGTTTATTTTCGGAAAGAAAGAACCGGGCACAATGACTCAAAGAGAATTGACTATTTTGGGTGCCTACTTGAATCCTGGACGGCTCCGCGGTTTTAAGCCCTTTGTTGCAAAGTATGCACGTTGTTGACCATTTTGTGAAGCAAACCATTGGTCGTGGCCGAGATGTCGCATGCATTTACATAGGCGGGATTATAACCTTCATTGCAAAGCAATGCAACCTAAACTACATGGGGGAAGGTTTGACGGAAATTCAGGGCAATACTCTCCTTGACTTAGATATTTTTTAAGTCTACAAGGATTACTTGGGATCATAGTAAGAAAAATAGAGTTTTGTAACACCCCCTTCTTACCCGGCCAAGGTAATTGGGAGATGTTACCATCTCGGTTTCCCAAGTCTGTAAATCGGAGATACAATCAAGAAACATTTATTATAAATGATAAGTTTAATGATTACATAAATGTAACCAAATGAATAAATGCGAATTATACAAATTACAAGTCGACTACCATCTATGTCATCTAATCTATTCTATGCTACACGACTCCGAGTCCAAGGCGCGGCCCAAATCCCGATCAAGTGAACAAGCAAAACCTATACTCAACCTGCTTCCCATACGATCGGAAATATCATATGGATCGACACAGGCCACCTCGGAAATAGGTGACAATTACACAGACACACAAACGTCAATTTCAATAAATAAAGTGCGACACAAGTCAAAATGTGTGAGTATGCAACATGACTATAAGATGAATGAGATGCTATCAAACGACAACCACTCCGGTACCGCGAAACGCCCAGACATACCCACAATCGCCATGATACCAGGACACTCCCAGACATACCGACAAACACACTGGTACCGGGACACGCTCAGACATACCAACAACCGCAAATAGGTACCGGGACATGCCTAGACGTACCGAGTCCGGAAGCCAACCAGATCCCCTGCCAGACATCGTGTCTCAACCACACAAGTCCCTCCGTAACTCAAGCCATTAATGTGCACATCCCTCTTGGAGTGGGAAGCTCCAAGAGGTAACTCAAGCGGAAGATAGTCTCCCAACCACCTTCCGTCTCCATACAATAAGTAACCAATCAAACCTCCATGTCCTCTGATAAACAAGACAACACAATAAATACAACCATATAACATGCCAATTACCGACTCATTCAATGCAATTGATAACAAAGGACTCATTTAGCAAATAAACACAATATTGAAACTGAGTAGGATAAACCTACCTTTTAGCATACTCCGTAAGCAATCCGGCTAAAAAATAATCTTCCACAAACACCGTCACTAAATATAATAATTAAGTATATTTAATTATTAACTAATCTAATTAAATTAAATACGAATTAATTAATTAATTAATTAAAACTCTACTTAAGCTATTTAAAAACCTGACTCATAAACGTACTCAATCCTAGCCCCGGAAACCGCCACGCCCCGGTGCCATCATGGATCACCACCACCAGCCATGGTTGTCCACAACCAACAACCCACACCCACCATACACACGACACACAACCCACACCACACACACCCAACTCTCTCTTTCACCACCAACTCGACACTATTGCAGCCACCACTACCATAGCACCCTCCTAACCACGGTGGGTCCAACCATGGCCACCATGCCGGCAGCCGCCACCGGCAACAGCAGCAATATCGATGACAAGAACAACAACAATGACCGACACAACACAACCCGACACCCCTTTTTATAACCCATTTTAGCGCCACCTATTGCCACCCTCACAGCCACCCACGACCACCACTCCACTCCCCTCACTACCCACGATACAACCACCCAAACCCCAGCCCTGGTCGGTCACATTTTGGTGGTAAAAAACCCGTCTTAAGACGGTCAAAGAACAACAACTAAAACTCATATAAAGCACTCGGTCAAACCGAGTATGGGTGGTCAACAAATGGTCAAGAGCGGTCAAAGACGGGCCAATGTCGAGGCGGTTTAATTAAAATAATATATAAACTAGTGTGAGACGGTTTTATCTTACGATTCCGAGGCGGATGGACAAACGACGGTCTTTCCGTTTTCTCCCTTTTCTTCTCTTTCTCTCTTCTCTCATCTTTTGGTGGATTTTGGGAGATTATGTTGGGATAAGGGTGGGGTGGATAAGGGTGGAGTATATAAGGTAGGTGGGTGGAAGTTTCTATCAACCGTCACAATTACTACCGTCTCGAGTTAATTATTATCGTATATTATTATTACCCTTATTATTATTATTATTATTATTTTATTATTACTATTAACATTACCATCTTATAATTATTTTTATTTTATTATTAATTTTCCGTCTCATACATAATTCGTAAAATAGTATAAAATATATAATTATAAAATACGGGGTATTAGAAGTTTGGAAGTCGGGCGACACACCTTTAATCACACTTCCTAGCAACCGACTTCCTCCACTAGAGCCTATTCCGGAAGCTACCACACCCGAGGCAAGGTAAGCTCCAAGACAAAGTTATCTCCTCACCCAAGTAAGCTCTTCAAGAGGTCGGCAACAACCTACCCGGACACAAATCTCGCAACAACAACAACAACAACAACAACAACAACAACAACAAGCTTCCACAAGCTATATCTCCATCCCTCCATATCCTTCCCGTATCAAGAGTACATGCATCCCGACCCCTCCATTACACCTAATGGTCCTTATATTGTGGGGATATTTGACATTCGAAGAAATATTTATGATGGTAGGGTTGACAACTATTATGCCTTGTACCCTTTGTATCGTGACTTGGCTCAAAGAGGGTGTATTGATCCATTTGGGCCCTTTCCTTCATGGGCTAATACGGAGTTGTTATTCCCCACGAGAGGATAAGGGAGTGGCACCCAAGATATGGAGGTCGATGGAAATGGAGAAAGAGAACAAGTTGAGAATGAGAATGATGAACAAGAAGTGAATGAGAAAGAAGATTATAACAATGAAGAAGAAAGTAATGAAGGTGACGATGAAGAGAGTGACAAAGATGATGGGAATGAGGATGAAGACAATGATGAGAGCGAGGATAATGCTACGGAGTCCGAAGGCTCCGAGTAGGTGGCTTGGTGAGCACCTTCACCCCTTGTACATGAGTACGTAACCTCTCTCTCCCTCTTTTTATGTTGTCATAGCATTTGCATTTTAGTTTAATTATCATGCTTGCATTCATGTATAATAGTGCATGTCGCTTACAAGCATTTAGTTAACTTACTTTAAGCATTGTATATCATTTAGTAATAGTTCATACATCATATTTACATTTCAAAAAAAAAAAAACCAAAAAAAAATTTAAAAAACTCAAAAAAAAAAATTCAAAAAACATGTCTTTTAATTTGGTTCAATTCCCACATTTATTCCTTTTGGAATTATGTAAATAAATAAGTGTGGGGAGAGAACATTAAATTTAAAAACGCCAAAAATATGTTCTAATTTTCCAAAATTCAAAAAAACAATATATGTTATTTCCTTCTAAAAATTTGCCTCCTACCCACAGTTCATTCGTCACGGAATGTTGTAAATATCATATGCGGGGAGGAGGCCCAAAAAAGAATAAAAAACAAGTTATTTAATTTCAAAAAAATTCAAAAATACAAAAGCATGTTCTATCATTTTACTCTATTTTCTCCCTACACTTTGTTCCATTGAGGACAATGTAAATTTCAAGTGTGAAAAGGGAAATATCTACTCCGTATATATTTGTAAGTTTTTGCACAAAATATACATTTGTAAACATTACTTGTAAATATTAGAAATATTTCAAAAATTCCATAAAAATTTCGAAAAATCCTATAAAAATGCATTGTATATATTTTATATATTTGGCTTGTCTAACATTGTGGATAGGCACATATCACATGGCGTATTGGAAACAAAGGAATTAGAAGATGCTTGGTGTACTCTTTCCTATTTCTTTTCCTTGTCCATTTCCTATCGTTTGTATATATTGTTAAGGAGGATGAGCTATTGTTGATGAGGATGTTCCATTTTTGGAACTTGGTGATGTGTGGTTATGTGCTGTTAGGCCTTAGCTTACTTGCATTTAGATTAGTTTGATGCTTCATGTAGGATGTTAGTTGCATTCATATAGATTATGTATATATTTGTTTAGTTGCATTCATGACATTTCCATATTGTTTGTAAATATTTGTCAAGGATGTTTTAGAAAGGGGAATAATAACCTTCCATGACGAAAATTGTCTTGACCGTGCCTTTTCCCCATTGGTAGCTTGCACCTTAATGACATGACATAGTTAGGGGTGTTTGCAAGGACACCGCGGGAAATTGTGCTAAAATGAGCAAGTCTTGATCGCGTTGTGAAACCTTGTCGGACCTTATACTTAACTAGATGTCAATATAGCTACTAAATTGTGAGGATAGAGCCTCCTTATGGGCCGGCCCATCTATAACCGGCCCCCGTTTAGGATTGAGAGTAGGCCTCCTTACGAGGTAAGTCACATAAAAATGCATAAGTGTTGCATCATTCCTTGAACCGTGGAAATGTTTACTTTTTGTGTACATGTTTAGAGGCAAATTTTAATGCATAAAAATTAAGCTCTCATAGCCATATGGACCGTGTTTATACCCTTTAGACTAGGTCCCTTTTTATTAAGCCATTTGAGCCTAAGCCTTATTTCTTTCATTCAATAACCCTACATAATCAACTACATCCCATAAACAACTCACCTTGGTCGAGTAGTTTGTCATTGTAGTAATTGTAGTGTTAGAATATGGGTCGGAATCCAGTTTGAAATATTTGAGTTAAGGGCTGACATTAAACTTGTAATTTGGCTATTGTTGCATAATAAGAGGTCTTAGAAAAGAAAAGAAAAAAAATGAAAGATGAAAAAAATGAAAAAGAAGAAAAAAGGAGAAAAAAAATGAGAAGCCAAAGCAAACCCCTTATAAATCATAGAAAGGGGTAGAAAAAGGCGTTGCAATAAGCGGTCTTGATGTTTTTTGTTCAAATGAGCCAAGCAATTATTGCGTCATCTAACTTAAGTGTTTTCACCATTTTGTAAAGAACTCATTTGGTATTCTAGGGAAGGTTGACTCGGATAGGGTATGATGACTACTCAATGATTAGCTCCACATTCCTAAAATGGCGCATGCGCCAACCCGCTTTCACCTAACCCTTATCCCCATTACGCCCCGATTGCCTCTTTATATGTACATTTTCTCTTATTTTTCCATTTCTTATACGGTTATTAGGAAGAAGTTCCACATTGGAATGCGGGCGTACCCCACAAGTCGTAGTAGGAGAGTGATTCTTGGTTACTAACTTTGCAAAAGAAATCATCCGAAATTCACTTGAGCGACGAGTGGAAACCGTGATGAAATTGGCATTCTAAGTCCCCCTTGGTCAACGGTTTGGCATTGTTTAATCTAGTGCATTTTTCGTGTCAATCTTGCAAGTTAGGCTATTTTTCCCCCTTTCCCGTCTTGAATTCGTTTCATTGGCATGTTGTGTTATTGCAAAGGTTCTTTGAGCTAATTCTAGGGACTAGACACCTTGTTGAGAACCTAGACGGTTTTTCCCCTATTAAAACTCTTTGTCTTGAAATGAAATTGAGCCAGTAGATGAGGAAATTGGCTAAACTTTTGTTGATGCATCCTTACTTGTCTCTTTGTGTCTTTATGTTGGATGTGTGTAAGTTTTGTGCAAGTCCTTACTTGCCTTGCGAATTTTGCTTTTCCCTCATAAGTGAAATTACGTGAGTTGAAAGAGCGTTGACTTCGCTAATACTCATTCAGATATTAATAGTTAGAATAAGTCAAGTGATGCTTATAGTGCGCACCCACTTCAATAGATCTAGCTTACTCGAGGACGAGTAAGGTTCAAGTGTGGGGAGATTTGATATGTGATTATTTTGTAACATTTTACCGCTTATTTAATGTCTTATCACATGTCATTTTCGCTCATTGGAGCAATTTGTAGTACAAATTGTTTCCCTTAAGTTCAGTTGGCTTTAGATAATGCTTTGTAGGTGAAACAAGGCAAAATGAGACGGAATTTGTGCATTTTGGAGCCATTTGGATGGAGCAAGGATTTCGGTGTGGAATCCTAGCTTAGGTGCGGTCTCGGCTCACTTGAAGACCCTTTGGATGAGCTCTCAAGACTCCTTGGCCCTTAAAGAAAAGCTATGAAATAAGTAGAGTCGTCCCTATAGCCTTCCCAATGGGACGACCGGTATGAAAGAAGGGAAGCAAGAGGCAAGTGCTGGAGTCCGTCCCTAAACCCATCCCACCAGGACAGCCACCGGGACAACCACTCGTACCGGCAGGGAGAGAATTTCGTCCCACCGGGACGGTTCACTTCGCCTATTTTTCTTCTGGTTCACCTCTATTTGTTTTGCAAACACTATATATACCCCCACTTTGTAATGTTTGGGACACAAAACCCTAGATATAGTTTTCCATTTCCAAGTTTTGAACCTTTTTAATCTTTCCTTAATCCTTTCATAATCAATCTTTAATTTCTCTAAAATTAGTCTAGTTTTAGATCTAGTTTTGGGTTGTAAGAAGATTGAAATGATTCTCTTTTCCAATCAATCCAAGTTTCATACTTTTGCAATCTAGTTGGCATAATTTCCTTCTCTTGTTCATTTATTTACATTTGTCTTTCATTTTAGTTTTGCATATTAGTTTAATTGTTGGAATTACCTTGTTTTTTGCTAGAATAGAGTAATTCTCTCTCTTGTTTGTTTGTTTATGCTTGTGAGTGAGTTCTTTTAGTAGAAATTGAATCTTTAGTTTACTTGTTATCAAAATCTCTTCCTTTTTCTATTAATCCATCTTAATACTTGTTTAATTAGTTTATTATCATCATCTTAGTCACCAATTGCATGATTAGTTATAGAAATCAATCTAATAACATGTTAATTGCCAAAGTGTCAACCTTTATCATTTTCGTTGTCTTAAATAACATGATTAGTGAGTAGTTCTTTAACTAGGACTCGGTTGACCCCAATATGAGTGGTTTATTTGATTGATTCCATAAAATTAGTTGTTGGGGAGGATTAGTAAGCGTAGGCTATATGATGAATTTGTTGAATTGGTCAATTTTGGGTAATGTTGGTTTGTGACACTTGTCCACCAATGGTAGTTGGTTAGGTCGGGAATCGGGTACCCGAAGCTTGGACCTATAGCTAACCTAGGTTGAGACCGAAAGGGAGAAATATGGGAGAGCACTTCTAGCCTTAAGTTTGAGAGCGATCTCCGAAAGGAGAAGTGGTATGACTTGGAACATGATGAGAGCTTAATGACCTTAATTGGAGTTAGAGTGTCTTGGGAAAGTGCACGTTCTTAGAGGATTCAGGTTTCAATATAAGGGTTGCAACTCCGAACCCGAGAGGAAGGGAAGTTGGGAGGCCTAGTATCCTATTATGAGCCCGAGAGGGAGTTAGTAGGCGAATTAGAGTCACCTCCCTCTCACATATCACCCCAATAACTAGCTAAAGGAATCATGACGATAAATTGCACTTGGTTGGCGGGAAATCGGGTCCTACGCTTTTTATCTCATTGAATTACAACTTTTAATTTTACCTGCTCAATTTCTATAATTAGTTTAATTGCATTTTAATTCATTTAGTTTAGTTGACAAGTTCAAAATCCAACTCAATTATTGCCGACTTAGCTAAACTCATAAGCTAGAATTGATCACTATTGCAATTTCGCTCCCCGTGAATTCGACTCTCAAGTGCTACATCAATACCGTGCGCTTGCGGTTTAAAATTACACATCACTGTGACACCTAAAAAACAATAATTTATTTGAAGATAATAACATCAAATATGGATTAATCCGCATATAAGTAATTTTAATAATCTTTGTTTGAAATGTACAAGTCATTTTCCTTTTATTTAAAGTTAGAACAATGAAATGTTGGATATGAAGTGTTAGTGTCAGATAGTTCCTCATCATTTGCGTTGGTATGATAATCATATTATATTTAAAGTGGATACTCATACTCCCACCAAATTAAACAGAGAAGGTGGGATGTTAAAATCAAAGATCACCGCATTTTGGAACTTTCTTTATGGTTTTTACTCAATTTCCTCAACCATTCAATTCAATTCATTCATAATTCACGCAACACAAGTCTATATGGCGTGTAATAGTGTGGAACGCCATGCGACTCTTCGTCTCAGTTATATATGTTCATACGATCTCTTATATTTTCTTCGTCTCAATTATTTGTTTATATTTTTATAAGTTCGATTTTTCTATTCTAACACGTGAATTTTGTAATTTTACTACATTACCTCCCGCCGAAAAATGAATAAACATTGCTAAAACAAAAAAAGTAAGACAACTGCCTCCTTTTTGCCACGATCGTTTCTAAAAAATGCACAATATAAAGGAGCGCATACATTTTCTTTTTCCGCAAAAGTAATTCTTAGTAGACAACAAGGGTATGTCAATGAGATATTATTAAGTAAAAAATTACCAACTAATCAAAACTGAAGCTATATGAAAATATTCTTATATTCCCTAATAGCGTTTTAATTAATAAATGAACATTTATGTTATCATTTTTACGAGTTACTCACTCTGTTCTAGTCAATAATTATCTATGTTTGAATTTACCATTATATAAAAAGATAATAGACACTTATTAACTAGTACGAAGAGAGTAGTTTCTTATGTTTGTTATGTAACACCGTAATGGAAGCATAGGGTGGTAACAGTAGACACGTACACTAGTATACGTGCAATTTCTCTATAAGAGTAATTAGTAAGCGTAAGATGGTACAAAACTAGTAGAATAAGCAACAACTAGTTAGTTTTGACCTTTGCATAGTCTTTTGACTTTTTGTGTTAAAGTTAGCTCAAGGTTTCTTGCTCCGTGTAATTAACAAAACATATATATCCGCCTGATGTCACTCATCCAACAATTTCAATGTAGAAATTATTTGGCAGTAAGATATGCCGGCTAATCACCCCTCATTCTCAGATATATTTAAGTCTTTCCACGTTTTTCGTATATAGTTCTCGTATAAAGTAATATAATTATAATCGTTTATCCTACTTTGGAAAATATGGAAAATCGAAATCAACGTTTAGAAATAGTAAAATGTAACAATTCAATTTTGTGTTCATAAGTAAACAAATGATATGACATTTTCTTTAATATAGACCATGTTGGCGTTACAGACTTACAGTCGGGTAACACCATTGTACATTATTATAACGAGTGACAAAACTTTAATATATATAAATATTTACATTTATCATATCTATTCATTCGACTAAAGCTTTCATATGTACAATTAATTTATATCATATCCCCTCGGTCCCGACTCCTGTCCCAATTATTTGTTTACGTTTTTTTTAATTCTCGGTGAGTAGTATTTTAATCAAAAATAATTGAGATAGAAAAGTGTATTCCGTAATGCAACATTGTTTGAAAACTAAGAATATTCTACTAGATGATGCATACATTGATGCAAAGAAGGATAGGACATGTCAAAGATTTGGTATAATGTGAAGACAGTAATAGAAAAGTTTAAAAGTAAAGGTGTTTCATATGAGGAATTCAACGATAAAATGTTAAATTGTTCTTAAAATCTTACCTCATGAAATTCGCTTTATACTGAATCCCATCTATATTTTGCAAGGTAAACACGGTATATGATGAATTGCTAAATAATCAAGGGGCAGAAGGATAAGAGTAAAGACATACACGTCAAATATTTGATTTAAAAGTGTAATTTATTCTACTAAAAGTAGTTGTACGTAGAAATGGTACTTGAATGATGTATCCTGCTATCTATACGTCAGTATGTTTTCTCTTGGTGTTACTTTGTTTTTTAAGTGCTTATTTCTTACTAGAGTAAATTAGATTTTACTCCCTTTTAAAATCAACTTTTTTAAAATTACTCTCTTTTAAGTTTTTTTTTTTAAATTACTCTTTTAAGTTGCATTTTTTGCTAAAAAAATTACTCTCTCAAGTTGCATTTTTACTAAAAGTACTCTCTTAAGTTGCATTTTTTTTTCCTAAAATTGCTTCAAAACTCACAATTTAAGTGACTTATTTTCTCTATTTTTGAACTCCCCCTACATTTGTCTACATAGTTATACCTTTTAATGTATAGATTGTCAAGGCCACAAACGGAATAAGTTCAAAAACAAACGAAATAAGTCACTTAAATTGATGTTTGAAGCAATTTTAGCAAAAAAATGTAACTTAAAGAAGTAATTTTAGCAAAAAAAATTTAAAAGGGAGTAATTTTAAAAAAGTTGATTTTAAAAGGGAGTAAAATCTAATTTACTCTTCTTACTATTTGGTTCGACAATTTCAATACAAAAGGTAAAATAACGCCTCTATTAGGCTCTGTTTTTTTATTTAATTTTACTAAATGGTTCTTAACTTAATTTGTAACATTTGAATTTTCCTAAACTAATTTTATTGGAGCTGATGTTTTTTAAAGTGAATTTATAGGGTTTGAACTAAACTGATAAGAGCTGAAATAGAATTTGAACTGAACTTATATGAGTTGAACCTTTATAAACTGAACTATTATAGGATCTGAACTGAACTATTGTAAGAGCTGAACATATTGAAAATGGGTATGAACCGAACTAAATTTTTCTGAACTGAAATTATAAGATCTCGACGGCAGGCATTGTGGCCTTTTCCCAACAAATTTCATAGTTAGTGTCACATTTATTTATTAATCATCATCAAAGATAAAACGATTTTACCATTAAATGTATGGATTTAAAGGATCTTGCAAAGCTTATAATTCAAGGCTTATAAAACTCAGAGTACTATCCACAATGTTTATGTTATTATTTTTACAAAGACTTGTACAAAGTAAACAAAAAAATCATAGTAGGAAGTAAAGTTTGATCATGCTTCTCTTGAAGGAACTTCACAAGGAATGTGGTGAAATTTTGTTGCGAATTGCTTGTCAACTAGTCCATTCAACTTTGACAATAGTATTAGAAGGAAGCTGAAGAAATTTATCTTACGTAAAAACTGTAAATAATTTGAAAATTTCTGAAAGAAATAGTCTTAAGTCATTTGGTGGTTTTTAACTACTTTGGTGACTATTTGACCCTCATAACATCGACCTTTCTTTTCTGATGGAGGTGTAACTCATAAAATACTCTTGATATGACTATCAAAATTGTTTCTCTAGTTATGGAAGTTCATTACAAGTTTTTTTTTTTTGGGGGAAAACTGTTGGTGCCCTATGATGAATTTAGACAATTCTATTTTAGTGATCGACATGAGGTTTGGGCTATTTTTAGTTTTGCTTACTTGAGGTTTGGCAATATTTTCAATCTTTTTTTTTTTTTTTTTAGAAAACCAAGATATAAATTCATCAAATTTTACTGTAATTAATGACGTTTTTCAACAAAATAAAATACGGAGTACAAAAAAGGAAAAAAATAGATTTTCAATAAATATTAAGTTAAAGGTTTATACTTTATAAAATTTTTAGTGATGTTACAATGTAGTTCATCAAAGTGAGAACTATTTCAAATCTCGGGTGAAATTAAGCCAACATTGAGACAATTTAGTCAAAATATTCTTTTTGATTTTCTATCGTCATAAACTTTTAATGTAACCCTAACTCTAAATGAGGTTAAAAAAATATGGTACAAAATTAAAATGTTTAATCTAGCAAAGTTGTAAAAAAAAAAAAGTTCAATATTTGCACATGTAAAAATGTTTAGTAGGGTATAATAGCATATAGTCCTATCAAATCTCTCAAATTACTTTCTATCGGTATTAAAAATTCCGGTAAGTTTGGCAAAAAAGATTAATTCTCTTTTGGCACAATTTTGGTGGACGAGATGCAAACTAGGGAAGAATGTTCACTGGTGCAGTAAAAATTTCCTGAGTTTCCCAAAATGTGCCGGAGGACTAGGAATACGAAATGTTGAATGTCTGAATCAAGCTATGTTGGCCAAACATGGTTGGAGATTAGTATCTGGAGATCCCTCCTTGTTTAGCAAGATTTTTCGTCAAAAATTGTTTGGAACGAATACCTTTACGCATAGCAGTGATCAAATCAAGGGAGCTGGTGCTTCGTGGGGTGTACGCAACATCCTTCATGGGATTCAAATGATTAGGGATCATATTGGATGGAAGCCAGGGAGAAATTCAACTTTAAACGTTTGGCTATCACGATGAGTTGGGGGTGCTCGCCCGGAACCAAGAGACTGTTGGCTAGGTTTAAATGATGTTCAAATGGCAAATTTACAAGTGAGACACCTCCTTATGCCAAATGGTGAGTGGAATGAACCCTATATACGGGCGCTTTTTAAGGAAGAATATACGGAAAGGATTTTGGTGATTCCAGTCCGAAATTTGCGAAAGTTTGATGAGGTTTTCTGGCCTCTCACACAGGATGGGGATTACACAGTTAAGAGTGGATATGAGTTGATCTTTAAAGATTACACGAATAGGAAAGGTTCACAGAAAGATAAAGCTAGGATTGGTGATCGGGGAAAGGATTTCTGTAGGAAACAATTATGGCATCTTCCAATCCCTAATATATGGAAAATCCTTGTCTGGAGGATCATTTCCAACACACTTCCAGTTGGAAAGGAATTTCAAAAGCGAAATCTGGATGTGGGTATCTTTTGTGGAATGTGTGGGGCTGATCAAGAAAAATTGGAAACGGTTGAACATATTTTTAGAGATTGTGCAATCTCGGGTAGGATTTGGGCAGGATCTGACTTAGGAATCAGGGTTGAAAATGCAGGATCACTAAGCATCACTGATTGGATTATTGACTGGGTCAAATACCTATCTTGCGGCGAGGGAGGAAAGAAGCGGGTGATAATGTTCATGGCAGTTATGTAGGGATTGTGGAATATACGTAACAAGATCAAATTTGAAGGCATGAATTTGAACTCGCAGGTTATATCTAGGTTTTTGTTTGAGTCGATTAGGGAAAAGGTTCATATTCTCAGTGATCACGTTGATGGAGAAAGACTAAAGACAAATCCAAAGGGGGGTCATGAGGGCTTTTTTGACATTATGAAGTCTGAGATAAAGGATGAATACCCTCTTCAACTGATAGGTAACCCGGAACGTTGCGACGTGATACGTGTTAAAGTGGATGCTAGCTGGGACCGGAATTATGTGGCGGCGTTTTGATGGGTGGCTTATGATTGGATGGGTCGCGAACTGAAGCGAAGAAAGGTGCGAACTCGAGCGGAATCAGCACTACAAGCGGAGGCGCTGGGAGTGCGAGACGTTCTCGTATGGGCCTCTTCGGGGGGGATATCTTCATCTGCATATCTCGTCTGACTGTTTACAGCTTATCAATGAACTTACAGGAGTGGACAAGGCTGATCATCTAATTGCGGCCCTATTAGAAGATATGCGGAGACTTTCTAGCGTTTTTCATTGTTTACGTTTTACTTTTATCCCAAGACATATTAATAACATAGCACATGGCCTGGCTCGGCAGGCCATGAGACTGTAGAACCTTTCTTTACAGCTGTTAAAAAAAAAATCAATTATAGACACTAGGACAAACAATGAAGAAATTAATAACATGAATTTTTTCTTGAACCTTTTTGTTTTTTTTTTGACAAGTGATTTCTTGAACCTTTTAACGTTTGAATAATGCACATAAGTTTGTACTCCAACTATTTTATAAATTCCATTAATCTCAATTGCCATCGAAAATAACTTGAACCTAATATTAAATTAACGATAACAAATCCACCTAGTCATCCTTAAGATTTTGATAACTTTACACGTAATATAATAAACTTAATTAAAATATAATATCAGAATAAGAGTCGCATGATAAACTTAAAATAAGATCGTGTTATATAACAATAACGATAGGTAAGTATAATTTACTTAGTCGTTAAGTCGTCACCAAAGTATTACTTTTACATCTTTATTGATTGGATTCATTTATTTATTTTTACCAATTTGATAGCTTGGGCAAACTAATTCAACCCAAATCAAATGTGTTACTCCGTAGTTGTTTAGCCTGATTTGAGTTGACCCTTGAGTAAATGATGCAAGTAGTGGCGTCTGTAGGCGATTCAAACATTGGGAAATGTCTTGAGAAATTCCAGACCAAGGTCGGACGCAGAAATTTATCGAAAGGGGTACAAATTTTTTTCCGATACATTATTTTTTATTTTAAACCGCATTTTTTTATTACAGATTTTTTTTCCTCCCAAAAAATAGAAAAATAACTAATTTTAATAATTTTTTTAGTTTAAAAATTAGTATTTTATTTTGAACTTTATTCTGAAATATTTAAATTTGAAATAAATGTACTTTGTAAATAAAAATAAATAATATCTCCTATGATAAGATATATTATATTCTAATATTTAAATAAACACTAAACACAAGTGGTTCAATGGTAGAGAAGGTGGTATGTAACCTCGAGGTCAAGGGTTCAAACCCTGGGAGGAACATTTACATATAAATTGTAGCTTAGTAACGAGATGGACCTTGAGATCATTATACAGTTTAACAAAAAATTATTTAATAAAAACTTAGGGCACCAAGAATCGAATCTGTGACCTTTCAAATGTCAATTAAAGAGCTTACCAACTGAACCACATAAACCTATTGCTCATTTCTGTTACTTATAAAAAATTTATCCCGAAAAATTCATGGTGGGCACGTGCCCACCCCGGGCCCCCCTAAATCCGCCCATGCCAAGGTGCTCCTTTTTTTGTTCGTCTGTATTTGGCATTTGGCATTTGGCATTTGGCATTTTGCATTTGTATGTTATGTATGCTTTATCTTTCGTTTTCGATGGAGGAAAGGAATTATTTCTAACTATGGTACATAGTACTCTGTATATGCTAAAATAATCGATACAACCTTAAAATACAAAGTCCTAGAGCCTAATCTACAAAGGCAGCCGGTATGGCTCCACTAGTCCAAAAACCAAACTAGCTAGCAAATTTAGTTCATACAATAAGAAAGATCCGCCTCAGTGAATTCAGATACAGAATCAAAGACTCTAAGTGCTACCAAGTATTTGATCCGTTGACAAACCGCAGCTATAGGTTGCTTATGCCCCACGAATACACGCTTGTTCCTCTCGTGCCATAGCATGTATATGGTACATACCAAAGCACACCTCTCCCTTCGTTTTCGCCAGTGCTTATCCCGGATATGCAGTTTGAACCAAATAATAACCTGAGAAAGCTGCAAACATACTCGCTTCATTCGTAGCCAACAAGCAATATCTTTCTAAACCAATGATGAATAAGGGAACAGAAAAAAAAGATGATCAATATTTTCCCAAGCCGATTCACATAAAGGACATCTATTTATGATAAGAAATCCTCGGTAGATCAGATTTTTCATGGTGGGTAGAGCATTCGAGAAAGCCATCATACTAGTGAAAGTATGTGCAGGGTAACTGATAGTATCCATAACCAATTTTGACCATCCTACTTTATAGCCCCTTTTGGCCGATACACTTCATATAGGTCAGTAGCATTATATTTTTGTTCCATATTAACCAAGAAAATAGAGGCATCATTCTTGGAGCCAAAAGCAACAAGCAAGCTACCTCTGACCTGGAGAACATTTGCCCAGTACCAGGATGCATTCGAATTTTTCTCCACGTCCCATATATTTCTATCATGGAGCAGATAGGCATATATCTAGCGTAACCACAGGCTTTGTGGTTTAAAGAGGAGTTTCCAAATCCACTTTGTCATTTGTGCTTTGTTCCAACTCAACGCTTCTTTTATACCCATATCGCCTTCATTTTTAGGCATATAAAGGCTCCCCCAACTCTTAAAAATCTATCTATGGTGACCATCAGAATATCCCCAAAGGAAGTGGCGACAGAGGTGATTAATCTTCTTCACCACACCCTTCGGAAGTAAAATGCTAGCTCCCCAAAAATTCTGCATTCCAAAGATAATAGAATTAATAAGACTTACCTTACCAGCATAGCTCAATGAATAGTTTGCCCAATGGATAAGCTTTTCTTTTATCTTATCCAGCAAAGGCAAGAACATAGCCTCAGTAAGTCTGGCAGGAAACAAAGGTATTCCCAAATAACGAAATGGAAATCGCCCTGAGTGAAACCAAAACAATGACGAATCTCCTGTATAACCCATGCTTCAATACCACCAAAGTATAAGCAGGTTTTTAGCGGGTTAGCACAAAGCCCAGTCTTGGCATAAAAATCAGAGAGGCGGCCAACGACAGCCAGTACAGAGGGTAGATCTCCCCTTGTGAAGACGAGCAAGCGTCAAGTTTAATTTAACGCACTTGGGATGGTAAGAGAAAACCTGAGCAGTAGGTAGCTTCCTTAGAAGGAGAGATAACACCTCCATGCAGAGGACAAACAAGTAAGGAGAGAGCGGGTCAGCCTGTCGCAGTCCCTGTTTTCCCGGAAAAAAAACCTTCAGATTTCCCATTTATATTAATAGAGTAATAGGACGTTGTAATACAGCCCATGACCCATCTGATAAACATCTCAAGAAAATTAAGTTTTGCAAGAAACTCCTCAAGAAAGACCAATTAACCGAATCAAAAGCTTTTCGAATATCGATCTTCAAAATGCATCTAGGTGAAAGATACTTTCTAGTATACCTACTAGCCAATTCGTGAGCCAAAAGAGAATTGTCAAAAAGGTCTATGTCCAAAACAAACGCAGCCTGCTCTGGTCAAACAACCATGCTCAGGACAGTTCGTAGTCGATTTGCCAGGATTATATGTACCGTCTTGTAGAAAGTAGTACAACATGATATCGGACGAAAATCGCTAACAGCCTGAGAAGTTTCACTTTTAGGAACCAGGGTAATGAGGGTGGAGTTTGCTGCCTTTGGAAGAATACCTCGAGCAAAATAGTCCTGAACAACAGCTTGAAAGTCAGCACCCAGAGTACTCCAAGCATCAATAAAAAATCCAGAGGAATACCCGTCAACTCCTGGACTTTTATTCATATTAATTGATTTTAAAGCCTCCCAGATCTCTGAACCAGTCACTTGTCGAGTAAGAAAGGCCCATTCAGAATCAGGGAGACAGTTTGTCATAAAAAGTTCATCAGGTGGCTCAACAACTGGTGTATCCGTCCCCAACAAGCTTTTATAGAATTCCAGAAAAGCTCCTGCAACAGCCTGCCTGCTAACACAGGTATTCCCATGTTTGTCCAGTATACTTCCAATATTACCTCTTATTCTCCTTTCATTTATCCTAGAGTAAAAATACTGAGTATTGTCATCATTAAGTTTTAAATGTTGCACTATCGCCATTTGATGGAGAGTCCTAATCTCAGCCCTACGCAAGTGAGTATAAGCAGCTGCATATTGCTTCTCCTGCTCCAATAGAGAAGTATCACCAGGATTTGATTGTAAAGCTAGCTAACAAGTGCAGCAGAAGCTGTTAACCAGGCTAACCATCTTATGGAGAGTGATCAGGCCCAAACAAAGCACAACCTTGTCCAGCCAGGAATGCCAGTCACAAAACAAGCCAGCAGCAGCACTCAGGCAACCTCAACCACCGGTCCAGTCTCATCAGGCCACCAGAATAGCAGCCAGGCTGGCCACCAGCACCCACCTTGACCAGCTGACTCTCTTTTCAACTAATATTAAATAAATCCTAAGGAGCCAGGGACCAATCCTAAAGAATTCCACAGAAAATCAAAACTGAAAGCAAGTTGCAGGTGGGGTAATTCAGATAAAGCAAGTTTGCCATTTTTAGCCAAGCGGGTGAAAACTGTCAACAAAGAAAGCACTGGCTTATTTCAGCATTCATAAATGAAGCCTTGAGCCACACAAGATGCCCGGACCAGGGCCATTTTGACTTCCAACAACCAGCCAAAGAAATACAACAGTCAAGAGGACAAGCTGTCACTATCAGCCTGCAGCTCTTTTGTTCCATTCAGTTTGCCTTAATTTTCTTTTGTATCCGTTGTAAAATAAGTCCACTACTCTTGTTTGCTTTCTAAGTTTAATCATGGCCATTAGATAGAGTTGTCTAGGGTTTATCATGTACTGAAAACTTCACGGGAAGGCCTATATAAGGACCATTCCTCAGTCTGTTTTACTCAGACTTTTGATTAATGAAAACCTTGAGATTTCTCTCAAAATTTGCAAATCTTCTAACTTTGCTGTGTCTTAGTTATAAGTCAGACTTAATAATACCTTGTGCTTGCTTAGGTGTTGATTAAGAATCTGTGGTGTTACTTAGAACAGGTATGTGCTTGCTTGAATTGTTTTAAGTGCATTGTCTTGTTAAGCTTGAATTGATTCTGTGCTTGCTTGTTCAATCTTAATCTTCTTAAATTATTAAGTTTAATCTCTATGCTTGCTTGAGAGTAAATTTGATAATTATATCCCTTTTATATTCAGAAAATATGACAAAAACAGTCACAAGAGTCACTTTGAGAAAACTGTCTGAGAATTCACTTATATCAGTCTGATTTTCTATTTATTAAAAATACTTAGAATACGTGTAAAATTCTGAGATTTGGCACAGTTTAGGTTTACCATTTTAACTGAATTGTCACCAAGTTTCATAATTTTTCAAGTCCATTTACTATTTTTACAAAAATCCTCAAGTTTATTGCATCCCCTGAACATTGCTCTTTGTCTATTTCAGGGAGTGTTCAATTTGTGTCTGTCCCCATAGATTACACTGCAAATTCTGGTTATCAGAGCTTAGGTTATAACACAATCCTATATTGTGTTAGTCCTGAGTGAGAGAAGATTGAGTTCATTTTCCCAGCTACATCAAAACTACAAAAAAATAACCCAGTGAGTGAAGAGAGGCTTGCTGGTATTGGGACCAGAATAGAGGATCTAGCAGGAAATGTGGATGCTTTGCTTAATGTTGTTCATGTTGTCATGGAGAGATTTCCAAACCATGACCCAAGGAGGCAACCACCACCTTTCAGAGGAAGATGAAGGGGGAGAGGGATTGCAATGGGAGCATGAAGGAGGTAACCACATCATGATCCTCATGAGGAAGCCGTCTCTGAATCAGATGACTCAAGATTGGAGGAAGGAATCTATGATGTCAGAGACAAAGATATAAATAGACATTCTTGATTTCCATGGTAGTTTAAATCCTGAGAATTTATTAGACTTGCTTAGATCTGTTGAGAGAGTCTTTGAGTTTAAAAATTATGATGACAGAAAAGCTTTTAAAGTTGCCATCTTAAAACTTAAGGGCTATGCATCTCTTTGGTATGAGAGTATGAAACACCAAAGGATTAGAGATGGAAAGGATCTAGTCAGGTCTTGGCTTAAGTTAAAAAAAGAAATTAAAAGAGAAATTCATAGCCAAAGACTATACCCAGGATATCTTTATTAAACTGACTCAGTTGAGACAAGAGCAGTTATCTGTTGAGGCCTACCTTTGGAACTTTGAGCAACTAACCCTGCAATGTGAGGTTACTGAGAAGCCTGAGCAAAAGATTGCTAGGTTTGTTGAGGGTTTAGATCCTAAGATAGCTAGCAGAGTAATGATGCAGCATGTTTGGTCATTTGATGAGGCAGTTAACCTAGCCTTAAGAGTTGAGAAACTGGGGAAAGTTAAGCCTGTAACACCCAAACTTCCCACCAGAACAACATTCAAACCTTATACTGGTGTGAAAATTACTGAAACACCTAAACCAGCTACCCAACCCACAACAGACAAAGGGAGGGCACCCATGTATCCCAAAACCAACCCACCTTTGTCCAGGGATAAGGTCAAGTGCTTCCAATGCCAAGGCTCTGGCCATTTTAAGAAGGACTGTCCTTCTAACAGAGCTCTCACAGCTATGGATATTGAAGAGTGGGAAAGGGAAGGTCTAGTTGAGTATGAGGAAGAAGAGACACTGGTCCCAGCAGAAATGAAAGCTGAGGGGGAAACTGATCAAGGACAAGTTGTGGCTCACCCTGACACAGGGCACAGTTTGGTCCTATGGAGGGTTATGCACTCTCAACCAGCTCCTCTAGAAGCTGATCAGAGATCCATGATATTCAGTAGTAGGTGCACTGTCCAAGGGAGGGTGTGTAATTTGATCATTGATAGAGGTAGCTGTACCAATGTAGCTTCCACCATTATGGTCAGCAAGTTAAGTTTACCTACTCAGGAGCACCGCAGTCCATACAAGCTAAGATGGTTAAACAAAGGATCTGAAGTAAGAGTTGGCAAGCAGTGCATTGTTCCTTTTTCAATTGGGAAGGTGTACAAAGATGAAGTGCTGTGTGATGTGGTCCCTATGGATGCCTGCCATCTACTGTTAGGAAGACCATGGTAGTTTGACAGGAATACCACTCACCAGGAGAAGGAAAATATCTATAGCTTCAAACACAATGGCAAGAAAGTCACCCGGACTCCCTTGCCACCAAACCAGAGAGGTTATGGGAGTCCTGACATACTTGAGGAGGTTAATGGAGTGTTGTTTCTATCTGAGGCAGCTATGATCAAGGAGCTAAGGCAAGAACAACCTGTGTTGTTCCTCCTATCAATGGAAATCAACACTGAGGAGAGTAATGATGTGCCTGCAGAGGTTGAACCTCTAATTCAGAAGTACAAGGAGGTTTTTCCAACTGAGTTTCCCAGTGGTTTGCCACCTCTGAGAGGGATTGAGCATCACATAGACCTTGTACCTGGTTCTGTGCTCCCTAACAGGCCAGATTACAGATGTGATCCCACAGCAACCAAGGAACTGCAGCATCAGATTGATGAACTAATAACAAAGGGATTTGTGAGTGAATCATTGAGTCCATGTGCAGTACCTGCTTTACTGGTGCCTAAGAAAGATGGAACTTGGAGGATGTGTACTAATAGCAGGGCCATAAACAACATTACAGTCAAGTAGAGGTTCCCTATTCCAAAACTAGATGACATGTTGGATAAGCTCAGTGGGGCTCAGATCTTTTCAAAGATAGATCTTAGGCAAGGATATCACCAGGTGAGGATAAGAGAAGGTGATGAATGGAAAACAGCTTTCAAAACCAAACATGGCCTGTATGAGTGGCTTGTCATGCCATTTGGTTCATCTAATGCTCCAACCACCTTCATGAGGCTAATGACTGAAGTTCTATGGCCTTGCCTTGGAAAGTTTGTTGTAGTATACTTTGATGATATACTCATCTATAGCAGCAATCCATCTGAACATCTATTACATTTGGAGGCAATTTTTAAAATACTAAGGGAGCATAAGCTGTATGAGAAGCTTGAGAAATGTACCTTCATGGTCAATGAGGTAGCATTTCTGAGATATATTATATCAAGAAAAGGGATATCAGTGGATCAGGAGACGATTAAGGCTATGAAAACATGGCAAGTCCCACAAACAATCACATAAGTAAGAGGATTTCATGGTCTAGCATCCTTTTACAGGAGGTACATTAAGAATTTCAGCTCAATTGTTGCACCAATCACTGAGTGCATGAGAAAAGGAGATTTCCAATGGACTGAAGCTGCTCAGCAGTCTTTTGAAAAAATCAAGAAGTTAATGTGTGAGACTCCCATTCTGAAGCTGCCTGACTTTGAACAACTGTTTGAGGTAGAATGTGATGCCAGTGGAGTTGGAATATGAGCTTTCCTAATCCAGGGCCAGAGACCTGTGGCCTATTTCAGTGAGAAGTTAAATGGAGCCAAGCTTAAATATTCAACTTATGACAAGGAGTTCTATGCAATCATAAGAGCTCTTACACATTGAAGTCACTACCTGAAACCTAAGCCATTTGTATTGCATTCTGATCATGCGGCTCTGAAATACATCAATGGCCAACACAAACTGAGCCATAGACATGCTAAGTGGGTAGAGTTCCTGCAAGCCTTCAACTTTTCAATCAAGTATAAGGAAGGGAAACAAAATGTGGTAGCTGATGCCCTATCGAGGAGGCATTCTTTGTTGACTGTCATAAGTAACAAGGTCCTTGGATTTTAATTCATGAAGGAGATATATAAGGAGGATCCTGACTTCTCTGAGTAGTGGATTGTTCTCACAGAGGGAGGTTCAACTCAGGGTAAGAAATATATGCTGCAAGAGGGATTTCTGTTTCATGGTAATAAGTTGTGTGTGCCAGGAGGATCCTACAGGGATTTACTGATCAGAGAAGTCCATTCAGAAGGATTAGGGGGACATTTTGGGGTTCAGAAAACCTTGGAAATCGTACAGGATCAGTTTTATTGGCCTAGAATGATAGGTGATGATCAGGCAGTCCTTAGAAGGTGCTCAACATGCCAGAAAGCCAAGAGATCCTTCCAAGTAGGATCCTACACTCCACTGCCTGTCCCGGATAAGCCTTGGGAAGATGTGAGCCTTGACTTCATTGTGGCACTACCCAGAACACAGAGAGGCAAGGACTCAATCATGGTAGTTGTGGATAGGTTCAGTAAGATGGCTCACTTCATAGCATCCAAGAAAACTGAGGATGCTTCTAGTGTTGCTGAGCTATATCTCAAAGAAATTGTAAGACTCCATGGGATTCATAAGACAATTGTATCAGACACGGATACAAAATTTATGAGTTACTTCTGGAAGACCCTATGGAAGCTGCTGAAGACAAAGCTTTTGTTCAGTACCTCCCACCATCCACAGACAGATGGCCAAACTGAGGTCATTAACAAAACTTTGGGGAGGATTTTAAAGGTGTCTAGTCAGCAAGACCTTGAAGGATTAGGATTTAAAGCTAGCTGCAGCTGAATTTGCATTCAACAGAGCACCATCTACTGCTACTGGTCACAGTCCTTTTGAGATAGTCTATGGGGTTAATCCACTCATGCCCTTAGACTTATCTTCTGTTCCAAAGGGAGAGATCAGTCTTGATGCCATGAGAACAGCTGAATAACTAATGAAGCTGCATGAAACTGTAAGGAAACAAATTGAGAGATCCAATGAGCAGTACAAGAAACAATCCAAGAAGCCTAGGAAGAAGAAGGAATTTGAGGCAGGAGATCTGGTTTGGCTACACCTCAGGAAAGAAAGGTTCCCTTCCAAAAGAAAGAACAAGCTTATGCCTAGAGCAGATGGACCATTTGAGGTCTTGGAAAGAATTGGCCCAAATTCTTATAGAATTGACTTACCAGGAGACTATGGAGTTCATGGTACATTCAATGTGGGTGATCTCAGTCCATTCTATGAAGATTCTGAGGAGGAGGAGGATCTAGGCTTGAGGTCAAGCCCTGTTCGACCAGCGGGGGTTGCAGCAGGAGCTGTTAACCAGGCTAACCATTTTATGGAGAGTGATCAAGCACAAACAAAGCACAACCTTGTCCAGCCAGGAATGCCAGTCACAAAACAAGCCAGCAGCAGCACTCAGGCAAGCTCAACCACCAGTCCAGTCTCATCAGGCCACCAGAACAGCAGCCAAGCTGGCCACCAGCAGCCACCTTGGCCAGCTGACTCTCTTTTCAACTAATATTAAATCAATCCTAAGGAGTCAGGGACCAATCCTAAAGAATTCCACAGAAAAATCAAAACTGAAAGCAAGTTGCAGGTGGGGTAATTCAGATAAAGCAAGTTTGCCATTTTTGGCCAAGCAGGTGAAAACTCTCAACAAAGAAAGCACTGGCTTATTTCAGCATTCATAGATGAAGCCTTGAGCCACACAAGATGCCTGGACCAGGGCCATTTTGACTTCCAACAACCAGCCAAAGAAACACAACAGTCAAGAGGACAACCTGTCACTATCAGCCTGGAGCACTTTTGTTCCATTCAGTTTGCCTTAATTTTCATTGGTATCCGTTGTAAAATAATTCCACTACTCTTGTTTGCTTTCTAAGTTTAATCCTGGCCCTTAGATGGAGTTGTCTAGGGTTTATCATGTACTGAAAACTTCACAGGAAGGCCTATATAAGGACCATTCCTTAGTCTGTTTTACTCAGACTTTTGATTAATGAAAACCTTGAGATTTCTCTCAAAATTTGCAAATATTCTAACTTTGCTGAGTCTTAGTTATAAGTCAGACTTAATAATACCTTGTGCTTGCTTAGGTGTTGATTAAGAATCTGTGGTGTTACTTAGAACAGGTATGTGCTTGCTTGAACTGTTTTAAGTGCATTGTCTTGTTAAGCTTGAATTGATTCTGTGCTTGCTTGAACAATTCAATCTTAATCTTCCTAAATTATTAAGTTTAATCTCTGTGCTTGCTTGAGAGTAAATTTGATAATTATATCCCTTTTATATTTAGAAAATATCACAAAAACAGCCACAAGAGTCACTTTGAGAAAACTGTCTGAGAATTCACTTATATCAGTCTGGTTTTCATTTATTATAAATACTTAGATTACGTGTAAAATTTTGAGATTTGGCACAGTTTAGGTTTACCATTTTAGCTGAATTGTCACCAAGTTTCATAATTTTTCAAGTCCATTTACTATTTTTACAAAAATCCTCAAGTTTATTGCATCCCCTGAACATTGCTCTTTGTCTGTTTCAGGGAGTGTTCAATTTGTGTTTGTCCCCATAGATTACACTGCAACAAGTATGCAAGTCAGTCTTAGCCAAGCTAACTTTTTCCCTTTGATTTCTAAACTTAGCCCCATGTATGTCTTTGAAGATAGATTTCAAGGCTTTTAACTTCTGAAACAGGACACCAATCTTACTACCATAAACGGCGGCATCCCAGCTAGCTTTCACATAACAATGGAATTGAGGGGAGAGAGCCCAACAATTCAAGTATCTAAAAGAACGAGTCACCTGAGGCCCAGCAATATTAACCATGATGGGAGAATGGTCGGATATACCTACTGGGAAGAAGGTAGCAGCTGAAGAAAGTGTATCAATTCAGTTCTGGTTCACCACTACTCTGTCCAGTTTTGCCCAACACACAGATGCATCTCTCTTATTTGTCCAGGTATAAGTACACCCCGTGGCAGGGTGATCAAATAGCCTACTAGAAACCAAGCATGTGTAAAGGTCCTGCATCTCAAAATAGTGAGCTTGAGTGTTACCAAACCTTTCCTCATCCCTCAGGACAACATTGAAGTCCCCCAAACAAGCCCAAGGACCATCCACAGTAGAGGAAATCCGAACTAAATCTTCCCAAAGGACCAACCTATCCGCTGCTCTATTAAAAGCATAAATGAAGGTGAGCAAAAATTTCTGATTTTGTAACCAGACAAGTGAGAGAGATATGTATAAATTGAGAGCTATACTCTAGAACAGAGACCAAAACAGTCTTAGGGTTCTAGAGCACCCAGATTCTACCATTATAATGGGCTCCATAATTATCCTCTTTAATGTATCTACCAAAGATAGATTTATAGATACCAGGAGCTGTAGCAGTTTTGATATGAGGTTCCAACACCGCTCCACAGTCCACATTATTGCCAAGCAAGAAGGATAAAACCTCCTGCTGCTTAAGAGGGTCATTCAACCCTCTTATATTCCAAGAGGAGAAAATCATTGAATTAATGGAGGGGGATCCTCACCAGGATCCAATACCTCCACATAATTATCCAAATGTTCACCAGATTGCTCAGAAACATCAGCTTGCACTTCCAAATTTAAGAATTTATTTTTCAAATTTGCAGGCACCACTTCCTTTCGACAAGGCTATTTGGAGTGTCCCTTTGTAAGCTTAGTTCTTTCCAAATGTTGGACATGAGGGGTAGATAGTATAACATCATCCACAGCCTGCTGCGTCTCCACATCAACTGTCTCAAGGGGAGCATCAACAGCTTCCACAATTGGCTCCTTTATAACTTCCTCTGCAGGGTCAACCCGTGCAGCTACAGTAGAAGCAGGCAGGCTAGTTGTAGCTTCCACAACTGGCTCATGTGTAATAGCAGGTTGGTCATTAGCTGCAGGTTTTCTAGCCTTAGGCCTGAACACCCTCTGTGACTGCCCTGGTCTACACTTATCCTTTGTATGCCCAATTTTCTTGCAGTTCTGGCAGTAGTAAGGTATCCATTCGTATTCAATATATTGCAGCACAGTATCACAAAAAGGGGACTGGATCAAAACTGATGTGGTCAATTCCTTAGAGATGTCAACATCAATTAGAACCCTAGCAAAAGCCAGCAAACTTTTATTTGTAGTATAATCACCAGCACAAATTCGTTTGCCTACTGCACTAGCTATCTTGCTTAAAGCCGCCTTTGACCAAAAGCATGGATCTAGGTTTGGGAAAATCACCCACACAGGGATGGTAGAGACTGTAAAAAGCTCCTCAACAATTTTAGGGTTCCATTCTTTCAGAACAAGGGGGAATCCATTCATGTTCTAGGAATCGTTTTTAATCGTATCCCTATCCTCCTTCGAGGCAAACCGAAAGTAATACCGTCCCCTAGAGAAATACAGCACTTCCGGCGTATCAACATCACTCCAGGATTTAGCTACTAATGATTCCATAGGAGCAAGTGTAGTTGGCTTACCCAAGACAGATCCCACAAGAGTATACTGCCAGTAATCCATCTCACTGGTAATATCCTCCTCATCAATAACAATATCAGCATCCAATTTAACATATGAAAGTGTCATACCGTTATTTGAAACCTTATTAATCTGAGCGGAAGGCTGTCGGGGTGCTGATCCAAATTGCGCCGGCCCCGTTGGCTTGACACCAGAAGTAGTAGCAGTAAACAACTCCACAAAAGTAGTCTTCTGTGACACCCTCACTTATCGCGGAAAAGTAAACACGTAATTCTAGAATAAAACTGCTTGGATATCTTTATAACAGGTTTACCCAAATGAACCTATTACAAACATATCCATGCAGTTTTATTCTAGAATTACGTGTTTACTTTTCCGCGATAAGTGAGGGTGTCACATCTTCGGTGGAGACGATTTTGGGGTAGTATCCTCAACCACCTCCTCATCTCGATCTTTCGATGATCGAGCGTTTTGAGGTTTTAGGGGCGGTCTACCTATCCGGCCACACACCATGGCCCCGGACGGCTAAATGGAGTGAATCACTCCAATGTCGGCTTGATTTTCAGAGAGTTTGTTTGTAGAGAGAGAGTAGAGAGAGAGAGAATTATTATTATTATTATTATTATTATTATTATTATTATTATTATTATTATTATTATTATTATTATTATTATTATTATTATTATTATTATTATTATTATTATTATTATTATTATTATTATTATTATTATTATTATTATTATTATTATTATTATTATTATTAGAAGAAGAAGAAGAAGAAGATTACTACTAATAATATATATACTAATAATTATACTCATTTGAGTGTTTAGGTAGTCACCACAAACCACCTTATATCTTAATTAGATGGAATAATGGTGCACCAATTTGCCAAATTGTTGTTCAAAGCCTAGCTCGTGTAAGTATCATACTAATTTGAATGATTCGGTAGCAACCAAGAACCACCATCAATCCTAATTTAATTAATTAAATAAATAAAAGTTAACAAATCCTAATTTTATCTTTAACAACCAAATAAAATTTGAATGATTAATTAAAAATCAACAAATAATATTAATAATTGATAAAAGAGTAAAATACTTTATTAATTGTTAAATTGGAATCAATCTTTTGAGTCATTTGAGCAATTAGAACAAGTTTTAGGAAAAATGATGATTTAAGAGTTCATTTGGTCGGGTTTTAGGTAAAAAAGGGTACTAAATGGAATGTTTAAGAAAAAATGTACATGAAAAAATAATGTTCGTGTTTGAAAAAAAACGTATTTATAATAAAAGTAATATAGTAATAATAGTAATATTCTTAATAATAATATTAGTTTATTAAAATTAATAGTAGCAATGTTATTAATAATATTATAATTAATTAATAAGAGTATTCATATTAATACGAGTATTAGTAATTGTATTATTTATATTAATATCGATATTATTGATTGTAGTAGTCACAATATTCATAATAATAATAATAATAATAATAATAATAATAATAATAATAATAATAATAATAATAATAATAATAATTATAATAATTATAATAATAATTATAATGATTATTTAATAATAATAATAATAATAAAAATATTAATAATATTGATATAACAATTTTAATATAATAATAAATAAATAAATATTAAAATATTAATAAAATCTATAAGTTTAAGATAAGTAGAAATTAAATGAAATGTGCTGAACTTAGTGGGGTCGAACTAAACTGAATGAAGCTGAGTTGGACTGAACTGAATTGAACTGAATGAAGCTGAACTGAACTGAACTGAATTGAACTGAGCTGAACTGAAGTGAGTTGAAAATAAGTCAGAAAGAACAGGGCCTTAGAGACAGCATATAACTAAACAACAGAGGTTAATTAACTCGGGGTATAATAGATAGTTCACAAATTTAGTTACTACGTTTAGAAATAGGACAATTAATTTGGAATATGGACTGTAAAAAAAAAAGTGGATAGTAAAAGTGGAATGGAGAGAGTATTTTTAAGTTAATATCAAATTTTAGCTTAATTTAATTATATATTGTGCCGCTTAATAGAATTCGGATCGATCCATATTGCAAAATGGGGTTATTTGAGTTCTAAAGCAAAGAATATGGTCAATTGGGTTCTAAAGAGGAGTCAAGCTCATAAACAAGGCCCAAATCTTCAAGTCCAATTTTCAAGGGATAAAAACTCTATAAATAAGATACTTCTCCACCATTTCAAAGGTAGAAAAATCATTTGTCGAAAGTGAAACGAAAAGAAGACATGAAAATTAAAGCTCTCAAATTCTCTCTACAAATATCACTTGCAAGTAGATAACAAACATCACTAAATCGTGCCATCTACGCAAGGAAACTCAACTCAAATTCAAGCATCGAAGAGACATTTAAATCAACGCGATCCTCTCAGAAAGCTAAAGGCAAGTAACGTTGTAGGATCAGTGGATAAATAGAGGTCGTACATAATTTTTTGTTATTAATATAAACTCATTTGTATCTCTGTTTTGGGTTACGGTTTTATTGCAATACAAATTTAGCTGTTACTTGTTACAATCACTTTGTATCATTTTCAGGTCATTATCAGTGTTGGAAACAGACTTTGAATTTAGTGGGGGTGAACTGTCAATGTACACTTGAAAAAAAATTCAGAAAACTTAACTAAAAATTAAGTATATTCTATGCTTTTGTATTTGAATATTATTTTATATATATATATATGAATTTTTTTCTACGCCCTTCGTTCCAATTATTTGTTTTTCGTGAAATGATATTTTAATCATCCTCTTCCCCTATCTACTAAATGAATAAGCATCTTCACAAATTTTCCCTCCAAAAAATATCTTTCTAAATAAGGTATCTGATAGCAATTATGTATACATTAACTAAGTAATTAAGGAAGCTAATAATTATAATAATTTATTTCATTAGATTATTGTCTTTTCATTAAAATTAATGTTTTCATCAAATTATATATTTAGCTAACTTTAATCTATAATCTTTTAATTTAAATATTAAAAAAATTGTATCAAACTATGAATTACTAAATATTTGACTGATGTTATTATTTGAGAATAATTTGACTCATACTAGGTATAATATAAACCATTTTAATTACTTTCGAGATAAAAAATTGAGAAAATTTATAAATTGGAATCATCAGCTTTACGGTATAAAAAAATATTCGTTTCCAAAATTACATTTCAACATGCTACTCAATTCTCTTAATTAATTTTTAGTTTCAACTTTTTATTACTCAAAGCAAAATACATTGACGAGAAAAATGAACAACTAATGAGATACCACTATTGTTGGAATATGTGTCCTCCGACAATAATGCGATCACAACTGTTGATCATGATGATCACATGTTTAAGTCTCATTTTAAAGAATACAAATTGGGAAGTATTTTTACTGTCAACTGGTCCACACATATCGGTAATGATTGGCTGACTAGAGTTTGACATTACTGTCGTGCGACGGTGGTGATCAGTTGATCCCCTAGGTCATACCTAAAGGATAATACTCTTAATTGATCATTTAATTAATCGTATAACGTTACGAGTTAATTAAATTACTTGAAAATTGACGGACGATTTTGGAAGTAAAATTTACTTATCTCATTATAATCTAATTAAATAAGATACGGTCTAAGTGATCAAATTATTTTATTACTTGGATGAAATTATTGTTTAAGGAAACAATTGAAATTGAATGAATCAATTATTATAAATACAAGATGTTGTGATTTATAATTGGTAAATTATTTTGGTACAAGTAATTATGAATTACTAAGTCGATTTTGTATATGACGTATTTTTATTAATGCGTCGATTTTTAATATGTTAAAAATACATAACAATTTTATGTGACATGTGACATATGACAATTTGACAAAGATAAAACGGAGTCCATTTTATCCATGTTAACCGAAAATAATGGGTGGATTAAGAAAATATTAGTTTAATTATGTTAGTGGTAAACATAATCATGTTTGTCTAATGCTAGCCATGCAAGTCTACATGTTCTTGTGAAGGCAACCTTGTGCATGCATTGACTCCTTCTTTTTCCCCCTTCCACCCGGTTTTGAGAAGAGAAATCCCATGGGTTTTTCTTCTCATTTTACCTAATATACACTATCATATTCACTAGTTTATTATTCATTCTAACATACATCTAAAATAAGAATTTTAGAGAGATAAAAAGCTTTCATTCTCCTCCTTCTCTCAACCGAATTAGAGAGCACAAAATAAAGATTTTTGGGTCAATTTTTATTTAAATTAATGTTATTCTAGTATTAATAATATTAATTTTATTAAGAGTATATCTTGGGTATTATTCCTTGGGAGGGATACTATACTTGTATCCTTTGTTCATCCATTTAAGGAGAGCTCAAGAACAAGAGAGTAGGAGAACTCTCTTGTGCCCTTTGATCCGAAAAATAATGTAAGAATGAAGATTTCTTCCTTATTTTACATATAGTTTGCATGCATAAGATCACTTTTAATTTTATGACTAAATTAAAATCATAGCATATATGAATATGTTGAGTAATAGAGATCTAGATTTCTAACAAGCGGTATCAGAGCGCCTTGGTTGTTTGCATGCAAATCGGTTATAGTTTTCCGAGTTATACGATTAACATATAAAATTTGTAAATTTGTGTTATTATGATATATCACGAAATAAATTTATGCATATTAAAGTTTCTGGCACTAAAATATTTTTAGGATATTTTGGTTAATTTATGGATTTTTATTGTTCATCTTATATAATAATGGCATTAAAAATATGATTTTATGATTAAAATGTCATTTTCGGACTAAAATTAGCTAAACTTCGAATTTTTCAGTGATTTTTGGATATGTTATCACATTTATTATTTTGAGATGACCTGTAAAGTATCATAATTTTTGGAGTTTTTATGCTCGAAATATGGATTTTTCATGATAAAAATCGAATTTAAATGAAAAATAGGTTAATATGAGATAAATTTCGAATCTGGTCATAGAAATTTGGTATGTTGTCACATGTAATTTTACAAGATGTGTTTAAAATAATAGGCTATATTGAAGTCTTTTTGCATGATTTATGGATTTTTGATGAAAAATAGCATAAATAGTGACTTAATTAGTGAATAATTGCTAAAACATACCCCATGACTAAGGAAAAATGTCACATGTTGCATTTTATTATCTTTTTCAGATCTAAAATTGAAAAGTTGGTGAATATAATTTTTCTCATGTTTTTATGATTTTTTATTGATAAATCCGATAAACCGCAACATAGTTTTTCCGATAATTTTACGAAATTTTAACCTAAGTTTTTGAACATTATGAGTGTCATGGTATTTTTATAGAATGTTCATAAGTTTAAATTTTGAATTTTGAATTTATTTGGAATTTTTGTGATTTATTTGAAGTTTATAGCATTTTTATTGTATTTTAGGTCCATTAATGAACAATTTTAAGAAAAATGAGTTAATTATAGTCAAATAGTTAGTGGAGACTAATTTTGAGTCCTAAGAGGTTAGGGTAATTAACTTATGCATAAATATGAATTTATGTAATTTATTGTGATTTTAAATTGTTGAATCACGCAAATCCGTAAAAACCGTGTAATATACGATATTGGCTCCTTAAAGGCGATTTAGCATATAATTGGGCATGTTCATACATATTATAATGCTGCATTTTATTTATGATTGTCATAATTTTACTTTATATAATTTTTTTAATTATGTAATTTTTACTTAGTATGGCCTTAGTTTAAATTGGTATTACCCGAAATGTATGGGAATATCGATTCGGTTGTAATTTATTGTGATCTCGTATCACCGTTTTGTAATTTAATAGATTTATTTTATTTTAATTACAAATGTATAATAGGAAATTATGTAATTTGTTATGTAATTTATTTATTCCGGAGATCCATCAATACGGATTCATTCAAGAAGGCGATACATAAAGACGGTGTTACCTCGAGATGCGTGCCATAACCGAAGTTCAAGGGACCAATGGAGTTGGTTTCCGAATATGTAATAGTTAATTAGATTTTCTATTTTAGGAAGGCCATACTAGGATTTATTTTTATGTTTTGCATTTTATTTATATGTTGCATGCATCGCTAAATCGTCATAACTAAAACATGCATTATCATTTAATCGAGTATATCGACCGTGTCAATTAGAATTATCGTAGTTCACCGCTTTAGTTCACTTAAAACGTGATAAATAATAAATTGACATGACCTCTCGCTAAAACAATCAATTGAGACATAGCCTTACCAAATAATAGAAACCATGAAAACCTATTTCGCGAGGGAGTGCACTCGGCCCTACCGGGGTACAAACCTTGTTACGTAGGGAAAGTGGGTGATAAATGTCTATCCACCGAATTTATGTTGATAAGGGGTATTTCGGCACACCGTGCCCTAAGTTGATATGAGTTTGGATCATGGACACATTTATTCGAAATTTGGGTTGTACTCAACGAAAGTATTCACAACGATTTCCGGATGTGTTTCGGGCTAGAGATAAATATTAATGTAATTTTATCAACCAAGAGTTCTAAAAGTAGAATCGATTAAAAGGTTAATCCACCGAGTTATGTTAATAAAGGGTATTTCGGCACACCGTGCCCTAAATTAATATGAATTTGGGTCTTGGAATCATTTATAATAGTTGGGTAAAGGTCACTATATAAATGTTCATATCTTGTTAATTTATTTACAAGAATGATTTAGAAAGACAAATGTTAATAATTCCTTTTCCTCCATACTTGTAGTTCATTACAATGAATCCATCAAATGCTACCGCACCGATAACTATTGAGTCATACCACAATGTTTTTGACGACGTTTGCTCCAACAATGATTTCGACACCACTAGAGAACTTCATTTTGGGATAGGTTCGGATGGAAACCTTAACTTCATCACTTCTACTAGACCACCACCTACTACTAGATCTCGTGTGAGCCCGTCTCAGGAAGACTACCTCATACAATCTATAGGGTCTTTGTCTCTGGAAGATAAAGATGCCAAAACTAGTGGGAGCTCAAGCAATCAAGTTCTTGCTTCAAAGGGCAAAAAGTTCAAGAAGAAGGGAAAGAAAGTCAAAAACTTCAAGCAAGTTAATGATGAGTGCCATTATTGCTATGGCATCCGACATTGGCTTAGGAATTGTCCCATATATTTGCGAAATATAAGGGAAGGAATCATCGTTCCAAAAGGTAAAATTCCTAAGGAAATTTATGTTATTGATATAAATTATACTTCCACTACGACATGGGTACTGGATACCGGTTGTGGTTCTCACCTTTGTAATCATTTACATGGTTTAAGAGACGTGAAGAGGCTTAGCAAAGGAGATGTGGATCTACGCCTTGGAAATGGAGCTCGAGTAGCGGCCGAATCCAAAGGAACTTATGTGTTAGCTTTGCCTAATGGATTTAAGTTGTATTTACATAATTGTTTTTATGTGCCTACACTCTCTAAAAACATTATTTCAATCGCCATGCTAGACATGGACGGTTTTTGTTTTGTCATTAAGAACAATCGTTGTACTATTTCAAGGAATGATTTGGTTATAGGCCAAGCTTCTTCCATTAATGGTATTTACATTTTAGAGACCTCAAGTCCAATTAATGATATTTATAACATTCAATCAAAGAAACTCAAATCAAGTGACCCAAATGAATCGTTCATTTGGCATTGTCGATTAGGTCACATAAACGAGAATCGCATTAAAAGATTAATTTCAAGTAATGTGATTACACCATTTAATTATCAATCATTTGGTACATGCGAATATTGCCTACTTGGCAAAATGACTCGTAATCCTTTTAGTGGTAAAGGGACACGAGCTAGTGAACTATTAGGACTTATACATACCGATGTCTGTGAACCAATGAGTATCACCGCTCGTGGAAATTATGACTACTTCATAACCTTCACCGATGACTTGAGTAGATATGGGTATATCTATTTGATGAAACATAAAAGTGAAGCGTTTGAGAAATTCAAAGAATTTCAAAATGAAGTAGAGAACCAATTGAACAAAAGGATTAAGGCACTACGATCCGATCGTGGTGGAGAGTATCTTAGCCTTGAATTTGATTCACACTTGAAAGGTTGTGGTATTATATCACAACTTACTCCACCCGGAACACCACAACTCAATGGTGTTGCCGAAAGGAGGAATCGAACCCTACTTGATATGGTTCGATCCATGATGAGTCAAACCGAGTTACCAAACTTGTTTTGGGGATTTGCGATTCAAACCGCAATAAAATCTTTGAACGTAAGTCCAACCAAAGCAACTGAAAAGACTCCATATGAGATATGGAGAGAAAAGGTTCCAAATCTATCCCATATGAAAATTTGGGGTTGTGATGCTTATGTCAAAATTAAAAATGATAATAAGTTGGCACCACGATCCGAAAAATGCATTTTTGTAGGATATCCCATGGCCTCACGAGGCTATTACTTCTATAAGCCGCAAGAGAACAAAGTGTTTGTGTCTCGAGATGCTGTCTTCCTAGAAAGTGATTTTATTTCTAGGGGACAGAGTGGGAGAAATTTTGAACTTGATGAAGTTCAAGAGCCACAAACCGAGATAGAGACGCAAGAAGAAGTTCCTTCGTCGTCTAACGCGGTTGTTCCTCCTTCTCTTAGAAGAACGGGCCGAGTTATTCGCCATCCCGATCGATATGTAGGACTTATCGAAGAAGATGGAACACTCGATGTGTTGCTTATAGATAGTGACGAGCCCGCCACCTACAAGGCCGCAATCTCTAGTCCAAATTCCTCCTTATGGCTTGAAGCCATGAAGTCCGAAATGGATTCTATGCATGAAAACCAAGTTTGGGACTTGGTAGATTTGCCTAAAGGGGCAAGACCTCTTCAATGCAAATGGATATTCAAAGTCAAGAATGGCATAGAGGGACATGACGATGTCTACAAAGCTAGGCTAGTGGCAAAAGGATTTACCCAAGTCCAAGGTCTCCATTATGATGAGACCTTCGCCCCCGTAGCCATGCTAAGATCCATACGGATTTTGTTAGCGATCGCCGCATTTCATGATTATGAAATATGGCAAATGGATGTCAAAACCGCTTTTCTAAATGGGCATTTAGAAGAGGAGGTGTACATGATACAACCCGAATGTTTTGTTGATTCTAAAAATCCTAACAAAGTGTGCAAGCTTACGAGATCCATTTATGGTCTTAAGCAAGCATCTAGAAGTTGGAATCATCGATTCAATCATGTTATAAAGGAGAATGGTTTCACTCGAAGTGTTGAGGAACCATGTTTATACATGAAATTTAGTGGGAGCAATGTTGTGTTCCTAATCTTGTATGTCGATGACATACTACTCATTGGAAATGATATTCCAATGTTGTCTTCTGTTAAGAAGTGGTTAGGTAACCACTTCCAAATGAAGGATTTAGGAGAAGCACAACGCATATTAGGTATCCGGATCCATAGAGATAGATCCAAGAGGATATTGGCACTAAGTCAAGAGTCTTATGTTGATAAGATTCTTCGACGGTTCAGCATGGACAAATCTAAAAGGGGATTGGTACCTATGGTAACTGGGACTATATTGAGCAAGACTCAATCTCCCTCCGAACCCCATGATGTTGAACACATGAAGATGATCCCTTATGCTTCCGCTGTTGGATCAATCATGTACGCCATGATATGCACACGTCCCGATGTCTCGTATGCTTTGAGCATGACGAGTAGATATCAAGGAAATCCAGGTGAGAGTCACTGGATTGCCATCAAGAACATCCTTAAGTACTTGAGAAGGACTAAGGATTCTATCTTAGTGTTTGGAGGAGACACCGAACTCCGTGTTAATGGATACACGGACTCAAGTTTTCAAACAGATAGAGATGACATGAAATCACAAGCTGGTTTCGTTTTCATGCTCAATGGGGGTGCCGTTAGCTGGAGAAGCTTCAAGGAAGCTGTGACCGCGGATTCAACAACGGAGGCTGAGTACATTCAAAAGCATCGAAGCTCGCCAAGGAAGCTGTGTGGATCAGGCAATTCACGGAAGGTCTAAGAGTAGTACCTACCGCCAATGATCCCATCACTCTCTATTGTGATAATAGTGGGACGATCTTCCAAGCTAAAGAGCCAAAGTCTAGTAATAGATCTAGACATGTACTTAGAAAATATCATGTAATTAGAGATTTCATTGAAAGAAAGGAAATTGCGATTTGTAAGGTTGGGACGGATGACAACATAGCCGATCCGCTCACCAAGCCTTTATCGCAGGCCAAGCATGATGGACATGTTGCGTCCATGGGACTTAAACGTGTACCAAGTTTTTGTTAGATTTTGAAATGAAATAAAAGTGTTGTTTTTGTTCATGTTCACAATCACATTTGTCTTTTATCTTTAATTTATACATTGTTACATCCAAACGGGTTGTAGTGACAATTGAACCCCGTTAAAGTGAACACGGATTAACATAATATTTGCCCATAGTCACTTGTATGAGGTGACGTCTCGAAGTGACTAGAGTGTGATACGATTGATGGCAAGTTCAAGTGCCATAGAGTCATGTGAGATGACTAGTCGATCACATAGGCAGACTGTTAGGAACATTTTGTCGGGCCTTATGACCGCTTATAGAGTTCTGGCAAATTTATATAGCCTGGTCGTGGCGAGAGCTACTATAGTATTCTAATGAGTCGATTCTTTTGACTAAAGACTATTCGCCTAAGATGGCACAGTTTCAGATTAACTTTGATTTGTGTTACTACGACCTTCGTAAATGGGGTCAAATGGGCATATTTTGGGTTATGATTGCTGTGGCTAGTCGAAGGGAATGAGTGCGATAGGAATTGTCCACCCCTAGTCAGGGTTATAACAATATCTCAGGGCCACTCGAGGAGTAAT
This sequence comes from Silene latifolia, assembly GCF_048544455.1. Taxonomy (NCBI): domain Eukaryota; kingdom Viridiplantae; phylum Streptophyta; class Magnoliopsida; order Caryophyllales; family Caryophyllaceae; genus Silene; species Silene latifolia. The sequence goes on along the minus strand of NC_133526.1, from coordinate 103,158,679 downwards.
GAAGCGGAAATGCGTGGCCACGCTCGGAATGAATCCATGGTGGATAAATCCGGTCAATCGGTTATTCTCGGATCGAGGAAACCACTCTCGATATGATCACTTGCAAGTACGACCTGAAAGACACCTTGCATTGAGTGGGAGATAGTAATAGGACAAGAGAATTGGTGACGCACACTTGTCGAGGACAAGTGGGAGGTTGTTGGAATATGTGTCCTCCGACAATAATGCGATCACAACTGTTGATCATGATGATCACATGTTTAAGTCTCATTTTAAAGAATACAAATTGGGAAGTATTTTTACTGTCAACTGGTCCACACATATCGGTAATGATTGGCTGACTAGAGTTTGACATTACTGTCGTGCGACGGTGGTGATCAGTTGATCCCCTAGGTCATACCTAAAGGATAATACTCTTAATTGATCATTTACTTAATCGTATAACGTTACGAGTTAATTAAATTACTTGAAAATTGACGGACGATTTTGGAAGTAAAATTTACGTATCTCATTATAATCTAATTAAATAAGATACGGTCTAAGTGATCGAATTGTTTTATTACTTGGATGAAATTATTGTTTAATGAAACAATTGAAATTGAATGAATAAATTATTATAAATACAAGATGTTGTGATTTATAATTGGTAAACTATTTTGGTACAAGTAATTATGAATTACTAAGTCGATTTTGTATATGACGTATTTTTATTAATGCGTCGATTTTTAATATGTTAAAAATACATAACAATTTTATGTGACATGTGACATGTGACATATGACAATTTGACAAAGATAAAATGGAGTCCATTTTATCCATGTTAACCGAAAATAATGGGTGGATTAAGAAAATATTAGTTTAATTATGTTAGTGGTAAACATAATCATGTTTGTCTAATGCTAGCCATGCAAGCCTACATGTTCTTGTGAAGGCAACCTTGTGCATGCATTGGCTCCTTCTTTTCCCCCCTTCCACCCGGTTTTGAGAAGAGAAATCCCATGGGTTTTTCTTCTCATTTTACCTAATATACACTATCATATTCACTAGTGTATTATTCATTCTAACATACATCTAAAATAAGAATTTTAGAGAGATAAAAAGCTTTCATTCTCCTCCTTCTCTCAACCGAATTAGAGAGCACAAAATAAAGATTTTTGGGTCAATTTTTATTTAAATTAATGTTATTCTAGTATTAATAATATTAATTTTATTAAGAGTATATCTTGGGTATTATTCCTTGGGAGGGATACTATACTTGTATCCTTTGTTCATCCATTTAAGGAGAGCTCAAGAACAAGAGAGTAGGAGAACTCTCTTGTGCCCTTTGATCCGAAAAATAATGTAAGAATGAAGATTTCTTCCTTATTTTACATATAGTTTGCATGCATAAGATCACTTTTAATTTTATGACTAAATTAAAATCATAGCATATATGAATATGTTGAGTAATAGAGATCTAGATTTCTAACAACTATATGTAATTTAGTAGAAATAAAAAGGATTATTTAATGGGAATACTCCAAACTATTGGGGTGCTTCTTAAAATACTCCAAACTATTGTTTAACTACCAATATATCCAACTATTACACACCTCCGCTTTTAATAGAATTAGCCATTTATTAACCTGTAATAATAGGTAATAAGTTCCTACCTAGATGATCTTCATCTCCAACCTCTCCCCTATACTAAAAAAATCAAGAAAATACTCACTTCAATTTACTAAAAAATCAATCAAAAACATACAAAATTCCTAATTAACCAAAAAATCACTTTGGTTAAGCAACATTAGACCAAAATCGATATTGATCAGAAAACCAACTTGTATCACACTGACACATTACATCCATTTCCAAACCATCCAAACTAGCAAACAACCCATCAAAATCAATGTAAATTATTAGGATCTTCCCAGGATGCGTACAACTTTGCTCCACTTGTTTTCTTGCTAAATAACCCCCTTGCGTAGACTGACAACGATATAATTGACGGTAGACTCACAACTATATGACTCGCAAATCTATATATTTGGGAATTTGTATTTTTAGTGTCCCTTTCGACTATTTAAGAATTTTATATACAATTTCTGCTGCTTCGCTTCTTTAATTTGGCGAGTGATAGTGTTTTTGACGATATTCTTGCTGAGTTTGTTGTTGATGATGATGATAAGGAGAGGAGAAGGCGGCTGCAATTGAGGAATTTAGGGTTAGGGTTAAGGCTAGGATTTGGCTGAGTTGTATCTGAGAAGCAGATTAATGGGGTTTTTGTGTTGTTGGAGAAGGAAGAGAACGAAGATTATTAATGGTGTTTTCATAAAGTAAATAAAAATGGTGAAGAAAGGGAAGGCATAAAATAGAAACAGAAACCGGTTCAGCAGGTAGCCCTTCCACCCGTTTTAGTAAAAGAGAATAGATGTGCAAGTTGATTATATTAGTAGTTAAAATAAAGTTGAGAGTATTTTAAGACGCACTCCAATAGTTAGGAGTATTGTCATTAAATAATCCAAATAAAAATAACTCTATAAGATGTGCCTTTAATGCACGAGGTCTAACCTAGTTAGAGCTGGCAAAACTGAACCCGTCTCGAACCCGAGCAAACCCGACCCGTCAAGACCCGAAAATATTGCGACTCGAAACCGACCCGACCCGACCCGATGATGACCCGTTACCAGACACAACCCCATGATCAGTGACCCGAACCCGACCGAGACCCGACCCGATATCAACCGACTAAAATGATAATATGACAATTATTAAGCTTAATATTGATCAAATTAAAAGCGATTTAGTGTTTTCTTTTGATACCTTTGACTTAATTATGAACTAATTAAGCCAAATAATGGTCGAAAAAATAATTTTAGTGGTCAAAAATTGAAATAATTTGATGAAATCGCTAGACCGATAGTGACCCGACCCAAACTCGGGCCGACCCGACACATCATTTGACCCGAAATGACCCGACTCGATCCGAAAGGGTATGCTGACCCGATGCGACCCGAACCCGAGTTGACCCGATCCGACCCAAACCCGACCCCCGAGTGCCACCTCTAAACCTAGTAAGTAAACAAATGACTAAGAAGCGGGAAAAACTGTGGTATAGGCTTCGGGTCTATAAGTAAAATGACTCAGATGAAATGGGGCGGTCTAATTGCAAACTTCAGCAAACCTATTGCTGCTTTGGGCTAACTAATGAAAGCCCGATACTTTGTGCTTAACTAATGTAGGGAAAGATATTAACTAATTATAAGGCATCAAACGGGAGAACAATTGAAGTAATTGGCTAAACTTTGCAAGACAAGAAGAAAAACAAAAATACTCCCACAAAACATAAAGAGTAGGAGATGATTAACATTATTAGTACTGATCGAATGATTCAAACTAACTAGGATACAGCAGCATCGATGAATTCCTGATCAGATTCGAGCGAAATCATAGTACTCGCCGGTAAGCAAATCTCAAGATCAATACACCCTTCCCCATGACAACCTGGGTAAGCAGCCACGACCCACCAAACTTATAACCATACCCATTCCTAACAGCTACGGCCTTCCCCAACCCAAATTCATTGCCATACATATCGAACCTTGGAGAATGTGTGATCATTATGCTGTTAGAATGAAACACATTAGCCAATTGGTATACACTCCGGGACTGCAACCATTTTCCAACACTATCGCAAAAAGACGAGTCGTTATTGTTTCGTACACCATGGTTTAACAAAGAGGCTGCCCAACCTAAGTCATGTTCCAGCAAGTCTTTCTCTGTTACTTTGTTATCAATGAAACATATGCAATTACCAAAATAATTTTTGGGTAATTCAGGTTTTAACCTATGCCGGTTATTTGCCGCTAATATGCAATTGATGATTTGATCATCGGCCAAGCCTTTGGCCCGAAAAATCGCCCTCCAAACCTGAAGAAGCGTAAAGAGCCAGAGAGATGAAGGATTGAATGTATTATTATTTAATAATTAAGCAAACCCTATGATCTTAGACTAATTACAATCTTTACATATAAGGTAATAGTAAGATAAATACTACCATAATAACTAAGATACGATATGATCATGATACCGTATCATATCGTATGATATCATATAATATCTTTCCATACTCCCCCTCAAGTTGGAGCATGGGGCAAACCAATGCCCAACTTGCCTTGCAAATACTCGAAAGCTTCGACTCCTAATGCCTTCGTAAAAATGTCTGCCAATTGCTCCTTGCCTCGAACATGGGATGTCGAAATTGCCTTAGCTAACAAATGGTGACGAATGAAATGACAATTGATTTCGATATGTTTCGTTCTATCATGAAAGATGGGATTCTTTGCCATGTGTATCGCAGCCTTATTATCGCAATAAAAATGCATAGGCTTCTCGTGATTGACCCCGAGTGACTGCAAGAACGACTTTAACCAAAGTAACTCACTCGTTACTGCGACCATTGCGCGATATTCCGTTTCGGCAGTTGACTTTGCAAGTGCCCTTTCTTTCTTGCCTTCCACGAAATGGGACTAGTACCCAGTGGTACGAAATATCCGGTTAACAATCGACGCGTTAATGGACAACGTGCAAAATCAGAATCCGAATACTCGTGAAGCTGCAAGTTCGAATTCTTAGCAAGGATGATGCCTTTGCTCGGTGTGCCTTTGACATAACGCAAAACTCGTAAGACAACATCCATGTGCTCCTTTCGTGGAGCATGAATAAATTGCGACAATATTGATCGGAGCCATTTGGTGTTCACAATTAAGTATATGTGGTCGTTGGTCAATGGTCGATACAAAACACAATTTATACTTCACAAACAACTCTACAATTAGTAAAGAGGCAAGTAAAGGTCGGATCCCAAGGGACGGGTATTGAAATGAAGATTCTATTGTAACTAGTGGTGTCTAGGGGTGTCACAAATTGGGTTGATGTAGAAGGTTACTAAACTAAAATAGCAATGAAAATAAACTAACAAGATAAATAAAATAAGGGGTGTAAACAATAGATTAAAAGCACTAGGGTGTCATGGGTTCATAGGGGAATCATGGGATATGATCATACAAACATGTTCTCAAATTATAAGCAAGCAATTATTGTTGTGATGGATTGAGTTGGGTTATATCTTACAATCCTAGGAAAGTTTGGGTCCCGGAGCCGAATCTCTTGGATTGTACAACACCTACAAGTCGACTTAATCTTCCCTACTTAACACATGCATGGTCTAACAAGACTCGAGTTGGGTTATGTCTTACAAGTCAAGTTGAAAGGATAGAAGATGATAGTAAATGCAAGGATTCATAGGCTTAGAATTTCATCAAATATAACATGTGCATGTATTAAGATCAAAACAAGCAAGCAAATAAGATATGAAAGCATATTAATTTAAGCATGAATCATTCCCCATGTTGGTTTCCCCTAATCACCCATTAAACCCTAGCTAAGAGACTACTCACTCATTATCATATTGATCATGCTAGAAAGGTTGTCAATCATACTAATATAATGAAACATGATGAATAAATGAAAGTAATTAGCAATAATTAAAAAGGGATTAAGAGATTATACCTACTAATGATTCCAATAATAAAGCAAGAATAATAGAAGTACTTGAATCTTAGATTGAGAGGTTGTCAATCTCCCAATAATAACCCAAATAATCTTCAATTACCCAAAATAAAGTAAGAACAAGAGAGAGATTAAAGAACTAAAACTTGGATTAAAACTTGATTAATATTTGATTACAATATTGAAGAGAGATTTGATTGATATTAACTACTCTAATTATTGATAAGAAGAACATGCTCCTCTAATTAGACTAATGGGGTATTTATAGTGAAAATTAGGGAGGATGCATTAGGGTTAACTAAGGGCTAAACTAGTAATTACACTTTTTAAGTTGAGCAAGGAGCCTCCGGGATTATTCGAGAGAAGGGCTTCTCCATTTCGTAGCTTGAAGGACGAAACTGTCTTTGTCTTTGTGATCCGTGATCCGTGGGCCGGAGTCGGGACGGCCGGATCTCAGGATGGACGATCCGAGCGGATCAAGGAACAAGACGCTCGGACTGGACATGGGGAATCCGAGCGGATTCCTGGTGAGGACGCTCGGATCGGGCGAGGACGGACGGATTCTCTACAATCCGTTCGGATTGTAGTTCAGCAACTTTCCTTCTTCTTTTTCTTCCCTTTTCTTCATGAATTCCTTGGGGATTTCCTTGGGGACTCAAGGATCCTTTTCTCAACAATGCTCTTCTACTATGCTATGTACAAAGGCCTTCTAGTCTTGTCTCTCCTTGATGCTTGGTCATTGAATATGATCAATTTAGCCTTGTTTTGCCATGAAAATGCAAGATTCTTACTCCTTTCCTACCAAGGGATCAAAATCTCAAAGAATATGCAAAACAAAGAACTAAAGATAAGAAATGACCCAAATAGGCACTAAAAAGCATAGAAACAATGGTAATTCGGGGGCTAAATATGCGCCAATTATGGTCGCATCAAATATCCCCAAACCGAACCTTTGCTCGTCCCGAGTAAAGAGGTGACAAAGACTAGGACCAAAACTAACCTAACCTAATAATAATAGCCGATATGTGACAATTAGCGGGTCTCACTCCGCCCCTTCAACTCACAACAAGACAACCATGAGGTAGGATGCCTTCTTGCAAGGCAAGGTGGATCTTGCCAAAATGGCGACACATCCAAACATTAAAGCACACAAAAACACATAATGGATGCATCTACAAAAAGAATAGCCACTTTCCTCATCTAAGTGGCGGAAATTATCTACAAGGGAAGCAATTCAAGGGTACACACTCCTTCATAGATGCAATTTCTTCAAACTACTAAGCCTAGAAGGATACCAATAAATCACCTCCAAATTGTGTCAAGCTAGGGTACCTTTGTCCTCAATCGTTAAATGCTTTTGTCAAGAGTAGACTCCCTATGGTGTTAGAGACACTGGAGGATCGCGGAATTCCCCCTCTTGCCTAGACAAGAAGAAGGGTCGTCCCCTCTCTACCATGCACAAAAATGGATATGATGGATAAAGGGATCAATAGATATTGAGTTTCATTTTGGGAGTTTGCTTTTGTTTTGTTGTTTTTCCCCCCAATTTCTTGTGGCATATAACTTTTTGAGAACACTTTCTTTTTGCCATTTCTTTTTGATTTTTGGCTTTTCAATACTTGACAACTTTTTGCATTTGTTTTTGAACATTTTCAAAGTCACCCCAATTAGTAACGAGGGTGCCTTGTATTTGAAGCTTTTAGGAGTCTATTTTTGCTCCTCTTTTCATTTGATGCATTTTTTTTTTTTGCAAACTTTCTTTCACTTTTCATTTCGTTGAACTCAAATTGATTTCTTTTTGTTTTGTGCCCATTCCCTTTGATGACAAAAATGTGGTAGAACATGGATGAATGATGGAAGTATGCATGGTTTCAAGGGTCACCTTGGAATAAACGGTAGCCAAGGAGTTATCACACCAAAAGGTACTCTTGACTCGGCCTTAATCCATGGGTCAAAGGATACTAGCATGACACATCCTAGGGTGTTTTACAAGCATTCTAACAAGCAAAGTCTTAAGAAGAAAAAGCATCTACTAGGGCCTATTTACACTTGTCAAGCTTCCCAAATAGACGGTTTCGCAAAATTTTTCTAACATGCAACTACATGCCATGATGCAACTAACATATATACATCCTAATGCATATGATTCTACCAACTAATATGCCAAATAAACTAGATGCAATCCTAAGTTCACATTGTTTTTACCGCATCAATCAAAATAAAGCCACATAGTCATTAACATAAAGAGGAAAAAGGAGATTGGAAAGATCATACCATGCGGTCTTCAATATCCTCATGTCTCGGATGTGGCGTAGTCAATCAAAGTGAACAAGGATGAACAAACACAATATATACAAGGGAAATGAACTTGTTTTTGGTTTTTTCAATTTTTAAATTTTTATGATTTTTGAAATTTTTTCAATTTTTATGGTTTTTGAATAAAAGTTAAGTGTTAGAATTCCCATCCCCACACTAATATGGGCATTGTCCTCAATGGCCAAAATGATGGAAATTATGCAAAGATGATGCATGATTTTCTATACTAAATGCAATTCTACACTAAGCTATACTACATGATGCATGGTTTTTGTTATGACGGAGAGGATAATTTAAATTACCTCCCGTTGCGTATGCATTAACTTCCCCAAACCAAGTAAGACACTATTGCTAATGTCAAAGCATGGGGGAGTTCATGCACATGCTATGCTATGCATGAGACTAGATTGTCATTTTGGATTTTACAAAAGTGGGAACAATAAAAGGGCACCTCAAAGGAACCGAGGTGTGAGTCCTTTGATGTTGCTAGGACCAAACCAACAATGATCAAAATGAAATAAAATACAAAGAGATATAGACAAACCGTGGGAGAGTAGGAATCTCCAAGGCTAGTCTTCCATCATGCTACTATCACCATCACTTCCCTCATGAGAAGTGGTCACATTGCCACTTTCCTTGGCACTTTCTTCTTTGCTTTCCTCATCACTATCTTCCTCATCATTATCTTCACCATCTCTTTCTTCATCTCCACTTGCTTCTTCCTCAATGTTATCATCAAATTCCTCATCATTTCCAACAACCTCATTGTCTTCCACCAAGTCCCTAGATGCACCCGGAAATAAGGCTTCTCTATCCGCCCAACTAGGCAAAGGACAAGATGGATCAAGGAGTCCTTGCCTAGCTAGATGTAGGAGGGGAGGATATTGAGCCAAGTATGCATTCTTCCGATCTTCATAAGCTTGCTTGTGCATGGCTTGCATTAGAAGAGTGACATAATCTTTTCCAATTTCAACTCCTTGCGGTTTGAACTCTTCATAATCATAGGGGTAAGGTGGTATAACAATGGAAGAGGAGGGAGTTTCATGATCACCCTTTTGTTGTTGAATGATGTACTCGGCTTCCTTGGATAGGGGAAGTAAATAGTTGGTCCGGTGGACACTAAGACGGCAAATTTTTGCGGGTAGGGTGAATGATCGAGCCTCACTTGTAAGCCACCCATACTTGGTATCAAGGGGATTGTGAGCAACCCACTTAAACTTGTTAATCAAGGTGGACATATCAATAAGATGGCCACCATCCTTAGCCTTGTACTTGTTATCCTTATTGAAATTAGGATCAAAGTGCTTGGCTAGGACCGTGACAAGGCCGCCATTAACAATTACGGTTTGACCCTTATTCCCACTATCTACATGGAGCCATCTATCAACCAATAGCCTCAAAGAATTGTAAGGCTTGGTGTGAATTCTTCCAATATTCAAAGTTGATTCAAGGAGAATAAAATCGAGTCCCGTGAAATGATTGGTGTCTTTCCTAGCAATTATGGTATTTCCCACAATTTTGTGCCATATTCTTATGCCCGGATGATGGACCAAAAGAGCACGACAAGCTTTAAAATCTACAAATTGCTTCCCGGAGATTGCCTCCCAAAGAGGCTCGGGATCATACTTCCCATATTGCTTATAAAATTTATGTTCATCGCTAAGACCCAAAATTTCACCCAATTCCGGAAAGGTAATGCGTCTACTAGTGTTAGCTAGACGAAACTCAATATTTTCCCTATTCTCAACTTTTGTCACTTTTAAAGAACTTAAGAATTCCAAGACAAGGGAGGAGTATGTTACTTCCTTCATTTCAAACAAATTCTTTAAACTCATGGCATTGAAAAAGACTCTTGTTTGTTCAAGAACACCCAACTTCTCTAAAGCATCTTGGCATATGAATTTGGTGGATTGAATTTGTTTCATAGCAAACTTGACAAATGTATTTCTATGGGAATCGGAAATGAATGTTACCTCCGGGTAATGCAAGAGTTGATTAATTACCGGAGTAGAGGGTGATGCTTCCATAGAAATTTGTTGAGGTGGTTGCACTTCCAAGCTTGGTGTTGATACCACCATTGCCAAAGCTTTCTTCATTTGTAGAGCTTTTTGCCTTTGAGAGAGAGTTGTAGTCTTTGGTGCCTTTGCTTTTGCTTTTGTTGCTCCCTTCGTTCTTGCCATTTGATGAGCTAACCAAGAAAAAGATCAAAAATCTTCAATTTGTAGAATGCCCAAATCGATTTTGAAAGTGAAAGGCTTTGCCTTTATGAGAACAAAAATCAATTCGAAGGTGAAGATTTTGTGCTTGGTTTTGATTGTTAATGAAGATGGAGTGATTGATTTGTTATTTGAAAGATGGTTTGATTTGATTTTGGTGAGTTTTGTTGAGGGTTTTTGTTTTTGAGATGGAGAGGATGAGGGTTTTGATGTTATGGGTAGTGTTTATGAGTGAATGAATGAATGAATGAAGGTGGGGTGGGTATTTAAAGAACTCGACAATATTAGGACGCAGGGACAATCCGTGCGGATTAGGCGCAATCCGCACGGATTCTTCAGCTTCAAATTTTCAAAAATCCCGCCTAGAGACGGGCGGATTGGGGAATCCGCTCGGATTCTTCCCGAGATGAGACGGGCGGATTTCGTGCAGGACGGACGGATTCTTGTCCAGAGATTTTTCTTTGTTTTTCTTCAGCTGCAAGACGGGCGGATTGTCCACAAGACGGACGGATTCTGGGAGACGGGCGTCTTTCCAGAAATCCGCTCGGACTCTTCAACAGTCAAGAATTTGCAGTTTTCAGCTCAGCCCAAGACGGGCGTCTTCTCAGCAGGACGCTCGGATCCTCTGCAGACGGACGGATTCTTAGTAATCCGCTCGGATTGGTCCTTGTGTACACGGACTCAGTTCCATCCGTGCACCAACGCATTCCCTTATCATTCTTTCTTTCTTTCTTTCAAATCTTGTGTTCTTCATTGCGGGGGCACTACTAAGGCATGAATAGCCTAGGCAATTACCATCCCCACACTAAGGTAAAGCACTACACATCAATTAAAATCATTAGTCCCTCCCTCACTTCTCTCTTTTCATGACAATTATTTTGATCAAAGTAAATAAAATCCAAAAATGACAAAAAATGCAATACAAAAATTAAATGTAAGTTAGGGAGTTAGAAATATTTACAAGTGGTGGTTTAGGGAGGACTCCACCAAACTCTCATTCTTGATGAGATGTCAAGGGGGCATGTTCAAGGTGTTGTTGATGTTGCTCAACACCTCGAAGAAGTAATTAAACGCTTGTTCATTGTTGTGGTAGAGGTCCTCAATAGACCGTGGCCCTTGTTGTTGATCATGATCGATGGCATGCCCAATGTAGGGATTAAAGATCCCTTCAAATTCGTCGTCCCAAAGACCACAAACTTCATTGAGTTGATCATTGAAAATCTCTTGCTTGGATGGAGACAACTCTCCCAATTTCTTCTCTTGGCCAATGAGGCCATCATCTTCTTCCTTGGTTGATTTTGATGAGCTTTTCAAGCTCTCCTTTTCACAATTCACTTGCTCTTTGAATGGAGCATCTTCGACTTTCTTCCTCCATTGGAGTTTCGATTTCTTCTTCTCATCTTTCCGGCTATAATGATCAATAATGAAACATGGCTCATGCAAACGAGGAGCTCTCATGGTCTTGTCAAGATTAAAAGTTATGCTTTCATCTCCCACTTCTAGAGTGAGCTCTCCATGTTTCACATCAATCACCGCACCCGCGGTGTGTAGGAAAGGTCTTCCTAAGATGATTGGAATGTTGGAATCTTCCTCCATATCAACTATGACAAAGTCCACCGGGATGAAAAACTTCCCAATTCGCACGGGGACATCTTCCCATCTCCCTAATGGTGTCTTCGTCGATCTATCTGCCATTTGAAGAGTGATATTGGTACATTTAAGCTCTCCCATTCCCAACCTTTTACTTACCGAGTACGGCATGACACTCACACTAGCCCCTAGATCACATAAGGCTTTGTTGATCGTTGTGTCGCCAATGGTACACGGTATTGAGAAGCTTCCCGGATCCTTTAACTTTGGAGGTGAACTCCCTTGAAGAATTGCACTACTCACCTTGGTGAAGGCGATAGTCTCAAGTTTCCGGATTGACTTCTTCTTTGTGAGGATATCTTTCATGTACTTTGCATAGGCCGGAACGTGATTGATTAATTCCGTGAAAGGAATTGAGACTTCTAAGTTCTTCACAATTTCCATGAACTTTCCAAGTTGATCATCAAATTTGGGCTTGGCTTGACGACTTGGAAAAGGAAGTCTAATCACAAGTGGCTCCTTTTCTTTGGCTTTGTCTTCATTTTTCTTTGAACTTTCTTCTTTTGATGATTCCCCTTCTTTGGGACCTTGCACCACAACTTCATTCTCACTAGCTCTCACAACTTCATCCTCAACTTGCTTCTTCGGTGCCTCATATCTTGTACCACTTCTCAAGTGAATGGCACTAACCGTTTCATGCCTAGGGGGATTACCTTGAGGTGGTAATTGCCCCTTTTGTCTTTGCGAGTTTGAAGATGCTAGTTGGGTCAATTGTGTTTCCAACATCTTGGTGTGAGCTAGAATGTTGTTGATGGTGGTGTCCTTTGCTTGGCTATCCTTTTGCATTTGGGTGAAAAATTCATGTTGATTTTTTTGCATTTGAATGACCGCTTTTTGGACATCAAAACTTTGGTCATTGTGGTGATTGTATGGATTTTGATTTTGGTAGCCTTGGTTTTGATTGAAAAAGGGTCTTTGATTTTGATTTCTCATGGGTGGTGGAGTGTATGTAGTTTGAGGGTTTTGGACATTTTGGCTCTTGTATGAGAGATTTGGATGGAACTTGGTGTTTTCATTGTAAAAATTTGAATAAGGGGTGCCACTTTTGTAAGCTTGGAAAGCATTGACTTGCTCGGTTGTTCCCCTACATTCACTTGAGTCATGACCCAAGGTTCCACAATTCTCACATATCCCGCTTGGGATTGATGAGGATGCCGTCATGGCATTGACATGATGCTTTGATGATTTTGAGCTTTCCTCAAGTCTAGCCATAGCTTGTTCAAACTTCAAGTTGATTGTGTCAATGTGAGCACTAAGTTGAGCACCCAATTGAGTAACGGTGTCCACTTCATACTTTCCTCCTCTAGTAGCCTTGCGAGGCCTACTATATTGCGAATTATGGACCGCCATTTCCTCAATCTTGTTCCATGTTTGATTGTCATCAACTTCGGTGAACATTCCATTTGATGCCATATTGAGAATGTTCCTTGAATCTTCATATAAACCATTCCAAAATTGTTGCACTAAAAACCATTCGCTAAGTCCATGGTGAGGACATGAGCGACAAATACCTTTGAACCGCTCCCAAGCTTCATACAAAGACTCTTCATCCCTTTGCTTAAAACCCGTAATTTGAGCTCTTAGCATATTTGTCTTTTCCGGTGGGTAGAATTTTTTGTAGAAAGCTAGAGCTAGCTTCTTCCAAGAATCTATTCCAAGGGTGGCCTTATCAAGGCCCTTCAACCATTGCTTTGCGGTGCCGATTAACGAAAAAGGAAATAAGACCCATCTTATTTGGTCTTGAGTCACGCCCGTTTGAGAGATAGCTTCACAATAATCACAAAATGTTTCCATATGAGAATGAGGGTCCTCACTAGGCATTCCCCCGAATTGGCTCCTCTCAACTAGTTGGATGAAGGCGGACTTGGCAATAAAGTTTCCGGTAAGATGTTGTGGGGTAGGAGTACCATTTGGTAAATCCTCCTCGGTGGGTATAGAGTGTGACGAGAATTTAGGCATTGTAGGTGGATTTTGTGTGGTATTGTTTAATGGGTTCTCTTCTCCTTCTATTGCGAAAGGATTGACAAACTCACTAGTGGGTTGAACAACTTCACCAACACCTCCCAAATTCCTCCTAACAAGTCTCCTATTATTCGTCAAGGTTCCTTCGATTTCACGGTCAAAAGGTAACAAATCTCTTTGTAACCTTCTAGACATGCAAAATATCAAACAACTAGAAAACAATTAGAGCAAACCATGAGGAGTTTTACTTCCCCAAGGTGAAAAAGACACAACTAAAAACAATAAAAGAAATCTTAAATCAATTAAACACCGTCCCCGGCAACGGCGCCATTTTTGATCGGAGCCATTTGGTGTTCACAATTAAGCATATGTGGTCGTTGGTCAATGGTCGATACAAAACACAATTTATACTTCACAAACAACTCTACAATTAGTAAAGAGGCAAGTAAAGGTCGGATCCCAAGGGACGGGTATTGAAATGAAGATTCTATTGTAACTAGTGGTGTCTAGGGGTGTCACAAATTGGGTTGATGTAGAAGGTTACTAAACTAAAATAGCAATGAAAATAAACTAACAAGATAAATAAAATAAGGGGTGTAAACAATAGATTAAAAGCACTAGGGTGTCATGGGTTCATAGGGGAATCATGGGATATGATCATACAAACATGTTCTCAAATTATAAGCAAGCAATTATTGTTGTGATGGATTGAGTTGGGTTATATCTTACAATCCTAGGAAAGTTTGGGTCCCGGAGCCGAATCTCTTGGATTGTACAACACCTACAAGTCGACTTAATCTTCCCTACTTAACACATGCATGGTCTAACAAGACTCGAGTTGGGTTATGTCTTACAAGTCAAGTTGAAAGGATAGAAGATGATAGTAAATGCAAGGATTCATAGGCTTAGCATTTCATCAAATATAACATGTGCATGTATTAAGATCAAAACAAGCAAGCAAATAAGATATGAAAGCATATTAATTTAAGCATGAATCATTCCCCATGTTGGTTTCCCCTAATCACCCATTAAACCCTAGCTAAGAGACTACTCACTCATTATCATATTGATCATGCTAGAAAGGTTGTCAATCATACTAACATAATGAAACATGATGAATAAATGAAAGTAATTAGCAATAATTAAAAAGGGATTAAGAGATTATACCTACTAATGATTCCAATAATAAAGCAAGAATAATAGAAGTACTTGAATCATAGATTGAGAGGTTGTCAATCTCCCAATAATAACCCAAATAATCTTCAATTACCCAAAATAAAGTAAGAACAAGAGAGATATTAAAGAACTAAAACTTGGATTAAAACTTGATTAATATTTGATTACAATATTTAAGAGAGATTTGATTGATATTAACTACTCTAATTATTGATAAGAAGAACATGCTCCTCTAATTAGACTAATGGGGTATTTATAGTGAAAATTAGGGAGGATGCATTAGGGTTAACTAAGGGCTAAACTAGTAATTACACTTTTTAAGTTGAGCAAGGAGCCTCCGGGATTATTCGAGAGAAGGGCTTCTCCATTTCGTAGCTTGAAGGACGAAACTGTGCTGTGCTGTGATCCGTGCGGCTGGGAGTCGGGACGGCCGGATCTGGGATGGACGATCCGAGCGGATCAAGGAACAAGACGCTCGGACTGGGCATGGGGAATCCGAGCGGATTCCTGGTGAGGACGCTCGGACTGGCGAGGACGGACGGATTCTCTACAATCCGTTCGGATTGTAGTTCAGCAACTTTCCTTCTTCTTTTTCTTCCCTTTTCTTCATGAATTCCTTGGGGATTTCCTTGGGGACTCAAGGATCCTTTTCTCAACAATGCTCTTCTACTATGCTATGTACAAAGGCCTTCTAGTCTTGTCTCTCCTTGATGCTTGGTCATTGAATATGATCAATTTAGCCTTGTTTTGCCATGAAAATGCAAGATTCTTACTCCTTTCCTACCAAGGGATCAAAATCTCAAAGAATATGCAAAACAAAGAACTAAAGATAAGAAATGACCCAAATAGGCACTAAAAAGCATAGAAACAATGGTAATTCGGGGGCTAAATATGCGCCAATTATGGTCGCATCAAATATATGCACCGCATAAACTAAATCAGGCCTCGTAATGGTTAGGTAGAGAAGACGACCGACTAACTGTGGACATGGGCCACATCGCGGCACGCGCCGAGGCACTTGAAATAAGCGTGCATTTGTGGAGTCGCCACCAATTTTTATGGGAAATTAGAATCGTTCGAATACCTCGTGCCATGTCAAGACACAAAGTAGTGACATAAACACTAAGAACTCGTTACCCTTAGCATTCTATATCTAGAATGACTCTCGTGGATGACAATGAACACGGATGTTCACAGAGATCTGGAGTAACGGGTGAGGGTACGTATTAGGAAGTCCTTTTACTGAACACCTAATCCTGTCCGCCTCAATAGCGGCCTCTACTAATGATTAGGGAAGTTATTTATATTTGATATGTTGTCGATTATATGCGTGCAATGCAACATCCACAGATTAATAATAGCATGTAAATTAAACTATGTCGGTCAACATGTAATTTAGCACTCAATTGGGGTCGAAGTTGGTGGTTAGAATTGATTACATGCGAAAGACAAGTAAATAAATCATACATAACAATAACTATGGTAAATAAATAAATTGCAATAATTAAAATTACAATGGATTACAACGGTTAATTGATTTACGTCAAAAATACACTTGAAACGGAATTTGAAGATGAAAAAAAAGAGGAAAAAGAAAAGGTTAGAATTTAATGTAATAAAATAGGTCAGATTAGGGGCGATACTACGATTACTAGTTAATTAAACACGTAATTAGAAGCTACGTCAAGGCGAAAACGAGTTCAGGGACAGAAATCACCTCAGAACAGGGGCGCAACTCCTCCTGCGTCTGTTCTGGAGTTGAGCTCTGTCTGTGAAGTCAAAACCGCAATCAGTTAATGTTCATTGGTAAGTTTAAGATCAATTTATTGATTGGGAACTCGAGTAAAAGTGATTTAGCAGGTTATGTACATCTGTAACCGTCATAAAAGCGATAAAAAACAGATTAAAACGAATTAAAACAAGTTAGATTTTATTTGCGGTGCCGGAATTGATTTATTACTAAACTTGGGTTTAAGACGATTGGAAAACGAAACAGAACGAAATATAAAAAAGGTATGTACAAAATACGAATACCAGAAACTTGATATGGACAAATCGAGTTCCTCAATCCGGGTTTGATTTAGTGACGAAAACCCGCAAATATTGAATTATAAGGGATTTAAGTCTTAATAAAGCGTCATGTTTAAAAAAGAATTATTGAAAGATGCTTATGTACCGAAAGGTGAAAGAAAATAAGAAAATAAGACGAAAAAGGCAAAACAGTGGAAACCCGAGGAAGAAGAAGAAGAGTAGGAGCAACAAGCAGCCTCTGGAAGAGGCGCAACATACGCTGCGACTTTTTGAAGAGGCGCAGCTGCTGCTGCACTTCTTCTTAACGTCTGATTTCCGCTGTTTTGTAAAAATGGTTTTACAAAAGGCTTTTTAAAATTGGTTTTGAGTATACTTTTGACGTGAATCTTATATTAGTGGTACAAAAATAAAAACATAAATTAAAAGTGAGATTTATACCCTCAGACTTACATGTTTGACAGAACGAGATTAACTAAGTTAACGTTAGTGATTGCTCGACTCGCATGTATGTAGAAAGTGCCCTTGTTAGAGGATTTTAGATTAACTGATTGATTGATGTGTAGTGGTCAAATTGGTCGGTCATGCAACGTGACTGGTACTCAGAATGATTTGAGCTTACGTGGTCGACTGATCAAGCACGTAGGTGTGGAAAGCTTAGAGCAAGGTCTACAATGCAAAGGGAGAAGAGAAGGGCGGACACTCGTGTGAAAAATATGGAGACCGGAGGTCTCTATTTATACCAAAAAATGTGAAGAGTTTTGGAATGACACAAACTTTGGAAAGAAATCACGGAAATATTTTGTAAACAGCCAAACAAGGCTGGGGAAGAGGCGCAGTAGCTGCTGCGGTTCTCCAAAGAGGCGCAACATCTGCTGCGTCATTTCCCCAGAGGTTTCCTCCCCCGGAAGAAAGATTTCCACGATTCTGTTATGGAATTGCGGTAGATCTATACTTCCTTATTACGTAAAATATGATATACGGAAGATATTTTACAAAAAGATATAAAATTTGATGGGGAATAAATATAGGGAATATTCTAGAACATTCCGACTCGGCATTTTAAACGGTTTCTTAGAAAATGAAGCGGTTTTTGACCCGGACTCCAAATGAACTCTAATTACTGTCAAAACGACCGTATCAGTGTGTAGATGACGACCAAGGGCTAGACTCGAGTATTTGAGCTATCACCTGACGATAAATTTACGGACTCTCATAAATCATTCCGCGTACCAAACATGCGGCCCAATCATCACTGGGTGGTTGGCGGAAGGTGTAAAAATGAGGTATCTACAGAGCGCCCACTTTGACTGAGGGTTGGACAAGGCGAAAATCAAAGTATAGCCATCAGGTCAATCGAAGATTACGACCTGACGACTATGGCGTCGCAAGGCGGCTCAAGAGGTCTGAACCAAGGACCTGTCATCAAGAACATTTTAGAGTCTGTCGACTAACGGGGAGGGTGGTTAAAAGTCCATTAGACTATATAAGGAAGCTCGTCAGCCATAAGGAGGAACCATACCTGGGGGATTCCTGGGTGAAACGGAACTAAAGGCGTTTCGACAAAACTGTTGGCCTGAAGATAACTTGGTGTCTGAAGGCATGAGGATTATGAGAGTTTCTGAAGGATTAAGGATAAAATAATATCTGAAAGGTCTGAAGAATTTGAAGGGACATCAGGACGTCGGGGAGAATGCTAGAGAATATGCTTGCGTCGGTCTCAAGCGAACTCTGTTTCCGAGAAATTCGTGGACTGTGAAGGACAACGAAATCTCGCTTGGGGGAGCATATAATGTCTTGATTGTCAACAAAAACACTGCAAAATATCGCTGGAGGAGTATATACTGACGACTAGAAACATCTTGATCGTCATGAGCAAAACTGCAAAATATTGCTGGGGAATATATGGATGACTCTGTCAGGATTGAATCATTTTTGGGGGAATCCGCTTGTGTCCATTCTCAAACAAACTCTACTTCTCGAGAAGTACATTGGCTATAATGAACTCTCGCAGGGAATATAAATGCATTTACAAAAGGGTGCGTCTTAAACACATTGGAAACTCGCTCGGTTGTTGCAAGCGAAATCTTGATGATAAAGAAGATGAGCCCGTGAACTGTGTTCAAAGGATCCTTGCTGGGAAATAAAAACACCGTGACGGTTTTGCAGTTTGTTAAACAACGTGGGTCTGGACGAAAAGAGTACCCAAGAGAGCTAAATATATGATATAAGATGTAGGAGAAGAGGCGCACAAAACTTAGGCCCACAAATAACAAACTTATAACGAACTTTCAAATTTGACCTGAGAACTCGCTGGGGAACATGCGCAGGAAAAGCTGCGGCTTTTGGAAGGGGCGCAGCAAGTGCTGCGTCTTTTCTTGGGCTTGTTCATGTCTGAGTAAAAACGCGACTCACGCCGTGTTTTATTTCATTTTCACAAAACACAATTTCTTCCTAAACTCTTTCAAATTCCAACAAATCTTGCCAAAACTTGATCAAATTGCTCCATAAATCATGAGTAATCGAGGTATGTGTCTTATTCTTGCTTTAATTTTGAATTTGGGCCGAAAAAATTAGGGTTTTTCTACCCAATGTGTCGAAAATTTGGGGCTTTTGCCTCAAAGGGATTTGTCTTGCAAAATTGACATTAGAAATGGATAATTGGTAATGTTAGGAACATAACCACGTATTCTTTTTGAATTTTCGTGAAGTATTGAGCATTTGGGCGAAAAATGAGACGGTTTCTCGCTATTTCGAAAATCGCTTCGAAATTGACCTTAGGTTTGTCCATTTTTGATGAAACTTGGTGTTTTAGAACTCTTGTGTAATGGGTAAACTTGATATCATGTCGAATTTTCAATTTGTGATAACTCTTTCAGGACACGTTTTAGGGCATAATCGCTATTACAACGAAATGTTGTCGAAATCTCGACTCAAACCCACAACTAGGCCTGAACTTAGACTTGAATTGCCTCAACCTACCACATGTGTGGTCGAGTTTTGAAAGAAATGCCCAAAGATGGCAGGAGAACCACTTTTCATGTTCGAAAATGCTTGAAACGGCCTTAAAGAGGCTTGTCATGGCTTGACATGGCCTTGTTTGTTTGGACTTTGCAGGTGATGTGCCTTCTACGTCAGGGAGAGACCCCATGGATGTAGACTTTAACTCTTATCGTGCTCTCGTGGGAGGAGAGAGACAGGAGGAGGAGATCGAGGAGGTCCCGCGGAGGGCCAATGTGGGACGAGGTGGTCGCCAGCTCGTGGGTGCACCTGAGTGGGCCGAGAAATGGGATGGTAGACATCTCATTTGGGTGGCAGAGAGCCACCTGTCTTACAGGATGGCGAGGAGTTTGGTAAGTGTTGAGCTTATCATTTCATATTACCTCTCCTATTTATTTGCCGTTTCATCTTTCATTTGACTTATGCTAAAGACGGCTTTTGCTTTGAATCATTGCAGGATGCTAGTAATTTGAGGTCCTTTTCCGATTACAGGACGATGATGGATGCCTTCGGGAGGCTGTCAGAGGAGGAGAAGGCCATCATCGAGCTGGGAGCCTTCGGGGCTTTGGTAGGAGCTTGGAGGGCGATTAGGGAAAGGAAGATTCGGGCTAACCTTTGCCCGATTTGAGCTTTCCTTGACCGGTACTGGGACATGACCTCGACTTTCCATATGCCTTTTGGAGAGGTCGGGGTCACTTTGGAGGACTACAACATAATCTCGGGTCTGCCGTGTGGATAGGAGACCTTGGTGTGGCCGTCGATGGCCATGAGAGTAGACACGGCCGAGGCGAGGAGGCTGATCAGCTGGAACCTGGCGGCGAGTGCTGCTAGCGTTCCCGGGTTGGTGCCGAGTTCCTACGTCAGGGACTACTTTGCAGGTAGGGTCCCGGTTAGGGTGAGGATGGATGGGCGGATGGTGCCTCCACCTCATTGCACTGCTAAGTAGAGGGCTCGTCTGTGGTTGTGGTGCTTCTTTTGTCTTTTATTTACCTCGGAGACAAGGGGGAGAGGCTGTCGACGAAGCTTCTTCCCTTTCTTGCTGACTTGAGTAGCCTAGGTCGTTGGGACTGGGTTACTCTTGGATTTGCGGTCCTCACCCGTTACATGAGGGCCATGGTACGTCCAGAGCTGATGGAGAAGGAGACTTCTTCTGCCACCGTCGGTCCTGGACTCTTGTTGGAGGTATGAACCTTTCTTTCGATTTATGAAAGATCATTATTTCTTCATTTCTTTATTTCTATTATTGTAGAAAATAATCATTGTTCTGTCTGCAGGCATGGGTGTACTCCTACTTCCCTAGCTTTGCACCCAAGAGGATGGAGCCTAAGCCGAGGGCATACCCTGTTGTGAGGGACTGGGTGGTGTGCCGTAGGAAGAGCCAGCGCTCTTCTTACGACGTTTGTCGGAGGGGCGTGAATGCCCTGAAGTTGGACAGCGTAAGTGCCTTCGATCCTCATTCGATTACTTTTCCTTTTCTGTCTTTCTATTTAGAAGTGATCATAGGAATGACCTCTTCCCTTTTAGAGCTGATCATAAGAATGACCCCTCGTTTTCTTATTTTAGTGGGTGCCTAGACCTTGGAAGGACTACCCCGAGGCTCCGGCTTTTGTGGCTGAGGTCCTTCGCCCCAGGAGCTCGAGTCGGTTGCTGCTGACGACGCCCATGGGACGTATGTGGTACTTGGGCGAGCATTTGACTCGGCAGTGCTCTCGCGACACCTTTGCGGTCCCCATAGATCTTCCACGGACGATGTTTAGGGAGCCTTCTGCGGTTGAGAGAGAGGCTGACTTGGCCGACGCGAGTGGTGACGCCCTCCTTCTTCCTGGCGAGGAGTACTCTGAGTTCGTCCACAGGAGGTTGGCGTACAGGCCGATCGTGGTAAGCACTTTTACTTTGTTACTTGTTTTTGAATTTATTTGACAAATGACGATCGTCAAATAAGAGTTATTCGAACTTTGCAGGAGATCGAGGTGGCAGGCGTCGAGCCCCGAGCTTACCCAGAGACACTGGAGTACACTGACGCGGCAGGCATGACGACGAGCTCAGAGATCCGCGACTTTGGCGAGGAGGTGAAGGACGTTGGCTTGGAGGAGTGGCAGAAAGTTGTGAGGAGGGTAAGCCCCCAGCTTTGGCTGCTTTTTTTTTTTTTTTTAATTTTTATTGCACAGGGATGCATTTGTTCTTTTTTGAACCCTCTTTGCATTTGAATGCAGGTGGCACCGTCTAGGTACATAGAGCTGTGGAGGATGGCCAACCGTCTGCGAGCTACGGCTATCGAGGCTCTTGTTAGTGGCCGGGGACGACAGATATGAACCCCCCTATCCCTTTCTTATTTACTTTTTGACATTTCGAATTTTGTTGCAACGAATTATTGAAATGAGGCATTTCTCCATTTTAAGCAGAGAGAGCGTGACCTGGAGCACGAGCTGGCGCAGTCCCGGGAGAAGACGACTCACTTGTTGAGAGAGCTTAAGGCGAGGGAGGCGGAGGTTGATGCTCTTGAGGCAACCGTAGCTGAGCTGAGGGGTCACCAGGACTAGCTGTCGTTTTTGTTGTTTTGTATATCTGTACATTTTGAACTCTTTGGACTTTATTTTGGGCGAGAGCCCCCTAGTTTGTTTTATATACTGTCTTTTGGTTGTGTATATAATGAACTGAGTGCCTTTGCTGCTGGGTGTTTGCTGTTCCTGGAGGGTATCTTAAAAAATAGGTTTGGCAAGTGACGGTTTGTGCCGTCATGCTGCCGAAATTTACATAGAAATTTCAAGTAAAACACATAGTCATATAGGTGGCTTAAATTAGCGCAAAATGAAAAAAAGAAAAAAATTTGCCCGAAAATGATAAAAATGCCCAGAAATGAGCAAAATGACCGGACGGTAGGGAGGGCTACTCCCTAAAAAAGAAAATTAAAAGAAATGTCTAAGTGTTAAATGTATTGAAAAAAAAGAGTGAAATGATTCCCCCCCAAAAAAAATGAAAATGAGTAAGTGTGCGCGTTTCGGCGATGATGTCGATTTTGCCTTGAAAAGCGAACCCGAAAAGGATTAGGTAACATAAAACTTGGTAATTTAGTCGAAATTACCAAATTGAGTTCCTATAGGAATAGGAAACTTAGCTAAAAGCATAATAGGAAAGATTCGTGGCTTTCAACACGGAAAGAGGACCTGGGGAAGGGGCGCAGCATGAGCTGCGACTCTTCGAAGAGGCGCAGCGGATGCTGCGTCATTTCCCCAAGTCGTCAGTCCTCGACATAATTTAGGAAACAGCGAATATATAGTATAAATAGAGGCTTTGGTTTAGCTTTTATTCACACAATTCCTTCTTCTTTTCTTCCGTCTATTACATAAAACTCACATATCTGCTCAAAAAATTTCCAAAAAAATGGATGCCTTTGAAAACCGTCTGAGAGAATGAACGAATGAGTTTACGAATGTTGAGAAACACGACACGGGTGCTTTTAATTTAGGATCGATCATAAGTCTCAAGTTAGTGAAAGTGGTGAAGCCTTTCTTGGATGCTTGTCTTGAGTATTGGGACCCAAATTTTCACGTGTTCGCCTTTCCGGGAGGCAAAATTTGTCCTTTCCCTGAAGAAATATCTGCTATTGGGGGATGGGATCCAGAAATTGTAACGGCTATACCCCCTAGCTCTTAAGGCTATAAAAATAAATTCAGGGATTTGCTTGGATTGACCAAGGCTGAGGTAGACCGTCTGGTGACTTCAAAAGGTGTCCGCATGTTTGACTTTGTTGACCGATTTATAAATAGGGAGGACCCTACCATTTCCTATACTGCGAGGCGCAGGGCCTTCGGGTTTTGTGTACTTCATTTCTATGTCCTTCAAGGGCATGTTAATAAGGAGATGAGGGATGATCCTCGTTTTCTGAGCATAATAGAGCAAATGGAGCTGCGCTGGAGCCCAGCATGCCTAGTTTTAGGGGAGAGCATCCTTGGTTTGGATAATAGGAAGGCCAAACGCGAGCTTCCTTATCTAGGAAGTCCCGTCATCATGCAGGTAAGAATTCGACCGTCTTTTTCGTTTTTTTTTTGTTTTTTGGTTTTTTTTTTGTCGACATATGGCTATTAATTCTCGTCCCTTTTTGTAGGTATGGCTAATTGAACGGTTGCGACTGATCGAGCACTCAGTTAATTTGCAAGGATATCATGCTCGGTCAATTACAATGAGAACTAGGCTATATATGGTGGACTTCACTCGGGTATGCAACTACTGTGAAAATAAGTTGAAGAGTGAAAGTGGCCCCTTGATCCGATGGATTGTGCCATGGTGGCATATCAGGTCAGTTACTGGAGTCTCATCTTTGGATCTGACACGGTCAGTTCGTGTCCCTTGTTTGGAATTCATGGTGTGCATTTTTCCTCAGAGATTGATGAGACAAGTAGGCCTTAAGTAGAAAATTCCAAAGCTGGATACCGTTCCTCAAACTGCCATGGCACATACTTCGGAGTCTTGTAGAGAGTGGGTACATAGGTGGACCCAGAGGAACATGTGGTTCATACCAGTTCCTGTTGGCTCTTTATGGGTATCTGACTCATATTTGTAATGGAGAAAGGCTGGTAATCCTGAAGAGCGTGGGAAGCTGAGGAAGCACGAGCCCGTGGATTATAAGATCCGCGAAGTAGCAAAGAAGAACCAAAATTATTTGACTGAAGAGGAAGAAGAGGCCGGGTTCCGAGTCGGGCGTCCATTGAAGAAACCGATAACTGCCTCTGCCGAGAAGATGGTGATAGATCGAAATGGTAAGGCTAGACCGCGAGAACGACAGTTGGTGATTAGGTCGGAGATAACGCAAGAGCGTCCTGCTCTTGGTCGAGACAAGAAGTATGATAAGGGTGACAAGGGCAAAGGGAAGATGGAAGAATAGCCTTAGCCATTTATTATAGTATTATTTACTATTATTTGGGTTGTAATAAACGGCGGGTTTTTAGAACCTAGCCTAGCATTTATTTTCAGTATTTTATTTTATATGTATTTGGCATATTATTACGATTTATGTAATGATGAATAAAATATTTATTAGTTAAGAAACTGTTATGATTTTTCTTTTGCTTATTCTTGTCGAATTTCAAATGCAAATGTCCTTCTATTTACAATTTAAAATAATGGGTTGTATCCTGTGAAGGATTGCCTACGTATTCATTAGAAAAACTGAAATCAAACCCTGTGCGGAGTTCGAGTAAATGTAAAAGAATAATTGTTCGAAGCAAGAGCTTGTAATGAACTTTAGAAAAATAAGCATGTGCTTTACTTACTCCTAAAGAAGTGTAATTTAATTTTGATGATATGAGGATGACGAAATGTCAAAATGCAAGAGTGTAGTGACATAAGCTTTCTTTCAGCTGGCCGAGGGCCATTTTTATTTCGTGTCGCAAGAGCGACATATGAGTGTTACACGAGGCGTGTTTTTATCATACGCTAAGGGTAGTATCGTTTTAGTTGGTCTAGGTTTGTTGGGTTAGCAAATTCATTCCCATCTTGGTCTATAATCCTAACCGCACCCCTGAGAGTATGGACTTGAATAAGAACGGTCCGACCCAGTTAGGCTTAAACGTTCCTCGAGGATCGACAGGTAGGAGAGCTCTGACTGATTTGAACAGCAAATCTCCTTCTTTGATGTTCATGGGCTTAACCCGTTTATTAAAGGCTCGCTTGATACGTGCCTGATATGTCTGCACATTATGTAATGCGCGCAACCTTCGTTCATCCAAGAGGATGAGTTCCTCATATCTATCCCAATTCCATTCAACTTCTGGGATTTGACTTTCTAATAGAATGCGTAGAGACGGGATCTCTAGCTCCACTGGTTGTACAACCTCCATGCCGTAAGTTAAATAGAAAGGAGTAGCCCAGTGGGCGTCCTAACTGATGTGCGATATCCCCACAACACAAAGGGTATTTTGCTAGGCCAATCTCAATAGTTGTCGATCATTTTCTTGAGGATCATGACGATATTCTTGTTAGCTGCTTCTACCGCGCCATTAGTTTGAGGTCTATATGGCAAGGAATGGTGGTGCTTGATCTTATATTTGGCTAGTAATTGCTCAGTCTCGTCCTGAAAATGTGATCCATTGTCACTGATGATTTCATGTGGGCAACCATATCGACAAATGATATTGGTTTGTATGAACTTTGCCACATTTTTAGCTGTAAGACTACTGTAAGATGCCGCTTCGACCCATTTGGTAAAATAGTCGATAGCTACCAAAATGAAATAGTGACCTCCTGTCCCAGATGGAGTGATTTTCCCAATGATGTCTATTCCCCAAGCGGAAAATGACCAGGGAGATGTCATGGTGTAAAGCATTGGGGGAGGGATATGTTGTACATTCCCGGAAATCTGGCAATTATGGAAATGGCTGACGTATTTAATACAATCTGACACCATTGTCGTCCAGTAATATCCTAATCGCGTGATCTTCTTTGCCATCATGGGCCCACTCATGTAAGGACCGCATTCTCTATCGTGAACTTCGTCCATTACTTTTTGTGCCTATGAATGATCAAGACAACGCAAGACGACACCAACAGGGGTTCTTTTGTATAATTCTCCTTGCATAAGGAGGTATTGAGAGGCGAGTAGATGTTTGGCGCTTTGTCCCCTTTTGTCTATATCCGGTGGGTATGTACCATTAAGTTTGAAGTTTAGAATGGCTTAGAACCAAGGCTCCTCTGATCTTTCTTCTTCATCTGTAAGGAGGTATACGTAGGCCGGTTCGGACCGTCGTTCGATGCATAAAGGCATTTTAACCATGTCGTCTGGCATATTAATCAGAGATGCAAGTTCTGCAAGAGCGTCTGCAAATTGATTCTCTTCACGAGGTAAGTGTAGATAAGTGACTTGATCGAAGAATTGGGCAACTTGATCTATCCTGGCCTGATAGGGTGCTAGACTTTCACTTCGAATTTTCCAAGATCCTGTAATTTGGTTAATGATCAAGGATGCGTCTCCGTGAACTCGAAGATTCTTATTGCCTAAGCTCACTGCTGCTTGTAGACCAATGAGGCAAGCTTCATACTCTGCTGCATTATTGTCACCTCGAAGTCGAGTTTGACAGAAAGTGGTGTATGCTCGCCTTCAGGAGAAATGAGCAACACTCCTATTCCAAATCCTCTTAAATTCGATTCCCCATCAAAATAAAGATCCTAAGAGTCTATACTGGTCTGTAGGATGTCCTCTTTTGGGAATGACCACGTGTCTGTTTCCTGGGTATCGTTGATAGGATTATCTACGAAGAATTCAGCAACGACGCGCCCCTTGATGACTTTCAAGGGTACGTACTTGAGATCGAACTCTGAAAGCATTAAGGTCCATCTTACAAAAAGTCCGTTAAGGACGGGTTTCTCGAAGAGGTATTTGACGGGATCCATTTTAGAATACACCTTGACAGAATAGCTAAGCATGTAGTGGCGTAGCTTCTTTGTTGCCCACACAAGAGCGAGGCATGTCTTTTCGAGAGGCGTATACTTACACTCGTACTCCAAGAACTTCTTCCTAAGGTAGTAGATAGCTCTTTCTTCTTTTCTAATGGTTTGTGCAAGCATAGCCCCCATGGCTGTTTTAGTGACTGTGAGATATAAACCAAGAGGTTGATCTCCTTGGGGAGGCATTACCACTGGTGGTTTGGCCAAAATCTCCTTAATCTTATCGAACGCCTTTTGACAGTCGTCGTCCCATATGGTATAATCTGTTTTCTTTAGCTTTTTGAAAATAGGTTCGCAGATCATTGTGAGCTTTGATATGAATCGACTTATATACTGCACTTTTCCTAGAAATCCTCTAACCTCTTTTTCTGTTTGGGGTTGTGGCATTTCGATTAAAGCTTTGATCTTGGATGGATCAATTTCTATCCCTCTCTAGCTGACGACATATCCTAGAAGCTTGCCTGATGTGACTCCAAACGCACATTTCTGAGGATTGAGCCTCATGTTGTACTTGCGCAATCTGAGGAAGAATTTGCGAAGGTTATCGATGTGCCCTTTTCTATCCTTGGATTTGACAATCATATCATATACTTTCACTTCTTTATACACCATGTCATGTAGTAAAGTGGTCGCAGTGCGTTGGTATGTAGCTCCAACATTGATTACCCCAAACGGCATAACCGTATAACAATATGTGCCCCACTGAGTGACGAAGGCTGTCTTGTGCATATCTTATATGGCCATTTTGATCTGCTTATACCCCGCATACCCGTCCATGAAGGATAACAACGCGTGATCTGCTGTATTATCTACCAATATGTCGATGTGCGGTAGCAGAAAGTCGTCCTTGGGACTTGCTTTGTTCAGGTCTCTGAAATCAACACAAACCCAGATTCGCCCATCCTTTTTGGGTACGGGGACTATGTTAGCCACCCAGTCTGAATACTAGGAAACTTTGATGAAACCGGCTTTGAATTACTTATCGACTTCTTCTTTGATCTTAAGAGCCCACTCAGTCCTCATCTAACGGAGCTTCTGTTTTACAGGTTTGAAACTGGGTTTGATTGGAATGCGAT
The DNA here is from genome assembly GCF_048544455.1 of Silene latifolia. Lineage (NCBI taxonomy): Eukaryota > Viridiplantae > Streptophyta > Magnoliopsida > Caryophyllales > Caryophyllaceae > Silene > Silene latifolia. The sequence continues at coordinate 103,130,265 of NC_133526.1, read as the reverse complement.
GTTCTGCAATATCCCTGTCGATCCCTGGCATGTCCTTGTAAGACCAAGCGAAAACGTCTTTGAAATCGAGTAGGATGTCGATGAAATTGGCCATTTCAGTTGGGTCTAAGGCCGTCCCTATCCTAAGTTCTTGGGGTTCTAGTTCGGTTCCTACGTTGATGGGTTCAGTGTTTTCTATAACTGGTGCCCCTTCCCCCAATTGTAGTATCTCTTTGATTATATAAGGAGGTAATTCGACTGATTCTGGGTCAGGGTCATCCTCATTATCATCGTAAATAGAATTGCATTAAGAATAACACAAGGAGTAAGCAGAATCAGATTTATTCAAATTAAATTTTGAAAAGAGCTGAAACAAAGAAGCCATCTGTTCAGTAGTCAGTGGCGGTAAAGGGACAGCTGCTAGGACATTTCCCAAGCTGCTGTTACTATGAGATGCTATGCTAGGAGAAATAATGGGATGGGATGTGGCGACCGAAGAAGACTCTCTAGCGACTTCTCTAGACTCAGACTCTGATTCCGACTCTGACTCGAATTCATTGTGATGTGAATATTATTTGCGCACATTTAGTCCCCTAATTGAGCCTATTTTGCATACTATTATAACATTCTATGGCCATTTTATCCGTCAAAACCTTCCTATTTGCTTTTCTATCGCATTTCATATGTTTTGTAGAAAAGGAGATAATAAGGCGGAAATTCCCGTCTTTCGTGCATATTCGGAAGCTATTTGACGACATTTGATGGATTAGTATGAGGAAGAAGCAAGAACTGAAGACCAAGCCTACAAGAATAAAATGGAAGTGAAGGAAAGGGAAGAATAGAAGAGAAAACGAAAACTGAAGTCCAACCCGAGCGGATTCTCTAAAATCCGGCCGTCCACAATGCACGGAATCCGTGCGTCTTCTCCCCAATCCGCCCGTTTTCCTCTTCACCAATCCGCCCGGATTCTCCCAAAGACGCTCGGATTCCAGCCCAGCACATTTTCGTCTTCTTCAAAGCTTCAAAGAAAGAAGCCCTTCCTTCAAAAGATACCGGCTCCTCCCTGCTCCATTTAAAAAGTGTAATTACTAGTTTATCCCTTAGTTAACCCTAATGCATCCACCTAATTTCTACTATAAATACCCCATTTGTAAATAATCAAAAGGGGGATCCTTTTATCAAGTTTTATTAGAGATAATCAAGTTTTCATATTAGAAAATCCTTCCTTAGATTAGATTAGGAGTAGATTGGAATAGATTACTCTTTAATCTTTCCACAAATCTCACATTAATCTCTCCATAATTATTGTTCAAGTTTATCATTCAAGTTTATTATTGGGTAATTGAAGATTATTGGGTTATTATTGGGAGATTGACAACCTTCCATCAATCATCAAGTTCTTCTATTATTCTTTGCATTATTATTTTGGAATCTCCATAGGTATAATTCTCTTAATCCTTGTTTTAATTATTGCTAGTCTTTATTACTTGTTCATCATGTTTGGCTTTGTTAGTATGATTGACAACCTTATTAACATGTTAAACTTGATCATGAGTGAGTAGTCCTTTAGCTAGGATTAGTGGGTAATTAAGGGAAACCAACATGAGATTGATTCATGCTTAATCTAATATGTTTTCATAATCAAATTGCTTGCTTGTTGTGATGTCAACTTTATGCACACGTTATGTTTGATGAAATGCCAAGCCTATGAATCCTTGCATTTACAACCATCTCTTATCTACTCAACTTGACTTGTAAGATATAAACCAACTCGAGTCTTGTTAGACCATGCATAGAAGTTGATTAGGAGGAAAGTAAGTCGACTTGTAGGTGTTGTACAATCTAATCGATTCGGCTCCGGGACCCAACTCTTCCTAAGAACCGTAAGATATAAACCAACTCGGTTTCTCCACAACACTAACTGCTTGCATATAATTGTAAACATGTTTGTATGATCAAAACCATGAATCCCCTATGACCCCATGATATCCTAGCACTTTTAACCATTTGTTTACATCCTTTATTTCGTTGCTTGTTTTACCTTATTGTTTTTATTAGCCTAGGACACAACTACAAACCCAAACAAATTGTGACACTAGCATAAATTGAGATAGATAGACTTAGAACCCAAAGCACACCGTCCCATGGATCGACCTCGACTTACCGCTAACTAGTAGTTTGTTGAGTATTATAAATGTGATTGATTGGATGACCCGACGACACAACTCCACATCAAAATGGCGCCGTTGCCGGGGACGGTGCTATGTGATTAAGTTCTTACTTGTTTGTCTATTTTAATTGTGCTTTCACCTTGAGGAACTTGTTCATCAAGGATTGTTCTTACCGTTTTTGTGTAGTTTTCATGCTTGTAGTTGTTTCCTTGTCTTAGCTATGATGGCTCAAGACTTGACATATGGAGTATATGTTGGATCTTTTGAGTATGACTATGGGTATGGGGAATTTGAGAAGCAAGTCAACACAAACCTACCTTACTATTCATACAATGAAAATCCTAACTACTACCCCAACTTTCCCCACCAAAATCACCACATCCAATACCCACAACAACCAACCACCCAAAACTCACTTTACAACCAATTCCAAATGCCACAATACAACCACTTTCACACTTACCCACAACAAGAAGATGAACCCATTCAAAAAGTGATTCTCCAAATGATAGGAGATCAACAAAATTTCTTCAAACAAATGCTAGAAGAGAGCCAAAAAGGGGATAATGTTCTCCAAGGCATTGTTGCCCAAAGAGAGAAATTGGGGATTCAAATTGCCCAATTAAAAGAATCCCAAGCAATCACTCCTCACCATTCTTTGGACATTAAGCACAAATGCGAATTTGAAGTAGTAACTTTTGATATGGAAAATGAGAAATGGGAAGAGCCAATCTCTTTGAGCTCTTGTGACTATGAAAGTGTTGTGTTCGATGAGGAAGACATGAGGTTGAGCAAACCAAATACTCTTAACCTTTGTGAGTATGAGGGTGTGTCCTTTGAAGTGAACATTGAGATGTTGGAAAAGGAGCTAAATGAAGCCCCCATTTATGATTCATGTGAAGATAGCAACAATGATGATGAACCTAACGGATGGACTCATAATATCACCTTGCTTGAGGAGCCTATCCTTGAGACATTTGAGATATCCTATCATAAATAAGGACGTCCTTCCTTTATTCCTCATGAAGATCACTTGACACCTATCATGGAGCCAATGATCATTGAAGAGGATATGATAGACCTTCTTCAAAAGGCCAAAGTTTCATACAAGAGCTACTTGATGAAAACGCTCAAAGAGAAAATTGCTCGTGAGGCTACTTGTGAAGATTTGGCACCCACAATCTCGACTCCTAAGGTATCCGATCATCAATGTTATGAAAATTCTCCTTCTACCTTGGAAGGATTGAAAAATCAAAATGTTATTATCATCACCGAAATTGAAGAAGAAGTTGGTAAGTGGAAGTCTTCGGATGAAAATGAACCACACTTCATGCTTAGTGTCCACAAGAATCATGGGCTTATCTATTTGAAGCATCAGGAAAGCTCTAATGCTAAGGACAAAGCAAGGAAAAGAACATTCTACAAGCTTCCTTGGCCAAATTTCATATTCAAATTAAGCAACCCATACTTGTGCTTATTTGGAGCTTGTTCACAAGCTTTTGATCTTTTATTAAGAGCCTTGAGCTCTATGGATAAGAATTTTTACAAATTGAACTAGTTTGGTGGAGTCCTACCTCAAACCACCATTTGTAAGATATTTCTTGGACCCTTTACTTTGTATAATACTGTACATTATTGCATTTGCATTTAATTTCTTGCATGAGAGAGGAGAGAGAGAGTCACCTTACATGTTTCATGAGCAAATTTCAGAAAAAGATAAGGAAAAAGAGAAAATCAGTGAAAAGGGTGTGTTATTTCACGAAAAAGAAAGAAAAAAGAAAGAAAGGAGCAGAAGACGCCCGGATTTAGAGGAAGATGCCCGACCAGGGCCCACGGTGAAGAAATGATTAAAGCTGTAGAGGAAGACGTGTGGATTCGAGGAAAACCGCCCGTCCTGGACAATACGTCCGTTTTCCTCACGGGACGCCCGTCCCGTATGTCACCCAGAAACAAGATTTTGTGCTGCACCAGAATACGGGGGGATTTAGCGCAAGACGCCCGTCCCGATCAAGCCGCACGTCCCAGATCCAAGACGCCCGTCTTTTCCCACCTCTCAGTCAAGAAAAATTGCTGTGTTAGAATCCGTGCGGATTCAAGCAAAAACGCCCGTCTTCTTCTCCCACAATCCGGCCGTCCCGATGGAAATCCGCTCGGATTGCCCTGTTCTTTCGGATAAAACGGATTTGACCCACCCTTATCCGTTCGGATTCCCTCTTTCTTCTATATAATCACCCCATTTCTCCCTCATTTCCTCACCTTATCAAACCCTAAAACACTCATCTCAATCCTCAAAAACACTCCCATCACCCACACCAAAATGGCACCATTGATGAACACCAAGGGAAAGGCTAAGAAATTGGTTGAATCAATCGGGAAGAAGCGCAAGGGATCAACCTCTTCAATGCCGTGAGAGATAGTGCTACCAAGGAGCTCCCAACCCTTAATGAGGGGAGGAATTGAACAACTCGACCACTTTCAAGAGGTGCTCTTTGAATCCGATGACCACCGCACAAACTTTGTCAAGCTACTAGGTAAGAAATACGAACCCACTCAATTCGTAGATACTAGGGTGTTGGAAATCCTTAAGATAAGGTACCCTACCGAGATGTTCTTTAATGGCCTTGGCATTGGGAAGCTTTTCCATGCCCATGAGGAGACTTACCTTAGTCTCACACTTGAATTCTTGAGTAGCCTTCGCATTGTGACGAATACCCACACCGATGTGGGCATGGAGTTTAGGTTGTGCAACCTAGACCATCATCTTTCACTTGAGGAATTTGCCTATGTTTTCGGTCTTGTAGTGCCCACCAACTATACCGAAAAGCCCGATAATTTTGGTGTGGACCTTCTTTGGAAGGCTATCTCCGGGAGGAATTTTATCCACCCAAAGCATTGCCACACCTTCGCCATCCAGCATCCGGTGATTCGATTCACCGAGCGCTTTGTGGCCGGTACCATCAATGGGAGGTACGAACAAGATAGGTGTACTCTCATCGACTTAACTTTTCTTGAGTCCTATTTGAATGTCCGAGCGGTGAGGCGTTATAACTTCAATACGCCACTTGAGATACTTACTAGGTTCCATGATTTTGCTCAAGGGACCACCCAACTCAAGACCTTCGTGATGGGAGGTCTAATTACCATTTTGGCCCACCACCTTTGTCCCGGGTTCAATGCCCGAGGAACCTATGTTCCTCTTGAGGGGAGGACTTTGATTGATGAGCACACCATCTTCCACAGTCACCGATGGTGTAACTACACTCGAGATGGGAGTGTAGAGTGGCACACCAAAGGATGCACTTCGATGATCCTTGAAGGTTGGAAGATACCGGGCATTGACCCAAGATTGAGCCCATACTCGCCCCCACCAAGCTACCTCCTTGATATCCAAATTCTTGACAATCCCCCTCCAAGGGAAGAGCCGCACCGCCAAATACCTCGTGGAGCACCGGGAAGGCCTATTCGCCCACCTTCCTACGTACCTATCCCGCCATACCCTACTCCATATACCGAATTTAGGCCGGCAATCCCCAATAACCCGGGTATTAATGATTTGATGGCACTCATGAATAGAGTAGACCTAGGGGTACATGAAGGGAGGGAAGACAACAACTTGGCCCTCTACCCCCAATACTATAACATGGCTCAACAAGGGTATGTTGACCCTAATGGCCCTTAGCCCTCTTGGGCACAACCGGAGCTCTTGTTCCCTAATCAAGAGAACCAAGCTTGGGGTCGCGGCGACGGAGGGCACTCTAGCCAAGCTGGAGGGTACTCGGGGCAAGGAGGAGAATTTGACCAAGGAGGGTATTGGGGTCAAGCAAGCGGGTATGACCAAGCCGGGAGTGTTGGGGTTGGTGTCCTTAACAGTTAGTGCAAGGACTTATAAATCTCTAAAAGGATCAAAGGGCATACTTTTGGTATTATTATCAGTTAATCCACGTTTATCAATAACGGTTGGCTTGCTAGATAAGTTTGACGTTATTGTCATACAGATGGCGGTGATCAACTGGTCCCTAAAAGTCACACCTATAGGATACGTTTGAGAGATGTGACAGTATGAAAATACAGTCATGTTGATGCCAAATTTTGACTAACCAGTTAGTCCGAGTTATTTGACTAGTAATTAGTCAAAATGTGATGTTGAGATATTATATTTAATACGGATTAAATAAAATGGGCTAAGGCGAATTAAACAGTTAATTCGTAAATTGAATATAAACGATTTATATTCGATTAATGTATATTGAATAAATTAATTATACAATATTGTCTTTGTCGGACATGTATTAATACTTCAACTAATCCGTGTTATTAGTCGATGTATTAATAACCGATAACCGATGATGATTTATAATAAAAACCCGTCATATACATTTTAGCATTTGTGAATAGGACCACGAGCTAAAATTAAGAGGAAGTGGAAGCCCACTTCCCCATAAGGGCTCTCGGTTTGGCCGAATTAGAAGAACAAAAAGGAGAGCCTTCTCCTTCTTGTTAACCAAAAAAAAATCATCATTAGTGAAATAGAATTAGGGTTTCAGTGCAATTTTCTCTGAAATTCCTAGATCTCACATCGACAAAACTCACAATAGCTTTCTCAATATTGCAAGTCAATTAGAAAGCATTTCTAGCACAAGGGCATAGTCTCAGACGGTCTTGGGTGCAACAATTAGGAGGAAATCTCTGTTGATTTCTGTTCTTTACGCCGCACTACAAAGGACCCGAGGTTGATTCATATTCTTTATCGTTTCATTGTTGTTTTTCGTTTATGACAATATTTCACATGTTAAATTTACGTTATAATCCTTATATTTAAAGGGTCTTATACGGATATTACCCCACAAGTGGTATCAGAGCGAGGCCACGTAATTTTTCATTGTGATTTTTCATAAAATCGATCTTGAAACGATTTTCTGTCTTGAAAACCGTGCGGCCAATCGTGTATTGCGGCTGTTTTTGTTTTCGTTTTCGATTTGTTCTTTTACATATTGTTATTTTATACGGATATTATAACAGTATGTCAAGTTTTGTCAATTGTAGAATTGATTTTATGCGTCTTTAGATCATTTTTGCAATTGGTTTTGTTTCACAAATCATTTTCACGAGGGTTTCCTGTTTTCAGCCATGTTTGCACTCGATCGAGCGTAATTCTACTCGATCGAGAGCTATTCTGAAATGTTTTTCACTCGATCGAGTAATGGCTGTACTCGATCGACCATTTTCAAAACCCCACTGCTCGATCGAGAAGTCCTCGTACTCGATCGAGCAGATTTGCTGATAAAAGCCCTCGATCGACCTCCAGTACTGTCGATCGAGTACTTTCTGATTAGCTTTCCACTCGATCGACTAGCAGTTCAGTCGATCGAGTCCTTTTTGTTCCTCGATCGAGAACTTTTGTCCCTGGATCGAGGGATTTTGTTTCTGGCAGCTTTGAAAATTTATTCTTTTGTTTTAAATTTTCTTTTGGCCTTAATATGTAGTTTATACGGATATTGTACACTCGCTATGATTGTGAAACGGTTCACACACGTACCATTGAGTTATTTTAAAGCGTATTTAAAGTAACGGATTGTAATAGATTAAAATGAAATTGATAGAAGCAGTTTTATCACATAAATTTTAATCGTTAAAAGGTGGTTTGGATAAATTTAACATAATTACGGAATTATGTCACGAATAAATTTGTTTTAGTTGATGCATTTTATTTATCGTTAATTATGAATGTTTTTGAATGCTTTTATTACGTATTTATTTATTTTACAAACGGTTGTAACTTAGTGTGGCCTTAGTAGAACGTGTTACCGTAATGATGGAACACGGTCTTGGTTGTATTTTGAGATCTCGTATCTCCGTTTTGGATTTTTCACTTGTAATTACAGTTTTTAATTAGAATGTAAATAGGTTTATATCTTGTAATTTTTAATTGTAATTTTTGAGAAGACCAAAGATGGAGAATCAGATGCTCACTCCCGCTACATGAATCAAGATGGAACATCAAGACAAGCTTCTCGGGTCCAACGGTGGATTCCAAAGTTGTTTTATGTTTTATTTTATTAGGATAGGCCACACTAGGAATTTTATTTACGTATTGCATTCATTTATTTATTTTTCGTAACGATAATTTGCATCATATTCCGCCTAAAACCAAACCACCTAATTATTGCATGAAAACTGACACATATAGAAGTCACGAGTTAGTTTTCTTTGACATTCTCATGTCACACGATCTATGCTAAGCCATCACCTAAATTAATTCATTCACGCAGACGCTAGTTATTCGTTCACTTAATATGAATTATAATTAAGCTGATGGGATCTTCCTTGTATAAACTAAAATTGAGAACGGTCTTTATAGGTCAAACTCCAATGAGTCCCTTCTTCGTCGGTAGGCATAATATGACCCCTTCTACGTCGGGTAAGTTGGAACCGATTGACCTATTTTATCTCAACACTATGGTCACTCGTACGATCCCGTGATCATGGTGGACTATAGATAGGATTTGAGTAAATCTATCGACCGAGAGTTCTTACGGAAGAATTAGCTAAACAGTTGGCTTATCAATTTACGGAAATTGAGTCTTGGGATCACTTGTATCATTCTTGAGGAAGATCAATTATGCAAGTGCTTGAGTCTACACGTTAAAATACTTTTTAAATAGACTTAAATCACCTCGACGAGTTGCTTATTTCGTTTTTGTTTTTCTTTCTTTTTCAGTGTAGAACACGAATTTTTAAACTGCTATAACTAAATGGCTGGTCCTACTAACGACCCAATGCCAAGTGCCACATTGGACCGTGAGTCCGGCCGGATCTTCATGAATCGGATGAATCGGTCTACTCGGATCGAAGAATGATGGATCAAACTTCGCGGATCGGGAGGCGGCATTACGGAATGCTGCCGCCGCCGACGGAAAGCTCAAATATCTAATTGAGCCCATCCCGCCAAACCCAGGTCCCACGGCTAGAGCTAATGAGATCGCCAAGTTTAACGATTTCTGTATGGAAGCGGGTGCGATTAAAAACGTACTCATTTTTGCAATGGAACCCAATTTGCAGAAACGCTTCATAGCCCATGGTGCAAACAAGATTTTCACCACGCTCACTAAGGAATTCTCGAAAGCACCGAGAATAGTGACCTATGAGCATACCACTCGCTTCTTTGATGCGAGACTCCAGAAGGGCCAACCAGTTAGCCCACACATTCTCAGCATGATTGAGAATGTCGAGAAGCTGGAGACGCTTGATTGTAAGATCAGCGAGAACATTGTTATTGACCGTATGCTTCATTCACTCCACGATGGTTTTGCGCTCTTTAGAGCGAATTACTATATGAATGATTTGAAGAAAAGTCCCCATGAATTGCACTCTCTCCTCGTACATGCACCGAGAAGGACATGAAGTTCGGTGGGAGCATGAAACAGGATGTTCTCGTTGTGTCAAACAAGGGCAAGGGTAAGGGCAAAGCTAAAGCAGACCTAGCAGTAGGTAAGGCGAAGTTTAAGAAGTCAGGTTCAGGCAAGAGTGGGCCTGGTGAGTCGAGTACCTCATCAGGCACGACAAAGAGCAAGGATGGTAACATGGAGTGTCACCATTGCCACAAGACTGGGCATTGGAGGCGTACATGTCCCGTATACCATGAGGACATAAAGGCAGGTCGCGTTAAACCTATTGGTATGTTTTCTTCCTCTTCTACTTTTATTCATATGATTGAGATTAACCACGCAAGTTACGGAACTTGGGTACTAGTTACTAGTTGTGGTTCTCATCTGTGTAATCATGTGCAGGGGCTCCGAAACATCGAACCCCTCGTAAAGGGTGAGGTGGACCTGCGTGTTGGGAATGGCGCACGAGTGGCTGCCGTCTCAAGGGGAACATATGTGATCCAGCTTCCTAGCGGATTTGAGTTATCTTTATATAATCGCTATTATGTACCCAGATCTTTGAAAAACATTATTTCGGTTTCGCACTTGACAAACTTGGATTTTCATTTGTAATAGAGAATAATTCTTGCATTTTCTCATTACACGATATGATTTACGGCAAGGCAGTCTCCATGAATGGAATTTATGTTTTAGATCAGACCACCGAAATATTACACGTAATGAATAAAAAGTTAAAGGTTGGTGACAAAGATCAAACGTATCTATGGCACTGCCGTATGGGACACATTAATGAGAAACGCGTAAAACAGCTCATCAAAAATGGAGCTATCTCGGCCTTTGATTTTCAATCATTTGGCACGTGTGAATCATGTCTCATCGGTAAGATGACTCGTATTTCCTTCAAAGGTGTTGGAATGCGCGCTGCTGACCTATTAGGACTCATACATACGGATGTGTGTGGACCTATGTCAATCACCGCACGAGAAGGCTATAGGTAATTCATCACTTTCACGGACGATTTAAGTAGATATGGCTATGTCTACTTAATGAAGCACAAAAGTGAATCCTTTGAGAAATTCAAAGAATACCGAACAGGTACGTAACCTCTTTGGGTAGAAAGATTAAAACACTGCGTTCGGATCGTGGTGGCGAGTATCTTTCTCACGAGTTTGATCAACACCTTAAGGATTGTGGGATTGCCTTACGCTTAACTCCACCGGAACACCTCAGTTGAATGGTGTGTCCGAACGGAGAAATCGAACTCTACTTGATATGGTTCGATCCATGATGAGTCACACGGTATTACCTGATTCATTATGGGGTTATGCTCTTCTGTCAGCTGCTCTAATACTTAATCGAAGTCCGTCTAAAGCTGTTGACAAGACTCCATATGAACTATGGAAAGGGACGGTCCTTAACTTGTCCTTTATACGGGTTTGGGGCTGCGCGGCTTATGTCAAGTGGAGACACGAGGATAAGCTCGGCCCGCGATAGGTCAAGACATACTTTATAGGTTATTCTAAAGGAACACTTGGTCATTACTTCTATTCGCCAACCGAACAACGCGTTTTTGTTGCGGCCAGTGCGACATTCTTAGAGAAGGAATTTCTCGAGAATGCAAAGAGTGATAGAACCTTCGACCTGTCGGAGATTCCAGAACCAAATACCGAGCAACCATTGGAGGAACCAATTCCTTCAATCCCGGCTGCGGTTAATATTCCTGAGGAACCTAGGAGGTCGGGAAGAGTCTCTATTCCTCCGGACAGATACATTGGTATGGTCGAGGAACATGACATAGATGACATTTTACTCTTAACGAGTAGTGAACCCGCAACCTATAAAGGTGCCATGACTAGTTCTGACTCAAAGCTATGGCTTGAGGCCATGCAATCCGAGATGGACTCCATGTATGAGAACAACGTGTGAGATCTTGTTGACTTACCTGCTAAGGTTCGTCCCCTTCAATGCAAATGGCTTTACAAGATAAAGCATTCTGTGGAAGGTCAACAAGATATCTACAAAGCACGACTAGTTGCTAAAGGTTTCACCCAAGTGCCAGGTTTGCATTACGATGAAATTTTTGCACCCGTAGTCATGCTGCGTTCCATTCGGATTATCTTAGTGATTGCCGCTTTTCATGACTATGAAATTTGGCAAATGGACGTGAAAACCGCCTTCTTAAACGGCTTTTTGGAGGAAGAGTTGTACATGGTACAACCCGAAGGTTTCATCGATCCAGAACATCCTAAGAAAGTATGCAAACTTAAGCGTTCCATTTATGGACTTAAGCAAGCATCTCGGAGTTGGAATCATCGCTTCGACCAAGTGATAAAAGAAAATGGATTCACTCGATCGGTCGAGGAACCATGTCTATATATCAAGTCGAGTGGGAGCAAGATTGTCTTCCTAATATTGTATGTTGACGACATACTCCTGATTGGGAATGACATACCTCTCTTAACTTCGGTGAAAGTATGGTTGAAAAACCATTTCCAGATGAAAGATCTGGGTGAGGCACAAATAATTTTGGGCATCCGTATCTATCGAGATAGATCACGTTGGATGTTATCTCTCAGTCAGGAGTCTTACATAGACAAAGTCCTAGAGAGATTCAGCATGACTAACTCCAAAAAGGGGTTTCTTCCTATGGCTCCAGGGGTGCATTTGAGCAAGTCTCAGGCACCAGAGACACCGGAAGAGAAAGAGCGCATGGCACGGATTCCTTATGCCTCGGCTATAGGATCAATCATGTATGCCATGATATGCACACGTCCAGACGTGGCATATGCATTGAGTATGACAAGTCGATTCCAACAGCATCCAGGTGAATCACATTGGTTGGCTGTCAAGAACATTCTTAAGTACCTACGGAGGACTAAAGATTGGGCATTGACTTATGGAGGCCCTCAAAAGCTATGAGCAACCGGTTACGCAGATGCTAGCTTCCAAACAGATCGAGATGACTCGAAATCTCAGTCTGGATTCGTATTTACTCTTAATGGCGCTGTAGTCAGCTGGAAGAGTTCCAAACAAATATTACAGATTCTATGACCGAGTCCGAGTACTATGCCGCGTCTCGAAGCTACAAAGGAAGCGATATGGATGCGTCAATTCTTACATGGACTATCTGTAGTGCCTAGTTCGAATGACCCGATCACCATCTATTGCGACAATAGTGGTGCCATCTTCCAAGCTAAGGAGCCAAAGTCTAGCAACAAGTCTAGACATGTACAACGGAAAGCTCATCTAATCCGAGATTACGTGGAGCAAAAGGAAGTAGTGATAGAAAAGATTGCTACTGAGATGATAATATAGCGAGATCCTCTCACTAAACCATTACGACAAGATAAGCATGAAGGGCACGTTAATTCCATGGGAATTAAACGTGTTCCTAAGTTTTAGTACTCTGTTATGGATTAGATTCATTCCCTTATGTACTCTATACGACATCATCGTTTTGATATTTATATATTTTGTTTTTCATGTGGAATTGTACGACAATTTTGAACACCACAAAGTGAACTGAACAAACATTATATTTTTAGTCCTTAATTGCCCACATGAGCTGATAACTCTGGCAATTATTTTGTGACGTTGGTTGATGGTGGGTTCAACGAGCCATAAGTCAACCGGTTGTGACCAATCACAGAGGCGATTTATACGGATATTTCGTAGGACACAATTGTGACATCGACGTGGAGTCCTAAATGTTTTATAACTTTCGGTGCTTGGTCGTGGATAGGACCTCCATGGTGATCCTAAGAGTCGATTCTTTTGACTATCGATTGTCTCTTGAGACTAAGGCAGATTTTGGGTGACTTTGGTTTCTTTCTCACGGTCATCCGTAACAGGGGGCCAAGTAGATTTTTTTCGGGTCATTTCATCGTGCTTAGATCGGAAGGAGTCGAGTTGAAGGAAATATTCAGCCTTTATCAGGTACTCGATATTTCTCGGGGCCACTCGAGGAGTCAGAATCGAAATGCATGGCCATGCTCGGATACGGATTCGTTTTATCGGTTAAGTTACTCTCTAGTCGGGGAAACCACTCAGTTCTGAGATCGATTGTAAAATACGACCTTTGCGGATCCGGATCTGCAAATTGTTTTACATTGAGTGGGAGAAATTTTTAAATGAATATGAGAATCGGTTATCGCACATACACTTGTACGGACAAGTGGGAGTTTGTTGAGCCGTGTCCTCCGGTTAGTGCGTATAACGTCATTGCACATACACTTGTACGGACAAGTGGGAGCTTGTTGGGGTTGGTGTCCTTAACAGTTAGTGCAAGGACTTATAAATCTCTAAAAGGATCAAAGGGCATACTTTTGGTATTATTATCAGTTGATCCACGTTTATCAATAACGGTTGGCTTGCTAGATAAGTTTGACGTTATTGTCATACAGATGGCGGTGATCAACTGGTCCCTAAAAGTCACACCTATAGGATACGTTTGAGAGATGTGTGAAAGATGAAAATACGATCATGTTGATGCCAAATTTTGACTAACCAGTTAGTCCGAGTTATTTGACTAGTAATTAGTCAAAATGTGATGTTGAGATATTATATTTAATACGAATTAAATAAAATGGGCTAAGGCGAATTAAACAGTTAATTCGTAAATTGAATATAAACGATTTATATTCGATTAATGTATATTGAATAAATTAATTATACAATATTGTCTTTGTCGGACATGTATTAATACTTCAACTAATCCGTGTTATTAGTCGATGTATTAATAACCGATAACCGATGACAGTTTATAATAAAAACCCGTCATATACATTTTAGCATTTGACGAACCGGACCACGAGCTAAAATTAAGAGGAAGTGGAAGCCAACTTCCCCATAAGGGCTCTCGGTTTGGCCGAATTAGAAGAACAAAAAGGAGAGCCTTCTCCTTCTTGTTAACCAAAAAAAAATCATCATTAGTGAAATAGAATTAGGGTTTCAGTGCAATTTTCTCTGAAATTCCTAGATCTCACATCGACAAAACTCACAATAGCTTTCTCAATATTGCAAGTCAATTAGAAAGCATTTCTAGCACAAGGGCATAGTCTCAGACGGTCTTGGGTGCAACAATTAGGAGGAAATCTCTGTTGATTTCTGTTCTTTACGCCGCACTACAAAGGACCTGAGGTTGATTTATATTCTTTATCGTTTCATTGTTGTTTTTCGTTTATGACAATATTTCACATGTTAAATTTACGTTATAATCCTTAAATTTAAAGGGTCTTATACGGATATTACCCCACAGGGAGTTCTCATCGTTATGGCTATGATCAAGATGAGGATGACGAGTGAAAGAGGCCTACCTCACCACCTCCATTTGTATGATACCCATCTTTCCCTCTCTCTTTTGTATATACATTGCATTTAGTGTAGTTTTCGCATGCATTTGTATTATATTTCATATTGCATTTACATTAGTTAGTTCATGTAGTATAATTGCATTGTATATACCTCACATGATTCATGTAGATAGTCGCATATAGATTAGAATTCATGCATAGTTACTAATGGCCAAACCTATTCATTTCTACACTATAAATAGTGTTTAAATCGGTTTGGGGAGGTTTGATCATAGGTGACCATAGTCTACTAGAAAACATGCATCATCTAGTATAGTTTAGATTGCATTCATTTGTTACATATATCATATAGAATTGCATTTAGTTAGAGCATGCATTCATTCTTATCATATTGCATTTGTACTTTATTTCAAAAAATCAAAAATCCAAAAACATGTATCTCCTTTTTATTCCTACTCCTACATGTACATAGAGGACAATGTCCAAAATAAAGTGGGGGATGGGAATTTATATTCCAAAAATGCATAAAAATTGAAAAAATTTCGAAAAATCCCCAAAATATGTTCTTTAATTTCATAAAAACAAAAACCATAAAAATTTGAAAAATCGAAAAACCCAAAAACATGTTCATTTCCTTTGTAGTGTAGTCCTGTATATATTGTATACATATTGTGTTTCTTTTATCCTTGTTCACATTGATCGACTACGCCACATCCGAGACTTGAGGATCATGAAGACCGCATGGTATGACCTTTCCAATCTCCTTTTTCCTCTTTATGTTAATGACTATGTGGCTTTATTTTGATTGATGCGGTATAACAATGTGAACTTAGGACTTGCATTTAGTTTATATGTCATATTAGTTGATAGAATCACTTGCGTTAGGATGTTTATATTAGTTGCATCATGGCATGAAGTTGCATGTTAGAAATGTTTTGAAAAATGCCTAATTAGGAACTTTGACAAGAGCAACTAAGCCATTACAAATACTTGTTCAACTTAAGACTTTGTCTACTAGAATGGTTGTAAAACACCCTAGATAGTGTCATACTAGTGTCTTTTGACCCATGACCCAAAGCCTAGTCAAGGGTTTGCATGTGAGTCACCTATCCAACCCCGTGATGCGATGTGGACTTGGTTAACTTGTCTAGGTGACCTTGATTGACCTTGTGGTAAGGCAACCCAAAAATACTTTTCTATCAATAAGTTTGAAGTGCTCATTTCAAGGAATTTTGTCATGTGGAAGTAATTTAATGCCAAAGAAACCTCAAATGTTATGAATTGTTGAATGTTGAGAAATTTAATTTGTTTTGATGGAGGCGTACCACTTCGATGTGCTTTGGTGCGGGATCCATTGAATTGGGCCCCCACACGGTTGTGAATTCGGCCGCCCAGAGACAGAGTGACTATCACCCCGAAAAGCTATTGTCTAGAGGTTAACCGGTTGCCTAATAAGCGATTGGCGAAAGCAAAGGACACTAGCCCGGAAGGGACAAACCCCATCTTAAATTTTTGAAATGTGAAAGTTGAAATGAGGTCAATTTTGAATACTAGTCATATCCACCCGTTGTGTATAAATATTTGAGCATTTCATTCCCAAAAAGCCTTTTTGTCAAGCCACTTTTTCGAGCTTGGGACGATCCATAACCTTTACTTTTGTAAGAGAATTCGAGACTTGTCATGTCATATGCTACTAGCATCATAGGGATCATCATTCCACCACCATCCGATCGCTCTTGACGAAAGCATTTGGAAATTGAGGACAAAAGTAGTCTAGTTTAACACCATTTGGAGGTGATTTAGTGCCATCCTCTTAGCCTTAGTAATTTGTTGAACTAGTATTTGTGAAGGATTACATGCTCTTAAATTTGTTCCTCTTTAGTGCCTCCGCCGCTTGATGAGGAAGTGGCTATTCTTTTGTAGATGCATCCATTATGTGATTTTGTGTGCTTTAATGTTTGGATGTGTCGCCATTTTGGCAAGACCCACCTTGCTTTGGAAGAAGGCATCCTGCCTCATGGTTGTCTTGTTGTGAGTTGAAGGGGCGGAGTGAAACCCGCTAATTGTCTCATATCGGTTATATTAGTAGGTTAGTTTAAATAAAGGTCTAATTTTTGTCACCTCTTTACTCGGGACGAGTAAAGGTTCGGTTTGGGGATATTTGATGTGAACATTATTTGCGCACATTTAGTCCCCTAATTGAGCCTATTTTGCATACTATTATAACATTCCATGGCCATTTTATCCGTCAAAACCTTCCTATTTGCTTTTCTATCGCATTTCATATGTTTTGTAGAAAAGGAGATAATAAGGCGGAAATTCCCGTCTTTCGTGCATATTCGGAAGCTATTTGACGACATTTGATGGATTAGTATGAGGAAGAAGCAAGAACTGAAGACCAAGCCTACAAGAATAAAATGGAAGTGAAGGAAAGGGAAGAATAGAAGAGAAAACGAAAACTAAAGTCCAACCCGAGCGGATTCTCTGAAATCCGGCCGTCCACAATGCACGGAATCCGTGCGTCTTCTCCCCAATCCGCCCGTTTTCCTCTTCACCAATCCGCCCGGATTCTCCCAAAGACGCTCGGATTCAAACCTAGCACATTTTCGTCTTCTTCAAAGCTTCAAAGAAAGAAGCCCTTCCTTCAAAACATACCGGCTCCTACCTGCTCCATTTAAAAAGTGTAATTACTAGGTTATCCCTTAGTTAACCCTAATGCATCCACCTAATTTCTACTATAAATACCCCATTTGTAAATAATCAAAAGGGGGATCCTTTTATCAAGTTTTATTAGAGATAATCAAGTTTTCATATTAGAAAATCCTTCCTTAGATTAGATTAGGAGTAGATTAGAATAGATTACTCTTTAATCTTTCCACAAATCTCACATTAATCTCTCCATAATTATTGTTCAAGTTTATCATTCAAGTTTATTATTGGGTAATTGAAGATTATTGGGTTATTATTGGGAGATTGACAACCTTCCATCAATCATCAAGTTCTTCTATTATTCTTTGCATTATTATTTTGGAATCTCCATAGGTATAATTCTCTTAATCCTTGTTTTAATTATTGCTAGTCTTTATTACTTGTTCATCATGTTTGGCTTTGTTAGTATGATTGACAACCTTATTAACATGTTAAACTTGATCATGAGTGAGTAGTCCTTTAGCTAGGATTAGTGGGTAATTAAGGGAAACCAACATGAGATTGATTCATGCTTAATCTAATATGTTTTCATAATCAAATTGCTTGCTTGTTGTGATGTCAACTTTATGCACATGTTATGTTTGATGAAATGCCAAGCCTACGAATCCTTGCATTTACAACCATCTCTTATCTACTCAACTTGACTTGTAAGATATAAACCAACTCGAGTCTTGTTAGACCATGCATAGAAGTTGATTAGGAGGAAAGTAAGTCGACTTGTAGGTGTTGTACAATCTAATCGATTCGGCTCCGGGACCCAACTCTTCCTAAGAACCGTAAGATATAAACTAACTCGGTTTCTCCCCAACACTAATTGCTTACATATAATTGTAAACATGTTTATATGATCAAAACCATGAATCCCCTATGACCCCATGATATCCTAGTACTTTTAACCATTTGTTTACATCCTTTATTTCGTTGCTTGTTTTACCTTATTGTTTTTATTAGCCTAGGACACAACTACAAACCCAAACAAATTGTGACACTAGTATAGATTGAGATAGATAGACTTAGAACCCAAAGCACACCGTCCCATGGATCGACCTCGACTTACCGCTAACTAGTAGTTTGTTGAGTATTATAAATGTGTTTGATTGGATGAGTGACGACATCACCCAGATCACATTGTCTTCAGGTTCTCCTTTAAACATCTCTCCTTCTCTAGTAGTGACCTTGAAGAGTTTTCCTTGGTTGTTGGTCCATTTGATCGACTTTTTCCATCCTTTTTGCTGATTTGAGCTGGTGTTAGTGATCAATGCTGTAGGGTTGAAATGGTCATCTTTAAGTATCATGGTAATGATCTCCTTCTGTGCAGCTCTGGCGAATCGGTGATCTCCCAATAGTAGGCTAACGGCTTGTTCGTTTAGACAAGGTGTTTGATGTGTTTTAACGGTAGGGACCGTTTCTGAAGGGATGAAGTAGCAATCGTGGAAGACCTCGATTCCAACTAGTTTTGTTCCCCTATAGTGCCAAGGTTCGGGAAATACGTTAAAGGATTCATGACTCCCTTCCCTGACGAAGTATCCATTTAGGATAGGGAGATAGGGTCGGATCTGGATTCCTTTGTCCTTACGGTTTTGGAATTGAGTAAGCATTTCTAAGGCTTCTGCTTTCGTGGGCTTGTATCCCAAACCTAATGGTATTCTTTGATAATTTCCTTCCTTATAAGGTGCGAAGGTGTTCTTCTTGGCAGGGTTTAATAACATTTCTGGGAAGTATCCCTGGGACTTGAGTATGTGGTTGACAGCTAAATTGGAGTATGTGTTGAAGTATAAAGGCGCCAACTCGCTCTCTATAAGATTTATAATTTGAAATCCCCCAAGCTCATATACTGGGTCTGTGACTACTTGGTTGCTTGACATTTTCTCTCTCACGGCCTTGATAGGTGATGAAGTGATCGTCACTACTTTCCCATCTCGAGGAATCTTGATCATCTGGTACAAGGTGGATGTTACCGCTTTAGAAGCGTGAATCCAGGGCCTTCCTAGAAGTATGTTGAAGGACGCCTCGATATCCACTATCTAAAAATTAGCCTTTCGCTCGATTGGCCATGTGGCTACGGTAAGGTTAATTAGCCTTACTACTTTACGTCGTGTTCCATCGTATGCTCGAACACCTTGGTTGGTAGGAGTCCAATCTGATTCTTTCATGCCCAACTTGTATGCTGTCTTCAGTGGTATGACATTGACTGCGGAGCTGTCATCCACCAAAGTCATTGGTACGTTCTTCTTTAAGCATATGATTGTAATGTATAGATGTAGATACCTCATTTCTACACCTCCTGCCAACCACCCAGTGATGATTGGGCTGCATGTTTGGTACGCGGAACGATTTATGACAGTTCGTATGTTTATCATCAAGTGATAGCTCAAAAACTTGTGTCTACCCCTTGGTCGTCATCTACGCGTCGATATGTTCATTTTGATAGTAATTAGAGTTCATCTGGAGTCCGGGTCAAAAACCGCTTTATTTTCTAAGAAACCGTTTAAAATGCCGAGTCGGAATACTCTAGAATATTCCGGATATTTTAAGAAAGAAGGAAGTATATATCTACCGCAATTCCATAATAGAAACGCGGAAATCTTTCTTCCACAGGAGTAAACCTCTGGGGAAATGACGCAGCAGGTGCTGCGCCTCTTTGAAGGATCGCAACAGCTGCTGCGCCTCTTCTCCAGCTCGTTTTCGCTGTTTACAGAATTTTTCCGTGATTTCTTTCCAAAGTTTGAGTCACTCCAAAACACTTCACATTGTTTAGTATAAATAGAGACCTCCGGTCTCCATATTTTTCACACAAGTGTCCGCCCTTCTCTTCTCCCTTTGCATTCTAGACCGTGCTCTAAGCTTTCAATGCCTACGTGCTTGATCAATCGACCACGTAAGCTCAGATCATTCTGAGTTCTAGTCACGTTGCATGACCGACCAATTTGACCACTACACATCAATTAATCAATTAATCTAAAATCCTCCAACGAGGGCACTTTCTACATACATTCGAGTCGAGCAATCACTAACGTTAATTAGTTAATCTCGTTTCGTCAAACATGTAACTCTGAGGGTGTAAATCCCATATTTTTATTGTTTTTTTTATTTTTGTACCAATTAATGTAAGATTCACGTCAAAAATACATTTAAAACCGATTTAAAAAAAACCTTCATTACAAACTGTTTTTACGAAACAGCAGTTACTACACGTCGAGAAGAAACACAACAGCAACTGCGCCACTTCAAAGGGTCGCAGCATCTGTTGCGCCTCTTCCAGAGGCTGCTTGCTGCTCCTGCTCTTCTTCTTCTTCCTCGGGTTTCTGTGGTTTTGTTCTTTTTGTCTTATTTTTCTTAATTTCTTTCATTCCTCCATATATAAACCATGTTTTGATCACTCCTTTCAATAATAACATTTTATTTTCAACTTAAATCCCTTATAAATCGATATTTGCGGGTTTTCGTCACTAAATCAAGCTCGAATCTTAGAGACTCGATTTGTCCATATCAAGTCTCCGAAATTCGTTCTTTGTACATATTTCCATTGTTTATTTTCAGATTATCAATTTCTTTCAAAGTTCATTCCTTTGTGTTTCCGATATCGTAAATAAACATAATTCGTTTTTAACTCGTTTTAATTCGTTTAATTCGTGATTATCGCTTTTTATGACAATGTCAGTATATAATTAACCTGCTAAATCACTTTCACTTGAGTTTAATATCAATAAGCAATCGTAAAACATGCCAAAGAACATTAACTACCCGCGGTTCTGACTTCACAGCCAGAGCTCAACTCAAGAACTGACGCAGGAATAGCCGCGTCTCTTCTAAGGGACGCAGCAGATGTTGCGCCTGTTCTGAGGTGACTTCTGTCCCTGAATTTTCCGTTCTCGCTTTGACGTAGCTTTAATTAGGTATTAATTAACTACTAATCATAATATCACCTTTAATCTGACCTGTTTTGTCACTTTAATTTCAACCTTTTATTTTCTTCTCTTCAAATTTCCGTTTCAAGTGTATTTTTGGCGTAAATCAGTTAAATCATTGTAATTCATTGTAATCTTAATTATTGCTATTTATTTATCGTTATTTATTTATTGTTTATGTATGATTTATTTGTTTTTGTTCACATGTAATGAATTCTAATTCCCAATTCGACATAATTGAGTGCTAATTATTTGTTCACTGACATAGTTTAATTCACATGCTAGGACTAAAACGTTGGATGTTGCATTTCATGCATATAATAGACAACATATAGACTATGAATAACTTCCCTAATCATTATTAGAGGCCGCTATCAAGGCGGGCGGGATTAGGTGTTCGATAAGAAGAGCTTCCTAATACGTACCCTCAACCCTTACTCCAGATCTCTGTGAACATCCGTGTTCATTGGCATCCACGAGAGTCATTCTAGACATAGAATGTTAAGGGTAACGAGTTCTTAATGTTCATGTCACTACTTTGTGTCTTGACATGGCACAAGGTATTCGAACGGTTCCAATTTCCCATAAAAATTGGTGGCGACTCCACAAACCACGCTTACTCAAGCCCTTTTGCGCGCGCCGCGGGTGGCCCATGTCCACAGTTTGGCGACTCCGCTGGGGAACATACACTTACGTGTTACCCAGGGTGAAACTTGAACAAGGTTAGGGAATAGTTTATACGAGACAGTTGTCGGTTTTCATTACTCGACCTTCTTAGGTCATTTTATTCGGCCTTACTAGGCTTAACCCAACCCATTCGACCAATCGTCCCGTCTGGACGGCCCAAATTCTTATCTGGGCCTAAGGATAGATAGCGATTGACGTCAACCATACCGTGGTACATACTCTTGTTTGTATCAAAAGCCTTCACTACTCGAGGAAATGGACTAGGAACCGACCTTACTCTTGTTTGACACGGACCTCTCCACAAACCAGGGTTTAATTGCTTGATATGGCAACCCATCTTTTTAAGCCAAAACCCTTTAAATGCACTCAGCATACCTTTATAATGCCTGTATGAATGTTTGTACCATATACGTGATCACCATTTTTTAAACAAAACCATGACGAAATTTCTGCAAAATCAAAATTCCTTTTAAAATGTAAATATTTCGAAAGTGGCCTAAAATAGCGCAAAATGAGTCGAAACTCTGTCCAAATGTCCAGTCAAAACTCGGGCCTCAAAACCCATTTCAAAAAACTCACCTCGAGTCAGCACTCCTACAACTACACTACAGTTGCCTAGGAGAAACATTTCAAAATTTGTCATTTTCAAACCTCACTTAACACAGTGGCACACTCCCACTTCATAAGTCGAGTCTTTTTTTGAGTAAGTGTGCTAAAATGGTCGATCGTGTTTTGATTCATCATCGTTCTCCTATCCTCAGTTTCCAAGATGCTTGGAACTAGTCACTCAAGTGTTAATGGACAACCCCAAAATGGTAATGATCTAATCCTAGCTGCGCTCGTCCGTTTCCAAACAATCCAAGACCAAGCTTATGCTCACCTCAATGCTATTGAAGGCCGAATTGTTGTTGTAGGAACTAGACTTCCTCCTGTAGAGAACGATGTTCCTTACATGAGCGTGCATGATAACCTTCCACCCTTTGTGGGACAACCAGAAGTCAACCCCCCACTAGGTCCTACTAAAGCTAAAAAACGACTCCAATACTTGGAGGAACAACTAATGTACCTTAAGGGCGATGACATCTACAGGGAGAATAATCGCAAGTATGAGGCGGTAAATGCTCAACTGCCTATCAACTTCAACATGACTGACATCCCAAAGTTCAAGGGGCATGAAAATCCTTTGAACTACATTCGTGCCTTCAAAGATGATATGTCTCTCAAAGGCATCAAACCCGAGATGTTCCTAAGGATCTTTCCTTCATCTCTCGACACTATTCCTAAGCAATTGTTTTACTCTTTGGAACACAAGAATATTACCACTTAGGACGATGCCGCAATTGAATTCACTAAATAATATGCGGATAATGCCGAAATACTGGTTCTAGTATAAAACTTCGTTATCAAAAGTTACCCAACCAAAACAATATTTATAACATCACCAACTACTCTTAGTAAAGAGGCAAGCAAAGGTCAGATCCCAAGGGACGGGTATTAATGTAGGATTTTCAATTGTAAATGGTCGTGTCTTAGGGTCTCACAATTTGGGGTTGAGATAGGAAATCAATTAAAACTAATCAACAATAAAAACAAAGCAAGGTAGATAAAATAAAGGTGTAAACAATTGATTAAAAGCACTAGGGTATCATAGGTTCATAGGGGAATACATGGGAGTTGATCATACAAACATGTTCTCAAATTATAAGCAAGCAATTATTGTTGTGATGGGATCTAGTTAGTGTATATCTTACAATCCCTAAGAAGGTTTGGGTCCCGGAGCCGAATCGATTTGATTGTACAACAGCTACAAGTCGACTTACTCCTTACTATTCAGCATTATGCATGGTCTAATGAGGCTCGAGTTGGTTTATGTCTTACAAGCCTTATTGAAAAGATAAGTGATGGGTAAAAAATGCAAGGATTCATAGGCTCGTATTTCATCAAACATAACATGTGCATAAATTGAAATCACAACAAGCAAGCAAATAAATTATGTAAACATATTAGATTAAGCATGAATCATTCCCCATGTTGGTTTCCCCTAATTACCCATTAACCCTAGCTAAGGAAACTACTCATTCATGATCAAGTTTAGCATGCTAACAAGGTTGTCAATCACATTAACAAGGCAAAACATGATGAATGAATGAAAATGATAAACAATAATTAAAGCATGGATTACGAGAATTATACCTATGGAGATTCCAAAATAAAAATACAAAGAATAATAGAAGTACTTGATGATTGATGGAAGGTTGTCAATCTCCCAATAAACCCAAATGATCTTCTAACTACCCAAAATAAATGATGAACAATAGAGAAATTAAGGAAAGATTAAGTATTGAGATTTATATTAAGACTAAATTAAGAGTTGATTACAAGATTAAGGAATGATTACTAATTGATTACAACTTGATTAAGAGAGCATGTTAATCTAAGTAGTACAATGGGGTATTTATACTAATGATTAGGTACATAAATTAGGGTTACTAAGGGCTTAAATGACTATTACGTCCTAAAGAAAAGTTAAGGAAATGTTCCTCTCGAAGGAAATGAGCATCTCCGTTTTGCTACTCTTGCTATGATCCGAGCGACTTGAAAGCAGGCACGGGCTTTCTGGGGTACGATCCGAGCGGATTGTCAAGGGAGACGCTCGGATATTCTTGCTTTAGGACGAGCGTCTTGGTCACGGGACGCTCGAATGGTGGTGGGGAGACGCTCAGATCCTCTGTGATCCGCTCGGATTTCTTGGCAGGCAGCTTTTCTTCCTTTCTTCCTTCATAATCCGCGAGGATCAATCCGGGGATGCAAGGATCCTTTCGTCATTGCCCGTTTCACTTTATTATCTACATAGGCCGTCTAGTATCATTTTCCCTTTGATACTTGGTCATTAGATGCGATCAATTTAGCTCCATTTTACCATGTAAATGCAAGGCTTGCACTCCTCTCCTACCATGGAAATGAAACCTCAAAGAATATGCAAAATTGGAAACTAAAGATAGAAAATGACCCAATTATGCGCTATAAAGCATACGAACGAGGCAAATTTGGGGACTAAATGTGCTCAAATATGAGTCACATCAAACATCCCCAAACCGAACCTTTTCTCGTCCCGAGTAAAGAGGTAACAAAAACTAAGACCCTTATTCAAACTAACCTACTAATATAGCCGATGTGAGACAATTAGCGGGTCTTACTCCGCCCCTTCAACTCACAACAAGACAACCATGAGGTAGGATGCCTTCTTGCAAGGCAAGGTGGGGCTTGCCAAAATGGTGATACATCCAATCATTAAAGCACACAAAACAAGTAATGGATGCATCTACGAAAATGAATAGCCACTTTCCTCATCTAAGTGGCGGATATTATCTACAAGGGAAGCAATATAAGGGTACACATTCTATCATAGATACGGTTTCTTCAAACTACTAAGCCTAGAAGGATACCAATAAATCACCTCCAAGTTGTGTCAAGCTAGGGTACCTTTGTCCTCAATTGTTAAATGCTTTCATTAAGAGTATGTTCCCTATGGTGTTAGAAACACTGAAGGATCGCGGAATTCCTCTTCTTGCCTAGACAAGAAGAAGGGTCGTCCCCTCTCTACCATGCACAAAAGTGGATACGATGGAAAAGGGATCAATAGAATTTGTTGTTTGTTTTTCCCCCCAATTTCTTGTGGCATTCGACATTTTGAGAACATTTTCTTTTTGCCATTTCTTTTGATGTTTGGCATTTCAACACTTGACAACTTTCAACTTTTTGCATTTTATTTTGAACATTTTCAAAGCTACCCCATTTGTAGTGAGGGTGCTTGTATTTGAAGCATATGAGTTTTCATTTTTGTTACTCCTCTTTTCTTTTCATGCGATTGCAAACTTTTTGACTTTCATTTCAATTCTTGAACTCAAATTTGAACAATTTTTGTGCCCATTCCCTTTTTCATTTCATGGTTTCAAGGGTCACCTTGGAATAAACGGTAGCCAAAGAGTTATCACACCACAAGGTACTCTTGACTAGGCCTTAATCCATGGGTCAAAGGATACTAGCATGACACATCCTAGGGTGTTTTACAAGTATTCTAACAAGCGAAGTCTTAAGAAGAAAAAGTATCTACAAGGACCTTATATACACTTGTCAAGTTTCCCAAATAGACGTTTTCACAAAAATTTTCTTAAATGCAACTATATGCCATGATGCAACTGTTAGAAATCTATATCTCATTATTTAACATATTCATATATGTTTCAAATTAATTTAGTCATAAAATTAATTACAAATCTTATGCATGCAAACTAAATAAGAAGAGATAAGAAAATCAATTTCTCACCATCTAAATTTCGGTCAAATGGGCACCAACAAGATCTCCTTCTTGTTAGTTCTTGAGCTTTCCAATAATGGATGAACATTCATGAATTCAAAATAGAAGCCCTCCAATTAGTAGCACCCAAGACTATCCCTTAATCCCACAAACTAACATGTACTAGATATTTGTAATGTGGTTTACCTTAAAATTGATTACTAATACTCATATACTACTACTAGTATTATTAGTAATTGATTTATACAAATTAGATTCATAAAACTTGATTTTATGATGAACAAGAGAGAGAAGTTTATATTTTTGTTTAAACATAAGAGAATGAATGAATAATTGAGAAAATCTCTCCATTTGATGATGCAAAAACCGGTGGTCTCTTAGTGGTATAGGAACCATTTTTCTTTTTCCTTTTTGTCTTCACAAGATAAACTAGTGTAAGGCTTTTCATGGTCAAGTCACTACCAAACATTTTAGACAAATGCATAAGACAAATGGAAAAAGACAAAAACTTCTTATTGCCCATCCATTTTCGGTTTTTGAAGTGTAATATGGAGTTCATATTATTTTTCTCAATTGTACAATTGTATGTCATGAGACATGTGACATGTCTTATGTCATGTTTTAATTTAAAATGCATATTTAACAAATTAAATATCATTTACAAATTAAATAAATCACATTTAACAAATTGACTAGTAATTCAAAATTACTTTCTCATAAAATGGTCATTTAAATACTAGTTAGTATAATTCACAACATCTTGTAATTATAACTAACTTATCATTCTCATCTCGCGTGTTTCGTAAACACCGATTAATTTTAGTAATATAGCTTCTTAAATTACTAAATAAATTCTTATTTAATCACATTATAATAAGATGTCATTTTCTCTCTTATGATGATAATTTGTTCAATTTTAAGGAATTAATTAATCTGTATCGACATACAATTAATTAACCTTTTTCAATTAAGGGAATCGTCCTTTAGGTGTGACCTCAAGGGATCATCTGATCACCACCGTCGCACGACAGTAATGTCAAACTCTAGCCAGTCAATCATTACCGATATGTGTGAACCAGTTGACTATATATGTAATGTATCATCCCTTTCGTATTCTTGGTATGAGATTTAAATATGTGATCAATATGATCGACAATTGTGATCGCATTAATGTCGGGGACACTTACTCCAACAATCTCCCACTTGTTGTAACACCCCGGTTTATGAAGGAGGCTTCGTCAAGACATTCCCTAGTAAACCGGACAGTTACCATCTCGGTTTCCCGAGGTAGTGAATAACAAATTAAACTCCAAGGCAATTTATATAATTATTTTTAACTTAATTATTACAAAACCTCTTCTACGTCAAATTACAAAGAACTAACATAAATAAAAGTGAAAGTCTTCTAGATGATGATCTAGCTACTAAGTCTTCTGATCCAGTGTCTCACGCCCACCAAGCTCCCGTTCTATCTCTTAAACCTGTCAAGTCTGTTCGCCAATATTTGGGTCGTCACAGGTGTTCACGAATACACAGGGTCAACCACGAGGTTGAGTAGGGAAAAACAATGAAACAACAAAATATGATATGCATGCTCCTCCGTCACCTCCATCTCCATCTCAACTCATATCTCATAACTCATATCTCATAACACATAACCCGGAACGCCCAGCCATAAGGATCCCCGGTAGACTATATATATCGACCGTAGCCGATCTGCCAGCTCGCAGCTGAGGACACCAGGGCAAGTCCTGCAGAACCCGCCTGGGCCTTATCACAACATCGTCATCACCACACCACATCCACAACATCCTCCATCTCCAATGCATATGAATGCTCAAAAGAAATTAATGCAACACAATATATATAAATCACTGAACTGATAAATCATAAAATCATGCCGGTTACCCGATGTGATATCATACTCAATACGATCAATTCAGTCAATCACCTTCCCGTATATGAATCATAACGTAAATCAACAACCATGAAACAAGTCAACACAATTCAACAACAACGATAATAAGTCAAGTGTATCTCCCTACCTCAAAGTGCCAGCAAATCCAATTAAGCAGTTCAAGCAGTCCAGAAAATAAAGCAACGAATTTGATTATCGATCCTTCACGAATCCGTCACCTAAAACAATTATAATATCTATAATTACCAATTACTAAATATAGAAATCTCCCAAAATAGAAGCTACTAAGAAAATAGATAGGTTACCTAATATAGAGAGTTCCTAAAAATAGAAGCTTTCCCGAAATACAATCCCGACACCAAACTTATGCCCAACTGATAACTAAAATAACCCGATTAGTATTTGACCCAACTTCCCAACATAGAAAGTTACTAAAGTAGAATTTCTTAAAATGGAAACTTTCCCGATATAGTAACTTTTCTCTTTTAACAAACCCGACTCAAAACCCTTCTTTAATTATTTAAATAACTCGGGAATTAAATTAAATAACTAATTTAATGAATTAAACGATTTAAGAAAAACGCGAATCAAACGAACAACTCAAACAACCCGCACTTCACTCTCGCCCACACCCTTCAAACGCCGCCTGAACCACCACGACAACCACCAGCCATGTTCCCCACTTCGACCCCACCACCAACAACCACCACCAGCCTGGTCGACTGCCGCCGGCGAGTCGAACCAGGGCGTCATTTGGCCTGGTTCACCGCCAAGCCTCACCAAACGCCTATTTTCTCCACCTACAACCACCGCAACTCTCACCTATCCCCTGCCAAATCACCACCGTCATGCTCGCCGCCATACCACGCACCCAGAAACAGTGGCACCACCTTTTTGACCTCCCCCAAGTCCACGGTGGCGCCACCCCAAACCTACCCATCTAAACCCGTCTGAAAACCACTGCATAAACCCGTTTCTACCCCCTTGTCGCTGCCGCCCTTCACAGCCACCACCACCGCCTAAAACCACCTCAACAACCACCACCCCACTCGACCCTTTCCACACTACTCCCTTACCCTGCCAACAACCACCAGCAAAGCCTCACCAAGACACGCACAACCCCCAAAAACCGACAGAAAAGATGAAAACAGAGGAGAAAGGTTGCACTCTTACCTTTTTCCGCCACCACAACAGCCACCAGGGCCACCCACGGTCGTCGCCAACCACCCTAAGGGCTTCTTTGCTGCGCCGTCCACACCCAGCTCGCTCTCTCTCTCTCTCTCTCTCTCTCTCTCTCTCTCTTTATGCGTGAAGGGTGATGTTGGTGTTGATAAATAAGGGAGGCGTGAGGGAGGCGGGTGAGAGAAAGTGTTAGGTAGTGTTTAGGGTTAATTAGGGTTAAATATATTATTGGGCCAACTCAAATGGGTTAGCTCACATTTCGAATTCCATATAAACCCGTCTCAATTAACTTACGATAGCTCAACGTAATTATCGACTCAACAATTAACCCGACTTAATTAGTAATATAAAATGTATAATAACTAATATATAATAATATCCGTTTAATTGATTATATATAAAATATGGGGTATTACAGTCTTCCCCCCTTAAAATGAACTTCGTCCCGAAGTTCGCTCCCGTACTCAAACCTCAGAAGGGTATTGTATATCGTACATACGGACGTCACACATTTCTAACACAGTTAACACACACTTTTGACACGTCAATTAAACATAATAGACACGAGATGTTACATTCCGCCCTCCAAAAAATAAACTTCGTCCCGAAGTTTAACTCATCTTCACTTAACCAACTAACTGTAACTAATAACTACCTGAGAACCCAAATGTATAACCACTAAATAATCACCTGAGACACCGTCATCTTCCTTCTAAATCCCGATCTCAAACTCAAATAACTCAATCACCATGGTCACACAGGACCGTAAACATAACTCCCGTAACATAACTCGGCTCATAGGCTAACTCATAACTCAATACCCGTAGTTTAACTACACTCTCATTTTACACATCAACCAACTAAAGAAGTAGGAACAAAACATATAGAACTCATTTGCATAGGTACCCCTCAACGAAATATCAACTTGATCAAAACTACGATCTACAAACAAGTGCAACATAAACCTTAAGATTTTACAATCCTACCCGACTAGAAACATGGTTACGTCCTCGTAACCTCTTTTCAACTTTCATATACATATGCAACAAAATCACTATCACCAACATGTAACAGGAAAGAACACATGATAAGAGATTGCGCATTAACATTAAAGTCGAAACAAGGTTTTATTATGGAAATAACTGATTGTAAACAAGTAACATTTATTACATAGCTCATGCTTAACTTAAAACACAGCATCAAACTAAAAGAACAACAAGAAAGGAACCAAGGTTTACACGGTTTCACAACTAAACAAATTTGATGATCAGTTATAGACCATGAGCGAGCGAGAGTAAAATCAACAAAACAATTTAAGAGACTTCTCACATTTGTAAACATATCACAGAAAATAGATCTACCACTACTATCCATCACAATCACAGGATCTTATTGCCATGTCCATACCACCATTTACTCACTCACTGGTTTAGGTCACGAATTAGGCCGATGAATTTAAGCAATCAACAACATACTCATAATTCATATTTTAAATTATCAAAATTGTTTGCACGATATCGATTCCGAAAACGTGTTTCCCCATAAAAGTAACTACATATGATCTATGACAACGACAACATTACTTCCATATCACACATATGTTTCACATTTTAGCAACCATATCATTCAATTGTGTCTAGCAACTTAGTATACTCATTTTCATCAAAACAAAAGATATCGTATAAATAGCTTAAACATATACATTTGCCATCATATACTTTGTAAAACACTAGCTATGACAAAAGATTAGCAACTTGAACAACTTCTCTGATTTGCACGATTTGAATAATTAGGCAACTCGTAGGCTCAATTAAACGTAACTATAACGACTATCATTTAAACAAATGCATATCATGTGAATCATCAAAGGGTTATCGAATTATAATTGCCAACATAGCTATCATAAACAATCTTTATTATAATATAATTGATAGTAACGACTCGAGAATATAGATATGTCAAATGTCGTGCTACAATTGCAAGAATCACTTTAGCATTTTATGATAATATAATAACGAACATATTCAATAAGGAATAACGACACTGTTTATTATCATGTTATAGGTTTTAAATTCAACTGAAATAATTTAATGCAATTAAAGCAATAAGTATAACTATAGGCACACAGACTCACATAAAGGACCTTAGAACTCAGATGACATCCTACATGTGGGAACATTTAGACATAATCCTTACTACCATCCATGTGTAAACATTTAACATAATTATTATAATTATTCATGCGAGTATATTAGAACAATCAAATTAACATTTAACGCCATCAACTTTACCTAGATATGACAATATAGTTTTATATTTATATATATTCGACCACTATGCAATTATGATGAACACACCAGAGATATTACAACATGCCAAACATATATAAAATATGCAACCAACTGGACTTGTATAAAATATTTCACCCTCGATTAAAAATCAAATTAAGCTATTCAATTTCACTCATACTATCATGCCCCAATGTTATTAACTAAATTTTAATTCTATCACTTGTTAAGATACATAGCTACTGAACATGCGTGCTGCTGTCATCGTATAAAAACATTATAAGGTCACATTAATAAGGCTCATGAAGTAACCAAACAATTGTATGAAAACTCAACCTAGAACACACATTTTACAAGTCATGATTCACGTTGTAACTTTCAAAGATCACGAATAAATAACCTTTCGATTAAAACTTGGTTCATATTATTTTTATAAAACACGGAGGGTTAAAAACAAAGGGGAAAAAGAATTAGGTCTAAAGCACAAGAATTCCATTTTTAAAGAATTTTACAACTCAGTTGGTCCAAACAAACACGTGACAGCAATTGGTCCAAAACTTGGGTCAGTTTGCAAAACTTATTATTTAATATTGAGACATCAAGATTTTTCGTGGCTTATTAATTTGAAAACATATGCGAATCTTCTGATCGATGGAGTTGGAATTATGCAAAAATTATTAATACAATTTAAATGAGGATTTTTACAAAATCGTTGGTCAAAACATCACTGCACAGGAACTTCCTAACCACAGCTCACTAAAATATTTATTACTCCTAATCCGTATATCATATAAGCATGAAACCAACGCCAAACAAACACTAACTCCCAAGGCTATCTCTCATAAAATTTTCATCCATAGGAAATAAACAGAAAAGAAATGGCAGTAAGGTCAATTAAAGAGTAACATCAAACAAAACGAGTTTCAGCACTATGTCATTCATTTTCTATGTTCCAAACTCTTACAACCATCCTATCGATACTAACTCATCCTAACTTAAATCTCACACTGTCTATTTCGTAACATCTACCCCATAGAATCCCTTCGCATCTCGATCTACTCCGTACATCTAAATCACGATTGCTATGACTATAAACATGCAATTCAATAGTGTTTCTTATTACTATCACAAGACTATACTAGCATGGCTTCGGGATCACATAACCGCATATTACTAGACATAATAGTACTATCAGCACATCATTCAACATCCACCTAGGTAACTATCATCGACTCGCAATTATTTTCACGCTCACGACTACCACAATCCAACACTTCATTGATTATCAATCTGAACACGGAAATTTATTTCTCATCTCCCTAACATCATATGATCACGTCATCATTCATACAAAATACTTACCGTAGCGTTGTCCTGCAGAATGGTTAGAATATATGGGTCTCAAGGTATACATCAAATCTTTTATGCAACAATCAATTTATCAATCAGTTAACACTTAGGCAACGATATATGAATTTCATGTTCAACCTCAAGCAACTTTTCTACCCTTTCTCTCATATACACTCAGGGTTTCCGGGTCAACTGGGAGGGCCACTGGTTCGGTATGAGGGGGCCCCTAACTCATACCTTACCTTAGTGTGCTCCTAACAGTTCTATCCCGGGGTTCATTTTAATTAGACACATCCTATGTTCATTGGGCTCATTGGTTTAGGCCTGAGGATCGTTCGCTCTGATACCACTTTGTAACACCCCGGTTTATGAAGGAGCCTTCGTCAAGACATTCCCTAATAAACCGGACTGTTACCATCTCGGTTTTCCGAGGTAGTGAATAACAAATTAAACTCCAAGGCAATTTATATAATTATTTTTAACTTAATTATTACAAAACCTCTTCTACGTCAAAGTACAAAGAACTAACATAAATAAAAGTGAAAGTCTTCTAGATGATGATCTAGCTACTAAGTCTTCTGATCCAGTGTCTCACGCCCACCAAGCTCCCATTCTATCTCTTAAACCTGTCAAGTCTGCTCGCCAATATTTGGGTCGTCACGGTGTTCACGAAACACACGTGGTCAACCACGAGGTTGAGTAGGGAAAAACAATGAAACAACAAAATATGATATGCATGCTCCTCCGTCACCTCCATCTCCATCTCAACTCATATCTCATAACTCATATCTCATAACACATAACCCGGAACGCCCAGCCATAAGGATCCCCGGTAGACTATATATATCGACCGTAGCCGATCTGCCAGCTCGCAGCTGAGGACACCAGGGCAAGTCCTGCAGAACCCGCCTGGGCCTTATCACAACATCGTCATCACCACACCACATCCACAACATCCTCCATCTCCAATGCATATGAATGCTCAAAAGAAATTAATGCAACACAATATATATAAATCACTGAACTGATAAATCATAAAATCATCATGCGGTTACCCGGTGTTGTGATATCATACTCAATACGATCAATTGATCAATCACCTTCCGTATATGAATCATAACGTAAATCAACAACCATGAAACAAGTCAACACAATTCAACAACAACGATAATAAGTCAAGTGTATCTCCCTACCTCAAAGTGCCAGCAAATCCAATTAAGCGATTCAAGCGAGTCCGAGAAAATAAAGCAACGAATTTGATTATCGATCCTTCACGAATCCGTCACCTAAAACAGTTATAATATCTATAATTACCAATTACTAAATATAGAAATCTCCCAAAATAGAAGCTACTAAGAAAATAGATAGGTTACCTAATATAGAGAGTTCCTAAAAATAGAAACTTTCCCGAAATACAATCCCGACACCAAACTTATGCCCAACTGATAACTAAAATAACCCGATTAGTATTTGACCCAACTTCCCAACATAGAATGTTACTAAAGTAGAATTTCTTAAAATGGAAACTTTCCCGATATAGTAACTTTTCTCTTTTAACAAACCCGACTCAAAACCCGTCTTTAATTATTTAAATAACTCGGGAATTAAATTAAATAACTAATTTAATGAATTAAACGATTTAAGAAAAACCCGAATCAAACGAACAACTCAAACAACCCGCACTTCACTCTCGCCCACACCCTTCAAACGCCGCCTGAACCACCACGACAACCACCAGCCATGTTCCCCACTTCGACCCCACCACCAACAACCACCACCAGCCTGGTCGACTGCCGCCGGCGAGTCGAACCAGGGCTGTCATTTGGCCTGGTTCACCGCCAAGCCTCACCAAACTCCCATTTTCTCCACCTACAACCACCGCAACTCTCACCTATCCCCTGCCAAATCACCACCGTCATGCTCGCCGCCAAACCACGCACCCAGAAACAGTGGCACCACCATTTCGACCTCCCCCAAGTCCACGGTGGCGCCACCCCAAACCTACCCATCTAAACCCGTCTGAAAACCACTGCATAAACCCGTTTCTACCCCCTTGTCGCTGCCGCCCTTCACAGCCACCACCACCGCCTAAAACCACCTCAACAACCACCACCCCACTCGACCCTTACCATACTACTCCCTTACCCTGCCAACAACCACCGGCAAAGCCTCACCAAGACACGCACAACCCCTAAAAACCCGACAGAAAAGATGAAAACAGAGGAGAAAGGTTGCACTGTTACCTTTTTCCGCCACCACAACAGCCACCAGGGCCACCCACGGTCGTCGCCAACCACCCTAAGGGCTTCCTTGCTGCGCCGTCCACACCCAGCTCGCTCTCTCTCTCTCTCTCTTTATGCGTGAAGGTTGATGTTGGTGTTGATGAAGAAGGGAGGCGTGAGGGAGGTGGGTGAGAGGAAGGGTTAGGTAGTGTTTAGGGTTAATTAGGGTTAAATATATTATTGGGCCAACTCAAATGGGTTAGCTCACATTTCGAATTCCATATAAACCCGTCTCAATTAACTTACGATAACGCAACGTAATTATCGACTCAACAATTAACCCGACTTAATTAGTAATATAAAATGTATAATAACTAATATATAATAATATCCATTTAATTGATTATATATAAAATACGGGGTATTACACTTGTCCTCGACAAGTGTGCGTCACCAATTCTCTTATCCTATTACTATCTTCCACTCAATGCAAGGTGTCTTTTGGGTCGTACTTGCAAGTGATCATATCGAGAGTGGTTTCCTCGATCTGGAGAATAACTGATTGACCGGAGTTATCTACCATAGATACCATCCGAGCGTGGCCACGCATTTCCAGTTCATTACTCCTCGAGTGGCCCTGAGATATTGCTTTAACCCTGACAAGGGGGTGGACAATTTCTATCGCACTATTCCCTTCGACTAGCCACAGCCATCATAACCCAAAATATGCCCATTTGACCCCATTTACGAAGGTCGTAGTAACACAAATCAAAGTTAATCTGAAACTGTGCCACCTTAGGCAAACAGTCTTTAGTCAAAAGAATCGACTCATTAGAATACTATAGTAGCTCTCGCCACGACCAGGCTATATAAATTTGCTAGAACTCTATAAGCGGTCACTGCCCGACAAAGTGTTCCTAACAGTCTGTCTATGTGATCGACTAGTCATCTCACATGACTCTATGGCACTTGAACTTGCCATCAATCGCATCACACTCTAGTCACTTCGAGACGTCATGTAACACCCCGGCCCAAACCGGGTCGGGAGCGGTTATTTATGATAGCTCACCAGGCTGTGTACATGGCCCACAGATCAACACGGGTCCTTTATAGCGCATTTTGTCCTCACTCATACGCATCCTGGAAACCTTCCCAGGAGGTCACCCATCCTAAGACTACTCCCAGTCAAGCACGCTTAACTTTGGAGTTCTTTCGCATGGATGACCATAAAAGAAAGTGCACTTTTGTTGATATGAGTAGTACTTCCAATCCCTTTAAGCACTAGTCATTTAAGCCTATCACTGGACCTCTTCAATTACCGTGGGGTGTTACAGTCACCCCCACTTGAAGAACGCAACGTCCTCGTTGCGCCTGGGAGCATAACCGCTAACCCAGAATCCTCCCCCGCTAGATGTGTGATCACAATGGAGCGTATAACCACTGCCTCCAGGAGCGTATAACAACTGCCTCCGATCACCACACGGTCGCAGGGTTGCTCTGATACCACTTGTAACACCCCGGCCCAAACCGGGTCGGGAGCGGTTATTTATGATAGCTCACCAGGCTGTGTACATGGCCCACAGATCAACACGGGTCCTTTATAGCGCATTTTGTCCTCACTCATACGCATCCTGGAAACCTTCCCAGGAGGTCACCCATCCTAAGACTACTCCCAGTCAAGCACGCTTAACTTTGGAGTTCTTTCGCATGGATGACCATAAAAGAAAGTGCACTTTTGTTGATATGAGTAGTACTTCCAATCCCTTTAAGCACTAGTCATTTAAGCCTATCACTGGACCTCTTCAATTACCGTGGGGTGTTACACGTCACCTCATACAAGTGACTATGGGCAAATACTATGTTAATCCGGGTTCACTTTAACGGGGTTCAATATTGTCTCTACAACCCGTTTGGATGTAACAAAGTATAAAGGAGTTTTCAGATTTAAAAACTCGAACGATAAATGTGATTATCATATGAGTAGTCAATACTTGATTACTACTTCATATTCTATAATCCAGTTTGATCTTGAATGTAGTTGTTCATCTCAATTCAATTGAAATGACATGACTCATCATGTTAAGCCTATGAGAAGGCTTTGGTTAGTCGGTTTTATCAACTTCTTGTACCTTACTCAACCTTACTACATACTCGTTTTTCTTTTGTAATGTATACATTTGCATTACAAAACTTTCTGAGTACGTGTCGAGATCCAATCAAGACATAGGCCCTCTAGCCTTAGAATAGCTCCCACTGTTTTCACAGTGTGCGGGACTCATCCTTCTTGCACGTCTCATGATTGCAAGTGTACTCAATTTCCGTTGTAAATATTTCTCATTGTTCTTTATTGCCTAGAACGATTCTAGAAAATCTATTTCTTAGATAACATAGCCATAATGGTATCTTAACCATCCTAATGTGTTTTGATTATGGTTTTGTCAGAAACCATGCGCAATCTCAATTGTCAATTGTCATTTGTGTAACATCCTTACACAAAATTGCTTCAAAAACACTTTGCTTTACTTCATTAATGCTTCTGCAAGCACTTAAGGGTAATCTTTATGGCTTACTTGGTAAAGATTCCTTAAATTCGATTTTGAAAAAAAAAAGAAAAAAATTCATCATACTCAAAGTATATGAAGTGTTATACATCATTACTATTTAATTGATCCGGCAGCGGAAGCAAATGGAATCAATCAAATATGTTCAATTCGATTGAACTAGTCATAAATCTTATCAACATAAGACTCCTTATTTGACGCTAATATCATGTGGATTTATCTCCATAAATCTAGATATTAAAGATGTATAATATATTTCTCCAAAAGTCTGAAATCATTCCCAATGATCAATATGTCACATGATCAAAATGTTGATTCCAACTCCCACTAAACTTCATGTATAAACACAACTTCATGTATAAACACAACTTCTCGACTTATCGAATAAGACTAATTAAAATTTCCGTAACTCCCACTAAACTTCATGTATAAACACAACTTCTCGACTTATCGAGAAATGTTTTATCACATGATCAAAATGTTGATTCCAACTCATTGATGTCCTACTTAAGACCCTCTCTTAAGTTTCACATTATCTTAGGATTGCAAGAATCTTCAAAACTTAAGAAATGTATTGAATATATTCCTTCTAATTGAAGAAGTGGGTTTTAGATTCACTTGCTGTATGTGTATCCTCATAATGAAACACAATCCCTAAGAAGATCCAAATAGACTTAAGCATTTCAATTAGTGCAAAACCCTTTGCAACCAATCAAGCTTTGAAATCTCTCTTTATTAGTGCAAGACCCTTTGCAACTAATCAAGCCTTGATATCTAACAATTCACTTGGAATTTATTTGGGATTTTCATGGCTCTACGCCTTGTATTGAGTTTTGACTTTAACACTCTTATGTAAGTCACATGTTCATTACTTTCCAGAAGTAATCAACTTGAATCAAACAATTTCTTTGTAAGTTGCAAGCTCTTTACTTTCTAAAAGTAACACTAATTCATCATCTTCAACAAGTGATGACTTTAACCTCCTAGGTTTTGAAGAAACAACTTTTTACACAAAACGTCTCATGTGTTCAAGAAAGACCAGTTTCTTGGGACATAACATTCTTTGTGGCATTCTTTGTGGCTCTTGAATAATTTCTCCCACTCCGTCTTCTAGAAATAAACTTGTATTTTTAGAAAGACAGCTTCACGAGCCGCAAACCCGTTGTACTCGTGATAATTGAAAGGGAAAAATTAGCATTTGTTACTTGTGAAAACTTACAAGCATGGTACCCTACCATTTCATATCTCATATGATTCATTTTAGATTTAGTGGAAAAATATTTTAGACAAAATGATAAAATCCCCAAAAGGATCAAGTAACTCAAAGTGACTTGATTGAAGTCCAAACCATATCGAATAGCGTTTCATTTCTTATCCAACCACACATTATCCCATAATGTATGTTAAGAGAGATTAACTTGTGATACTATATCACATTTCTTTTGGCTTATATCAAAGTCTTCACTTTGATAATCCCATCGCGATTAAATCGTGATTCCTTGAACTCTTTGAAATTCTTCAAAGATTTCTCTATTTATCTTATTAAGTGAACACATTAGCGTCAACTTAAATCGTTGAAAAAAGTAAATGATCAACCTATTCTGTATCAATGATTTACATTCTCGATCTCCTTTTCAACCAAAAGGTACGAGACATCTTGCTTTGAATACAAGATACGCATATACCATAAGATCTAATGGTTTCAAGAGTACTTGATAACTCTTTGCGTTGATCATTCTAGAATTTAAGGTTTAATCCTGGGTTACCAATTTGAGTCTTGCATCATCCACATGATATATCATTTAAGTTTGGTTTAGAATATAATCACCTTGATAATGGGCTAGCCATACATCAAATCATGGTGTAAAGGGTCACAAAAGTGAAACCTCTTTTGTATCTTAACAAGTTTATATTCTTATTTAGAGTTTATGCACCTAATAGTCATAATTAAGTACAACTATAAACCCAAAACTAGATTGATTACACAATGACTCTATCTCTCAACATGATTGTTGCTAGTCGTCATATTCTAATCATCCTATGTATCAAGTACAATGGTGAAAACCACCACCGGTTTCTAATATTGACGAAGTAGTACTAGCAAAATTTATGTTTAATCAAATAAACATTTAAAGAAGAAGGTCCCATTAGATTTCCCACAACTAACTTGTTGATCCTTCAATAATTTGGGGTAGTTTCCTTTCTAGTGTCCAACATTTAAGACAATGGAAACTTTATCGGTCGTCCTTTTCTTAACGGTTTAAGAGAATGCTCCCACTCATTTCAAAGAATCTTTACTTAGAGAAGCAAAGTTGAATCTTATGAAGACTACTCTTCAATTCAATCGTTTTAGTCTGAAAACTTTCATTGAAGTGGTTGCGTTATTTTGGTCAATTACGAATTCTGACAAATCTAATTACCAAAACAATTTATCGCTTCAAGGTACTTAATTCAATTAAGTATATGAAAAACAATCCATTGTAAGTAGATGTGTTAGTCAAGAATCAAAAACCTGTTTGATAATGAATAACTTTAATCTATACTCTTTACAAGAGATCCTTACAATGGATAATACGAGGTTTTTAGAAGAAAAATTCAAATTTTGTCTTTAGTTACGATGTTTTAATGGAGATTTGAATCAAAAATCGAAATGATATCGTATATGAATTGTGGTAAAGAAATAGAACAATATGATAACGGAATAGTGAAAACAAAACATTCATCGTTATAATAATACTTGTAAATAACAAGTAAAGCATTTACATAGTGACCTCTACCCAACTATGATAAATGATTCCCAGATCCAAATTCATATTAACTTGGGCACGGGGTAGCCGATGAAACCCTCATCAATATAACTCGGTGGATTAACTCTTTAATCGATTCTACTTTTAGAACTCTCGGTCGATAAAATTACTCTAATATTTATCTATAGCCCAGAACACATGCGACTACGGTCACGAATACTTCCGTTGAGCTCAATCCAAATTTCAAATAAATGTGTCCATGATCCAAATTCACATTAACTTGGGCACGGGGTAGCTGATGAAACCCTCATCAACATGAACTCGGTGGATAGACATTTATCACCCACTTCCCCTACGTAACAAGGTTTGTACCTCGGGGTGGCCGAGTGCACTCCCTCGCGAAATAGGTTTTCATGGTTTCTACTTTTTGGTAAGGCTATGTCTCAATTGTTTATT
Organism: Silene latifolia; assembly: GCF_048544455.1. NCBI lineage: Eukaryota > Viridiplantae > Streptophyta > Magnoliopsida > Caryophyllales > Caryophyllaceae > Silene > Silene latifolia. The sequence continues at coordinate 103,089,072 of NC_133526.1, read as the reverse complement.
TTTAGCGAGAGGTCATGTCAATTTATCATCTATCACGTTTTAAGTGAACTAAAGCGGTGAACTACGATAATTGTAATTGACACGGTCGATAAACTCGATTAAAATGATAATGCATGTTTTAGTTATAGCGATTTAGCGATGGATGCAACATATAAATAAATTCGGAAACCAACTCCATTGATCCCTTGAACTTCGGTTTTGGCACGCATCTCGAGGTAACACCGTCTTTAAAGGATCGCCTCCTTGAGTGACACCGTCTTCAAGAATCTCCGGAATAAATAAATTACATAACAAATTACATAATTTCCTATTATACATTTGTAATTAAAATAAAATAAATCTATTAAATTACAAAACGGTGGTACGAGATCACAATAAATTACAACCGAATCGATATTCCCATACATTTCGGGTAATACCAATTAAAAACTAAGGCCATACTAAGTAAAAATTACATAATTCAAAATTACATAAAATAAAATTATGACAATCATAAATAAAATGCAGCATTATAATATGTATGAACATGCCCAATTTTATGCTAAATCGCCTTTAAGGAGCCAATATCGTATATTAATCGGTTTTTACGGAGTTGCGTGATTCAGCCTTTTAAAATCACAATAAATTACATAAAATCATATTTATGCTCAAGTTAATTACCCTAACCAACTTAGGACTCAAAATTAATCTCCACTAACCATTTGACTATAATTAACTTATATTTCTTAAAATTGTTCATTAATGGACTCAAAGTTACAATAAAATGCCTTAAACTCCAAATAAATCACAAAAATTTCAAATAAATTCAAAATTTTAAATTTTAAACTCATGAACATTCTGGAAAAATACCATGACACTCATAATGTTCAAAAAACTTAGGTTAAAAATTTCGAAATTTATCGGGAAAAACAATGTTGCGGTTTATCGGATTTATCAATTATAATCATAAAAACATGAGAAAATTTATATTAATCAACTTTTCAATTTTAGATTTGAAAAAGATAATAAATTGCAACATGTGACGTTTTTCCTTAGTCATGAAGTATGTTTTAGCAATTATTCACTAATTAAGTCACTATTTATGCTATTTTTCATCAAAAATTCATAAATCATGCATGAAGACTTCATTATAGCCTATTATTTTACACACATCTTGTAAAATTGCATGTGACAACATACTAAATTTCTATGACCAGATTTAAAATTTATCTCATATTAACCTATTTTTCATTTAAATTCGATTTTTATCATGAAAAATCCATATTTCGAGCATAAAAACTCCAAAAATTATGAAAATTTCCATATCATCTAAAAATAATACATGTGAAAACATATCCAAAAACCACTGGAAAATTCGAAGTTTAGCTAATTTTAGTCCGAACATGACATTTTTATCATAAAATCACATTTTAATGCCATTATTATATAAAATGAACAATAAAATCCATAAATTAAACCAAAATATCCTAAAACATTTTAGGACCAGAAACTTTAACATGCATAATAAATTTCGTGATATGTCATAATAAACACAAATTTATAAGTTTTATATGTTAATCATATAACTCGGAAAAACAATAACCGATTTGCATGCAAACAACCTAGGCTCATGATACCGCTTGTTAGAAATCTATATCTCATTATTTAACATATTCATATATGTTTCAAATTAATTTAGTCATAAAATTAATTACAAATCTTATGCATGCAAACTAAATAAGAAGAGATAAGAAAATCAATTTCTCACCAACTAAATTTCGGTCAAATGGGCACCAACAAGATCTCCTTCTTGTTAGTTCTTGAGCTTTTCAATAATGGATGAACATTTATGACTTCAAAAAAGAAGCCCTCCAATTAGTAGCACCCAAGACTATCCTTAATCCCACAAACTAACATGTACTAGATATTTGTAATGTGGTTTACCTTAAAATTGATTACTAATACTCATATACTACTACTAGTATTATTAATAATTGATTTATACAAATTAGATTCATAAAACTTGATTTTATGATGAACAAGATAGAGAAGTTTATATTTTTGTTTAAACATAAGAGAATGAATGAATAATTGAGAACATCTCTCCATTTGATGATGCAAAAACCGGTGGTCTCTTAGTGGTATAGGGACCATTTTTCTTTTTCCTTTTTGTCTTCACAAGACAAACTAGTGTAAGGCTTTTCATGGTCAAGTCACTATCAAGCATTTTAGACACATGCATAAGACAAATGAAAAAAGGCAAAAACTTCTTATTGCCCATCCATTTTCGGTTTTTGAAGTGTAATATGGAGTTCATATTATTTTTGTCAATTGTACAATTGTATGTCATGAGACATGTGACATGTATTATGTCATGTTTTAATTTAAAATGCATATTTAACAAATTAAATAACATTTACAAATTAAATAAATCACATTTAACAAATTGACTAGTAATTCAAAATTACTTTCTCATAAAATGGTCATTTAAATACTAGTTAGTATAATTCACAACATCTTGTAATTATAACTAACTTATCATTCTCATCTCGCGTGTTTCGTAAACACCGATTAATTTTAGTAATATAACTTCTTAAATTACTAAATAAAATCTTATTTAATCACATTATAATAAGATGTCATTTTCTCTCTTATGATGATAATTTGTTCAATTTTAAGGAATTAATGAATCTGTATCGACATACAATTAATTAACCTTTTTCAATTAAGGGAATCGTCCTTTAGGTGTGACCTCAAGGGATCAACTGATCACCACCGTCGCACGACGGTAATGTCAAACTCTAGCCAGCCAATCATTACCGATATGTGTGGACCAGTTGACTATATATGTAATTTATCATCCCTTTCGTATTCTTGGTATGAGATTTAAATATGTGATCAATATGATCGACAATTGTGATCGCATTATTGTCGGGGGCACTTACTCCAATAGCAACTAACATTTATACATCCTAATGCATATGCTTCTACCAACTAGTATGCCAAATTATCTAAATGCAATCCTATAATCACATTTTTTATACCGCATCAATCAAAATAAAGCCACATAGTCATTAACATAAAGAGAAAAAAGGAGATTGGAAAGATCATACCATGCGGTCTTCAATATCCTCATATCTCGGATGTGGCGTAGTCGATCAATGTGAAAAAGAATAAACAAACAAGCAAACAAACAAGTATATACAATATATACAATTCTAAACTAAAAAGGAATGAACATGTTTTTGGGTTTTTGCATTTTTCAAATTTTTATGGTTTTATGTTTTTATGAAATAAAAAGGACATGTTTTTGTATTTTTCAAAATTTTTCAATTTTTATCATTTTTGTTTTATAAGTCATGTTAGAATTTCCCATCCCCATACTAGTATGGGCATTATCCTCAATGGCCAATACGATAGGAAATTATGCAAACTATATGAAAATGCATGATTCCTAAGCTAAATGCAAACTATATGATATATATACAAAAGTGAATGCAAACTAAGCTATGCTATATGATGCATGAATTTTTGTTTGGTTGGCGAGCATAATTTGAATTAACTCCCGATGCGTATGCTTGAACTTCCCCAAACTAAGTGAGAGTGAGGGAGTTCATGCATAAAAAAATGCAATCCATGCAACTAAAATTGTCATTTTGGATTTTTCATGGTGGGAACAATAAAAGACACCTCAATGGGACCGAGGTGGGAGTCCTCTATGTGTTGCTAGGACTCGAACTCATGATCAAGATACAAATTTAAAAACAAGAGAAATGAACAAAGCTAAAGGAGGTGTAGGAGACTCACAATGTATTGTGACATCCTCCAAAGAGCTTTCTAATCCTCAATCGTCGCCCATAGCGACATCACTACCATCTCCATCATCATCATCATCATCATCATCATCATCATCATCATCATCCTCACTAGCATCATTGTCATCATCTACCTCCATAGACCCGGAGACTTCACCACTATCACTTGAGCTTTCTTCTTCTTCTTCTTCTTCTTCTTCTTCTTCTTCTTCTTCTTCTTCTTCTTCTTCTTCTTCTTCTTCTTCTTCTTCTTCTTCTTCTTCTTCTTCTTCTTCTTCTTCTTCTTCATCACTCTCAACAACAACCTCCTCATCACCCATGCTAGCATCCCTAAGAGCATTAGGAAAGAAAACTTCCCTATCCGCCCAACTAGGCAAAGGACATGATGGATCATGAAGTCCTTGCCTAGCTAGGTGTAAGAGGGACGGATATTGAGCTCTATATGCATTGACTCGGTCTTCATGGGCATGCTTATGCATTTCTTGCATCAAAAGAGTCAAGTAATCATTCCCCATAGTAACATTTTCGGGTCGGAATTCATGGTAGGTGAACAGGTAGGGTGGAGTGACAATAGAGAAGGAGGGCTCGGCAATAGCCTCCCTATGGTGTTGCATTATGGACTCGGCTTCCTCGGAGAGTGGGAGAAGATAGTGCGGGCTTCTGACATTTAGTCGGCAAATTTTTTTTGGTCTAATGAAGGACTTGGCATCTTTTGTAAGCCACTCAAATTTGTTGTCAAGATTGTCGTTCTTATCCCAATGGAATTTGTGAACCATAGTGGCTAGATCAATGAGGTGGCCTCCCTTAACCGGCTTATAAGTGTCATCTTTGTTGAAATTCCGGTTGAAGTGCTTTGCCAACAACGTTACCAATCCCCCATTTACTATAAAGGCCACGCCTTCCTTGCCGTGATCGATATTAAGCCACCTTTCGATTAAAAGTTGAAGGATATTATATTTCTTGGTGAACTTCTTATCGACATTCAAGGTTGACTCGAGATAGATGAAATCTAATTCGGTGAAGTGATTAGTCCCCTTCCTAGCAATAAGAGTATTTCCCACAACCTTGTGCCACACCCTTATGCCCGGGTCATGAACATAAAGGGCACAACATTCATGGAAGGACTCGAATTTCTTCCCGGTAATAGCTTTCCACAAAGGGGCGGGATCATATTTTGTTGAAGGTTTCTTCACATAAGTCGAGTCATTATTAAGACCGAAAACTTTGCCAAACTCATTAAAGGACATCTTCCTATCCACATTCTCAAGGCGGAATTCAATGTTCGTTCGAGTCTCCACCTTTGTAACTTTCAACGAAGTTAGAAATTCCAAGGTGAGGGAGGGGTAGGTCAATTCATGTATATTAAACAATGTAAGCAACCCGATGGACTCAAAGAAGTTCTTGGTCCTTTCAAGGATACCCGATTTGGTCAAGGCATCTTGGCAAATAAACTTGGTGGGTAAAATCGATTTCTTAGCAAGAGACACAAAATTTTTCCTATGAGAATCGGATGTGAAAGTTACCTCCGGATATTTTTCAAGTTTCTCAATAACCGGGATAGAAGTAGTAGCTTCCACCACAGGAATAGGAGTTTCTTGAATTTCCATTCTTGGTTGTTGAACCACCAAAGCCTTTGAAGCTTGAAGTGCTTGTTGCCTTTTGGAAAGTTTTGGTTTTGTAGGTGCCTTGCTTCCACCTTTAGTCCTAGCCATAGTTCTCCTTGTATGTATCAACAACCAATGATTTGCTTGAATTCTTCTAGTAACCTCAAGCTTCAATGAATCCCAAATCGATTTAGGATTTTTGAAATTTGTCTTTAACCCTAGAAAATCGATTCAATTTTTGAGGATTTGGATGTTTGAATGGCTTTTTGTTGATAGAGGAGTGATTTGTTTGAGTTTTGAGGAAGTTTGGAATAGATTTGGGTGAATTTGGTTGAGAAAATTGATTTTTGTGGATGGAGGGATTGAGGGTTTTGAGGCTGTGTTTGTGTTTTGAATGAAGGAAATGGAATGTGAAAGGGGGTTTTAATCCCGTGTTTTTGAATTGCAGCAGAGGGAGACTAGCGGATTACTGTCTGGAGACGAGCGGATTCTATTGAGGATGCTCGGATTCAAGGTCAGAGTGAGATCCCAGATTTTGATAAAACCAAGATGAGCGGATCTTTACTGAAAGGAGCGTCTTTTGGTTGAGACGAGCGGATAAAACTAATCAACAATCAACGTCGCCATTTTTGGTTCTAGTATAAAACTTCGTCGTCAAAAGTTACCCAACCAAAACAATATTTATAACTTCACCAACTACTTTTAGTAAAGAGGCAAGCAAAGGTCGGATCCCAAGGGACGGGTATTGATGTAGGATTTTCAATTGTAAATGGTCGTGTCTTAGGATGTCACAATTTGGGGTTGAGATAGGATATCAATTAAAACTAATCAATAATAAAAACAAAGCAAGGTACATAAAATGAAGGTGTAAACAATTGATTAAAAGCACTAGGGTATCATGGGTTCATAGGGGAATACATGGGAGTTGATCATACAAACATGTTCTCAAATTATACGCAAGCAATTATTGTTGTAATTGGATCGAGTTAGTGTATATCTTACAATCCCTAAGAAGGTTTGGGTCCCGGAGCCGAATCGATTAGATTGTACAACACCTACAAGTCGACTTAATCCTTCTATTCAACATTATGCATTGTCTAATGAGGCTCGAGTTGGTTTATGTCTTACATGCCTTATTGAAAATATGAGTGATGGGTAAAAACTGCAAGGATTCATAGGCTCGCATTTCATCAAACATAACATGTGCATAAGTTGAAATCACAACAAGCAAGCAAATAAATTATGTGAACATATTAGATTAAGCACGAATCATTCCCCATGTTGGTTTCCCTAATTACCCATTAACCCTAGCTAAGGAAACTACTCACTCATGATCAAGTTTAGCATGCTAACTAGGTTGTCAATCACATTAACAAGGCAAAACATGATGAATGAATGAAAATGATTAACAATAATTAAAGCAAGGATTAAGAGAATTATACATATGGAGATTCCAAAATAATAATGCAAAGAATAATAGAAGTACTTGATGATTGATGGAAGGTTGTCAATCTCCCAATAAACCCAAATGATCTTCTAATTACCCAAAATAAATGATGAACAATAGAGAAATTAAGGAAAGATTAAATATTGAGATTTATATTAAGACTAAATTAAGAGTTGATTACAAGATTAAGGAATGATTACTAATTGATTATAACTTGATTAAGAGAGTATGCTAATCTAAGTAGTACAATGAGTTATTTATACTAAAGATTAGGTACATAAATTAGGGTTATTAAGGGCTTAAATGACTATTAAGTCCTTAAGAAAAGTTGAGGAAATTCTCCTCTCGAAGGAAATGAGCATTTCGGTTTTGCTAGTCTTGACATGATCCGAGCGAGTTGAAAGCAGGCACGGACTCTCTAGTGTACGATCCGAGCGGATTGTCGTGGGAGACGCTTGGATCTTCTTGCTTCAGGACGAGCGGATTCCTGAGGAGACGCTTGGATTCATATCCAGTGCAAATTTTTCCTTTTCAGCTCTGCCAGGACGAACGGATTCTAGTCAAGACGCTCGGATTTTCACCCAAGACGAGCGGCTTATTCTTGAGATGCTCGGATTGCTTCTGCACCTCACGGGTTCAGTTCCACCCGTGGGTATTTTCATAACCCAAGTCATTCCGTCTTCGCTCCTTTGGTCTTCATTTTGGGGGCACTACGAAGGCTTGGATAGCCTAGGCAATTGCTATCCCCACACTAATCAAAACACTACACATCAAGAAACATATAAGTCCCTCCCTCACTTTCTCTCAAAATGATAGTCTTGATCAAAGTAAAATGGTAAATCCAAAAATTGACAAAATGCAATAAGTAAAATGCAAGTTAAGGGGTTAGAATATTTACAAATGGTGGTTTAGGGAGGACTCCACCAAACTCTCATTCATGTATGAGATGTCAAGGAGGCATAGCCAAGGTGTTGTTGATGTTGCTCAACACCTTGAAGAAGTAGTCGAAGGCTTGTTCATTCTCATTATAAAGATCTTCAATAGACCTTTGCATATGTTGTTCTTCATTGTGATGACTTGGGTTAACATGGTCACCAAAGCCTTGGTCTTGGGTCATAGCATTACCAATATAAGGATTGAATAACCCTTCAAACTCACCATCCCATAAACTGCATACTTCATTAGCTTGCTTCCCAATAGTATCATGAGTCAATGAGAACAACTCCTCTTCCTTCTTGTCATTATGGCCGATGAGGCCTTCTTCTTCTCTTGCCATGAGTGGCGGTGAGCTATTCAAGCTCTCATTCTTGTTGAAACTTTCTTGCTCTTTGGATGGAGCATCTTGGAGATTATCCACTTTCTTCTCCCATATGGGTGGTGATTCTTTACCTATAGCTTGTCCTTTGTATTGAGATTCCAACTTCTTCCTATCACTTTCTCGGCTATAATGATCAACCATGAAACATGGCTCATGTAAGCGGGGAGCTCTCTTTGTCTTGTCAAGGTTAAAAGTGATTTTTTCATCTTCCACATCAAGTGTGAGCTCTCTATGTTTCACATCAATCACCGCTCCCGTGGTGTGTAAGAATGGTCTTCCTAAAATGATAGGAATGTTGGAGTCTTCCTCCATGTCAACAATAAAAAAGTCCACCGGGATGAAGAACTTGCCAATTCTTACCGGCACATCCTCCCACACCCCTAAAGGTGTCTTTGTTGACCGATCCACCATTAGAAGTGTGATATTAGTGCACTTGAGTACTCCCATTCCTAGCCTTTTACACACCGAGTATGGCATGACACTCACACTTGCCCCAAGGTCACATAGAGCTTTGTTGAATGTAGTGTCGCCAATGGTGCATGGAATAGAGAAACTTCCTGGATCCTTGTGTTTTGAAGGTGAACTTCCTTGTAGGATGGCGCTACTTACCTTGGTGAATGTAATAGTCTCTAGCTTCTGGATGGATTTCTTCTTTGTATGAATATCATTCATGTATTTCGCATAGGCCGGAACATGGTTAATCAATTTGGTGAATGGGATTGAGACTTCCAAGTTCTTCACAATCTCCATGAACTTTCCAAGTTGTTCATCGAACTTAGGCTTAGCTTGACAACTTGGAAATGGAAGTCTAATCACAATAGGCTCTTTCCCCTTAGCCTTCTCTTTATTCTTCTTCTTTGAAACTTCTTGAATGGTGGCGGGTTCTTCTTCTTTCTTAGAGTTTTCAACTCTTTCCTTGTCACTAGCATTCACAACATCTTCATCAATGGGCCTCTTCGGCCCTTCATACCTTGTACCACTCCTCAAATGGATGGCACTCACCGACTCATGTCTTGGGGGATTACCTTGAGGTGGTAATTGCCCCTTTTGTCTTTGAGAACTAGAAGATGCTAATTGAGACATTTGGGTATCCAACATCTTTGTCTGAGCTAGTATGTTGTTGATGTTGATGTCTTTTGCTTGGCTATCCTTTTGCATTTGAGTAAAAAACTCTTGTTGGTTCTTTTGAATTTGGAGGACCGCTTTTTGAACATCAAAACCTTGGTCATTTGTTTGATTGTATGGAGGTTGATTCTAATAACTTTGGTTTTGATTATAAAAGGGTCTTTGAGCTTGGTTTCTCATTGGAGGTGGGGTGTATGTTTGAGGGTTTTGAACATTTTGACTTTTGTATGAAATATTGGGGTGGAATTTGGTATTCTCATTGTAGTAGTTGGAATAAGTGGTGCCACTTTTGTATGCTTGGAAAGAATTCACTTGTTCACTTGTTCCCCTACATTCACTTTGGTCATGTCCCAAAGTTCCACAATTCTCACATACTCTACTTGAAATTGATGATGATGCCACCATAGCATTAACATGTTGCTTGGGTGATTTGTAGCCCTCTTCAAGTTTAGCCATGGCCTTCTCAAACTTCAAATTAATGGTATCAATATGAGCACTAAGTTGAGCACCCAATTGAGTAATGGAATCCACCTCATGTTTTCCTCCTCTAGAGCCTTCCGAGGTCTACTATATTGTGAGTTATGGACCGCCATTTCTTCAATTTTGTTCCATGTTTGATTGTCATCAACTTCGGTGAACATACAATTTGATCCCATATTGAGAATGTTTCGGGAGTCTTCATATACACCATTCCAAAATTGTTGTACAAGGAACCACTCGCTAAGTCCATGGTGTGGACACGATCGACAAGTGTCCTTGAATCTCTTCCATGCTTCATACAAAGATTCCTCATCTCTTTGTTTGAACCCGGTGATTTGGGCTCTCAACATGTTAGTCTTCTCCGAAGGATAGAATTTCTTGTAGAAAGCAAGTGCCAATTTCTGCCAAGAATCAATACCAAGAGTAGCCATATCTAGGCTCTTCAACCATTGTTTCGCGGAACCAATCAAAGAAAAAGGAAATAAGACCCATCGAATTTGGTCTTGAGTAACTCCGGTTTGAGAAATTGCATCACAATAGTCACAAAAAGTCTCCATATGAGAATGAGGGTCTTCACTAGGCATACCTCCAAATTGACTTCTCTCAACCAATTGTATAAATGTGGATTTGGCAATAAAATTACCGGTTAAGTGTTGTGGTGTAGGAGTACCATTTGGTAGGTTCTCCTCGGTTGGTACGGAAAGTGATGAAAATTTAGGCATTGTGGGTTGATTTTGTGGTGGGTTTTATATTGGGTTATCCTCTCCTTCTCTTGCAAAACGGTTGATGAACTCAATTTTATTTGGTTGAATGTCCACAATCTCACCAATACCTCTCAAAGTATTCCTAGCAAATCTTCTATTGTTGGTCAAACTTCATTCGATTTCAAGATCAATGGGTAACAAGTTACCTTGTGATCTCCTAGACATGCAAAATATCAAACAACTTGAAAACAATTAGAACAACCTTGAGGAGATTGATTTCCCCAAGGTAAAGAAAGACAAAACTAAAAACAATGAATGAAAATCAAATCAAGTTGACACCGTCCCCGACAACGACGCCATTTTTGGTTCTAGTATAAAACTTCGTCGTCAAAAGTTACCCAACCAAAACAATATTTATAACTTCACCAACTTCTCTTAGTAAAGAGGCAAGCAAAGGTCGGATCCCAAGGGATGGGTATTGATGTAAGATTTTCAATTGTAAATGGTCGTGTCTTAGGGTGTCACAATTTGGGGTTGAGATAGGAGATCAATTAAAACAAATCAACAATAAAAACAAACCAAGGTAGCTAAAATGAAGGTGTAAACAATTGATTAAAAGCACTAGGGTATCATGGGTTCATAGGGGAATACATGGGAGTTGATCATACAAACATGTTCTCAAATTATGAGCAAGCAATTATTATTGTGATGGGATCGAGTTAGTGTATATCTTAGAATCCCTAAGAAGGTTTGGGTCCCGGAGCCGAATCGATTAGATTGTACAACACCTACAAGTCGACTTAATCCTTCCTATTCAACATTATGCATGGTCTAATGAGGCTCGAGTTGGTTTATGTCTTACAAGCCTTATTGAAAAGATAAGTGATGGGTAAAAAATGCAAGGATTCATAGGCTCGCATTTCATCAAACATAACATGTGCATAAGTTGAAATCACAACAAGCAAGCAAATAAATTATGTGAACATATTAGATTAAGCATGAATCATTCCCCATGTTGGTTTCCCCTAATTACCCATTAACCCTAGCTAAGGTGACTACTGACTCATGATCAAGTTTAGCGTGCTAACACAGTTGTCAATCACATTAACAAGGCAAAACATGATGAATGAATGAAAATGATTAACAATAATTAAAGCAAGGATTAAGAGAATTATACCTATGGAGATTCCAAAATAATAATTCAAAGAATAATAGAAGTACTTGATGATTGATGGAAGGTTGTCAATCTCCCAATAAACCCAAATGATATTCTAATTACCCAAAATAAATGATGAACAATAGAGAAATTAAGGAAAGATTAAGTATTGAGATTTATATTAAGACTAAATTAAGAGTTGATTACAAGATTAAGGAATGATTACTAATTGATTACAACTTGATTAAGAGAGCATGCTAATCTAAGTAGTACAATGGGGGTATTTTTACTAAATATTAGGTACATAAATTAGGGTTACTAAGGGCTTAAATGACTATTAAGTCCTTAAGAAAAGTTGAGGAAATGCTCCTCTCGAAGGAAATGAGCATCTCCGTTTTGCTAGTCTTGCCATGATCCGAGCGACTTGAAAGCAGGCACAGGCTCTCTGGGGTACGAGCCGAGCGGATTGTCAAGGGAGACGCTCGGATCTTCTTGCTCCAGGACGAGCGTCTTTGTCACGGGATGCTCGGATGGTGGTGGGGAGACGCTGGCATCCTCTATCATCCGCTCGGATTCCTTGGCAGGCAGCTTTTCTTCTTTTCTTCCTTCATAATCCGCGAGGATCAATCCGGGGATGCAAGGATCCTTTCGTCATTGGCCGTTTTACTTTATTATTTACATAGGCCTTCTAATATCATCTTCCCTTTGATGCTTGGTCATTAGATACGATCAATTTAGCTCCATTTCGCCATGTAAATGCAAGGTTTGCACTCCACTCCTACCAAGGAAACGAAACCTCAAAGAATATACAAAATGGGAAACTAAGGATAGTAAATGACCCAATTATGCGCTATAAAACATAGGAACAAGGCTAATTCGGGGACTAAATGTGCTCAAATATGAGGCACATCAAATACAAGTCAATATGCGCACTCTAAAGGTTCTTACCCAAAATGCGAAAGAAGGCTTCACCGACTTCCTAAGTAGGTGGAGGAAGACTAGCACACAACTAGTTGAACGCCCAGATGAAGCCATTCTTATGGAAACGTTCGTGGATAATTTGAGACCTATTTATACAAACCATTTGAGGTACCAAAACATAGAGTCTTTCAAAGACTTGACTGTGCTAGGAACAAGAATTGAAGACGACATCCGAAAGGGGCTCTTGTCCAAAATGGTAGGTCGCGGATACCAGGGTTCAACGAGTCATTCTTATGGCTCCACTAGCAAGACCAATGAGGTTAACCTTGTCGATTCATCTAAGAAGAATAACCCACCAAGGAAATTCATGAACATTGGTGATTCATATTCCAACGCTCTGAAAAGGCTCATGAAACAAGGTAAGCTCCAACCTATAGGACCCATGCCTGACCCGGAGAAGAAATCTAAATCCTGGGATGTGAATACGTACTGTGAATATCATAGAGGCAAAGGACACGATACAGAGAGATGCTTTAAATTGAAACATGTTATCCAGGATATGATTGAAGATGGTCGTTTACCCATACCTCCCGGAGGTAAACTTAACAATACACAGAATCCACCTTGGATTGCTCACACCTCATTTCTCCAGTCGAGGATGAAATTCATGCACTAGAAAATGAAGGGAGCTATTCCATCATCTCTCCTACCATTGCCGATTTTATCGCATGGGGAAAGAGTGTAAGTAGGCAAGTTTCAGAACTAGAAGCTGTAGTGGCATCCCTACGTGATCAAAACGCCACACCTAAGGAAAACGTGCCACTAACTCCAAGTCTATCTCAAGAGTCTACGATGCAAGAGGTGATCGCAGTAGTTTAAAATATAGTCGAGCAAATAATCAGTCTGGATGCTGAAATCATTAGGTTGAGAGAACTCAGTATCGTCAACGGAATATGGGCTGATGACGATGAAGATGAATACCTCACAAAACATTATCTAGTCAAGGTTAGTGAGGATATAGTCAAGGCTAGTGAAGATCAAGATATAGACCACCTTACTCGCTCAGGACGTCCATATCAAAATGTCTCTCAGAACGGTCCTACCGTCAATGGTCCAGTTACTAACACCAATGTCATCACACCAAATGATGGCGAAGATACATCTACCGACCACTTACTAAAACAACTACAGAAGACAAAGGTTGATCTTTCAGTCTGGCAATTAGTTGCAAGTTCATTTCCCCATCGTCAAGCTTTACTGCAAGCATTGGCAAAGTTGAACGTAGCGCACAACTCTACACCTGATGACGTAGTCAACTTGGTCTTCTAATACTCAGTTAAACTAAGTAACCCGGTTACTTTTTCAGATGAGGATTTGCCTCCTTTCGGCGCCAGTCATAACCTCGCTCTATATATCACAGTCACATTCTTAAAGAAGAACTTACCATTGACTTTGGTGGATGATGGCTCTGCAGTCAACGTCATACCACTAAAGACAGCACATAAGTTGGGCATGAAAGAATCAGATTGGACTCCTACCAACCAAAGTGTTCGAACATACGATGGAACACGACGTAAAGTAGTAGGGCTAATTAACCTCACTATAGCCACAAGACCAATCGAGCAAAAGGTTAATTTTAAGATAGTGGACATCGAGGCATCCTTCAATATACTTCTGGGAAGACCTTGGATTCACGCTTCCAAAGCGGTATCATCCACCTTGTACCAGAAGATCAAAATTCTTCTAGATGGCAAAGTAGCGACGATCACTTCATTACCTATCAAGGCCGTGATAGAGAAAATGTCAAGCAACCAAGTGGTCACAGACCCAGTATATGAGCTTGGAGGATTTCAGAGCATAAATCTTGTAGAGAGCGAACTAGCACCTCTATACTTCAACCCATACTCCAATTTGGTGGTCAACCACATACTCAAGTCCCAGGGATACTTCCCGGGAATGCCATTAAACCCCACCAAGAAGAATACCTTTGCACCCTATAAAGAAGGAAACTGTCAAAGGATACCATTAGGATTGGGATACAAGCCCACAAAGGCAGAAGCCTTAGAAATGCTCACTTAGTTCCAAAATCGTAAAGATAGAGGAATACAGATGCGACCCTATCTCCCTACTCTAAGGGGTCGTTTGTTTCATAGTATTGGAATGGTATGGAATGGATTGTGATACTATAGTGGTATGGAGTTAGAACCCCATACTTGCTCATGAGTGTTTGGTTCGACCTTGGAATGGATATAGAGGTAGTAATAATATGGAATGAAGTTAGAAACTTGAGTAGAAACATGGGTATGAGATTCCAAGGGGTTGGAATGGAGTAAGTATCCATTGGGTATCTAACTCCATTCCAAAAACCTCCAACCAAACACTAGAATGGATTGAATCCATTCCAATCCATTCCAAAAGCTCCAACCAAACACCCCCTAAATGTATACTTCATTACGGAGGGGAGTCAAGAATACTTTCACGGGTTTCCCGAGCCTTGGCATTATAAGGGAGTACAACTAGCTGGAATCAAGGTCTTCCAGGATTGCTACTTCATCCCTTCAAAAAAGGTTCCTACCGTCAAAACTCGTCAAACACCTTGTTTAGACGAACAAGCTGTTAGCCTTCTGTTTGGAGAAGGCCGATTCGTCAGAGCTGCGCAGGATGAGATCATTACCATGATACTTCAAGATGACCATTTAAACCTCACATCATTGATCACTGACACCAGCCCAAATAAGCAGAAAGGATGGAGAAAGTCAATCAAATGGACTAACAACCAAGGAAAGCTCTTCGAAGTCACTACTGGAGAAGGAGAGATGTTTAAGGGAGAACCTGAAGATGACGAATTCGAGTCAGAGTCAGAGTCGGAGTCGGAGTCGGAATCAGAGTCTGAGTCTAGAGAAGTCGCTAGAGAGTCTTCTTCTGACGTCGCTCCCCATCCCCTTGTTTCTTCTGGCATAACATCGAATAGTAACAGTAGCTTCGGAAATGTCTCAGCAGCCGTACCTTTACCGCCACTGACTACTGAACAAATGGCTTCGTTGTTTCAGCTATTTTTAAAATTTAATATGAATAAATTAGATTATGCTTACTCCTTATGTTTTTCTGAATGCAATTCTATTTACGATGATAATGAGGATGATCCTGACCCAGACTCAGTCGAATTACCTCCTCATATAATTAAATAAATACTACTAGAGGGGGAAGGAGCACCAGTTATAGAGAACACCAAACCCATCAACGTAGGAACCGAACTAGAACCCCAAGAACTTAGGATAGGGACGTCCTTAAACCCAACTGAAAGGGCCAATTTCATCGACCTCCGACATGAGTTCAAGGACTTTTAGGTTGGTCTTACAAAGACATGCCAGGGATCGACAAGGATATAGCAGAACATCGAATTCCAATCAAACCAGGTTTTAAACCCGTAAAACAGAAACTCCGTCGGATGAGGACCGAATGGGCTCTTAAGATCAAAGAAGAAGTCGATAAGCAATTCAAAGCCGGGTTCATCAAAGTTTCCAAGTATTCAGACTGGGTGGCTAACATAGTCCCCGTACCCAAAAAGGATGGGAGAATCCGAGTTTGTGTTGATTTCAGAGATTTGAACAAAGCAAGTCCAAAGGACGACTTCCCTCTACCACACATCGACATATTGGTAGATAATACAGTAGACCACGCGTTGTTATCCTTCATGGACGGGTATGCAGGTTATAATCAGATCAAGATGGTCATAGAAGATATGTATAAGACAGACTTCATCACTCAATAGGGCACAAATTGTTATACAGTTATGCCATTTGGGCTAATTAATGCCGGAGCTACATACCAACGCACTGCGACCACATTACTACATGACATGATGCATAAAGAGGTAGAAGTGTACATGGATGATATGATTATCAAATCCAAAGATAAGAAGGGGCAAATCAACAACCTTCGCAAATTCTTCCTCAGACGACGAAAGTATAACATGAGGCTCAATCCTCAAAAATGTGCATTTGGAGTAACGTCAGGCAAACTTCTGGGATATGTCGTCAGCCAGAGGGGAATAGAAATTGATCCATCGAAGATCAAAGCTTTAATCAAAATGTCACAACCCCAAACAGAGAAGGAGGTTAGAGGATTTCTGGGCAAGGTACAGTATATAAGTTGATTCATATCAAAACTCATTATGATCTGCGAATCTATTTTCAAAAAGCTCAAGAAAATGGAATATACCATGTGGGATGACGACTATCAAAAAGCATTTTAAGGAGATATTGGCTAAGCCACCAGTGCTAATGCCTCCTCAACGAGATCAACCTCTTGGTTTATATCTCACAGACATCAAAACAGCCATGGGGGCTATGCTCGCACAGACTATTGGAAAAGAAGAAAGAGCTATCTACTACCTTAGTAAGAAGTTCCTAGAATACGAGTGTAAGTACACGCCTCTCGAAAAGTCATGCCTCGCTCTTGTGTGGGCGACAAAGAAGCTACGCCGCTACATGCTTAGCTACTCTGTCAAGGTGTATTCTAAAATGGATCCCGTCAAATACCTCTTCGAGAAACCCATTCTCAACGGACGTTTGGCAAGGTGGACCTTGATGCTCTCGGAGTTCGATCTCAAATACGTACCTCTGAAAGTCATAAAAGGGCGTGCCGTTGCTGAATTCTTCGCAGATAATCCTATCAACGATACCCAAGCAATAGACATGTGGTCATTTCCAGACGAGGATATCCTTCAGACCAGTGTAGACTCTTGGGATCTTTATTTTGAAGGGGCATCGAATTTAAGAGGATTTAGAATAGGAGTGTTGCTCATTTCTCCTGAAGGCGAGCATACACCACTTTTTGTCAAACTCGACTTCGAGGTGACAAATAATGCGGCTGAATATGAACCTTGCCTCATCGGTCTACAAGCACCGGTAAGCTTAGGCATTAAGAATCTTAGAGTTCACGGAGACTCCTCCTTGATCATTAACCAAGTTACAGGATCTTGGAAAATTCGAACTGAAAGTGTAGCACCTTATCAGGGTAGGATAGATCAAGTCGCCCAATTCTTCGAGCAGGTCACTTATCTACACCTACCTCGTGAGGAAAATCAATTTGCAGACGCTCTTGCGAAACTTGCAACCTTGATCAATATGCCAGATAACATGGTCGAAATGCCTTTATGCATCGAACGGCGGTCAGAACCAGCCTATGTACACCACCTTAAAGATGAAGAAGAAAGTACAGAAGAACCCTGGTTCCAAGCCATTCTAAACTTCAAACTCAATGGTACATACCCAACAGATATGGATAAAAGGGGACAACGTGCCATACGCCTACTAGCCTCTCAATACCTCCTCATGCAGGGAGAATTGTACAAAAGAACACCTCTTGGTGTCGTCTTGCGTTGCCTTCATCAACCACAGGCACAGAAGGTAATGGAAGAAGTTCACGATGGAGAATGCGGTCCTCACATGAGTGGACCCATGATGGCAAAGAAAATCACACGTCTAGGATATTACTGGACGACAATGGAGTCAGATTGTATAAAATATGTAAGACATTGCCATAACTGCCAAATCTTCGGGAATGTGCAACATGTTACTCCCTCAATGCTTTACACTATGACATATCCTTGGCCATTTTATGCTTGGGGAATCGACATCATCGGAAAGATTACTCCATCCGGGACAGGAGGTCACTGTTTCATTTTGGTAGCCATCGACTACATTACTAAATGGGTCGAAGCGGCATCTTAAACTAGTCTCACCGCCAAAAATGTGGCAAAGTTCATACAAACCAATATCATCTGTCGATATGGTTGCCCACATGAAATCATCAGTGACAATGGGTCACATTTCCAGGCCGTGACTAAGCAATTGCTAGCCAAATACAAAATGAAACACCACCACTCCTCGCCTTATAGACCTCAAACTAACGGTGCGGTGGAGGCAGCTAAAAAAATGTCGTCATGATCCTCAAGAAAATGACCGACAATTATCAAGATTGGCCTAGCAAAATACCTTTTACGCTATGGGGTTATCGCACATCAGTTAGGACGCCCACTGGGGCCACTCCTTTCTTTTTAACCCATGGAATGGAAGCTGTTGGACCATATAGCTATATGATTAAGTTTTGATAATGGCAAGTATGCGCTTTATATTATCTATACTCTTGCTTGTAATCGTTTGTTTAATCTTCATAAGATTGACTTAGGTTACAAGTTTAGCAAGTAATGTTATAGCATCCTTAGCTATAACATTGAAGATTTGTGAAGCATCATTCAAGTAGTGTTATAGCAGCTTAAGCTATAACATTGAAGATTCCTAAAGCGTCATAGTAATTGTAACAAGTTTCAAGTTTGACGATCCCTCAAGCAAAAGGCTCGATCAAGTCTTTAACAAGCTGAAGATGAAGAGCTTATGATCAAGATAAGGAGAATACTCTATTCTGAAGATCTCCCGGAATATTAGCTAGTTTAGATCTTCGTCTAGTAATGGTATCTTAAGATGAAATATTGGGAAAGTAAAGTTATAGCTATTTCACCTATAACTTTATTTACCAAGCTTAATGTTATAGCTGTTTCTACTATAACTTTAAGTAGCAATTTTATGACACGATTTTAATAGTTTTAAAATCATTTTCAAAAGATAAAATTCTTCAAATATATTTCAAAATCATGTGTGTATATAATAGAGATGAAATATGGGTTGTTATAAGGAATAACTTGCATTTCTCTATTGGTTAGTAAAACGACTAATGGGTCATCATGCTACCTAGGGTTTTCTAGTTTATTTAACCTAACCCTAATCCAAGTTGAAGGATTTTCGTCTAGATGGACACGGGCCTAGGGTTTCGGCCGTTGCCTTTGAACCGTTAGGTTTCACAAGTCCTCTAGTACAAGTAATCTATCTAATTAAATCTAGCTTATATTTTTATAAGATATTCTCATATCTTAAATATATACTTGATTTAATTTGTTTACTTATCTGAAAATCTTAAAGATATAGTTATGGAAAAGATAAGATTTACTTTTATCTTATTTACTTAAACTAAATTATCTTGGATTAAATTAGGAAAGAGATAGATATTTATTTCTTGCGAAATAAACTACCTACCTCATGGCACTTGTAGGGTTTCGTGAAAAACCCTATTCCTCTCTTCTACTATAAATACACATGATCATTCTTCATTTGAAATAAGCTTTTAAAAATATTAAAATCTCGTGCAAACAATTTTGAGTTTAATTTTAGTCAGTTAGTTTTTATTGTTTTACATTTGAAAATACTTGCGAAAAGTCGTGCTCTTAAAATTGCTTATTATTCTTAAGGTTACGTTACAAGATAATAGTACTTCATATTGTTTCTTACTCGTTCAATTGTGTGAACACTTAGAAGAACAATCAAGAGCTTTCTTAGTAACTTAAGATAGTCAAAACCGAATAACGAGTGATATTCAATTGAGTTATAGCTAGAGTTAGTTATACGAGTTGGGTTGATAATTTTGTAATACGGAGAAAGGTACTAAAATTATTAATCGAGAATAATGGACGTAGGCTTCGACGTGTGAAGCTGAAGCACTTAAAATATTGTGTGTCCTTGCAGTTTTCCTTTTCGTTCATTTCATTACGTTCATAATTACTTAGTTAATTAGTTAAAGTTTAATCAATAAACTTTAAGTAATTAATTACTTTGATATAAACTAAAAAGTAGGCATAAATTTTTAAATACTCAATTCACCCCCCCCCCCCTCCCTCCTCGAGTATTTCAGGTGTGATAGACTCTTCAATTGGTATCAGAGCCTCGTGGTCTTGATTGCCTAACCGCAAAAAGGCTAGATTCGTCTATCTTTTTATCTTTTTATTTTATTTTCATTCCGCTGCCTTACACGTGTGAAATGGATTCCAACTATCTTAAGTGTCCTATCTTTGATGGGAAGAATTATGGACTTTGGAAAAACATGATGACACACTACATAGAAGGACATGATTGGGAGTGCTGGACGATTATCAAGAATAGACCAAACAAAATTTTGGTCGCATCTTCGGAAGGCACTATCTATGAGAAAAAGGAAGAAGACTATATTGAGGCTGATTATAAGAAGGCTGAGAAAAACTCGAAAGCGATAAGCCTGTTACAAAACGGCATGACATCGACCGAATTCGATCGTTTTCTTCTTGCACTTTGGCCAAGGAAATATGGGATGGTCTTGAGTTGACTTATGAAGGAACGTCGGCGGTTAGAAATTATCGTATTGACCTGCTGATTAAAAAATATGAACTTTTTAAAATGGAAAATAATGAATAACTCGATAGCATGTCAGCACGATTTCCTACTATAGTCAATGAGCTCAAAAATCTTGGTAAAACCTGTAACTCTGAGGATATTGCTAGAAAAGTACTTAGGAGTCTAACCAAGAAATGGCGTCCCAAGGTCACGGTTATGGAAGAAGTCAGAGATCTCACTTCTCTTCCTTACGCAGAACTTATTGGTGCTCTCATGGCTCATGAACTCGCCCTGGATGACAATGAGGTCGAGTCCAGTAATACTAAGAGCATGGCTTTACAAGCTTCTGCTAAGGAAGAGGAAGACGTTGAAATAGAGGACGAAACGGTTTTGTTTGCTAAACGATTTAATAAACGAATTTTCAGAAATAAGCAAGCAAAATCGTTCAACAACAACAAGTCCTACAATAAGAAAACTTCTGAGTCTAAGAATACGTTTGCTAATAGAGGATGCTTCATGTGTGGAGAATCCAGTCATATGATTAAGGATTGTCCCACATGGGAAAAATTAAAGACAAAGCAAAACGTGAAAAGACCAAGAAGGAATTCAAGCAAGTGATGATGGCATCATGCTGGGGAGATCTCGACCCTAAGGACGACGAAGCATCAAAAGAAGAAGAAGTTGCTAACCTATGTCTAAGCAACGTCAGTAGACAATGATAAAGATAGCGTGGACTCCTATTGCTTCTCCCTAGGAGATTCCGATTCAGAAGAAGAAGATGAGGTAAGTGGTCGGTAGTTATTTTTAACTATCTTTCGGTTACTTGTCATTAGGAGCACCTAGACCAAAACACAATTTATAACTTCACAAACAACTCTACAATTAGTAAAGAGGCAAGTAAAGGTCGGATCCCAAGGGACGGGAATTGAGATGAGATTTCTATTGCAACTAGTGGTGTCTTAGGGGTGTCACAATTGGGGTTTGATGTAGACGGTCTCTAAACTAAATAGCAATGAAAGTAAACAAGCAAGATGAATAAAAAGGGTTGTAAACAATTGATAAAAAGCACTAGGGTGTCATGGGGTCATAGGGGATTCATGGGAATTGATCATACAAACATGTTCTCAAATTATAGGCAAGCAATTATTGTTGTGATGGATTGAGTTGGTTTATGTCTTACAATCCTAGGAAAGTTTGGGTCCCGGAGCCGAATCGATTAGATTGTACAAGACCTACAAGTCGACTTAATCTTCCCTACTCAACAACATACATGGTCTAATGAGACTCGAGTTGGTTTATGTCTTACAAGTCTCATTGAAAAGATAGGTGATGGGTAAAAAATGCAAGGATTCATAGGCTCACATTTCATCAAACATAACATGTGCATGAGTTGAGATCATAACAAGCAAGCAAATAAACCATGAAAGCATATTAATTTAAGCATGAATCATTCCCCATGTTGGTTTCCCCTAATTACCCATTAACCCTAGCTAAGGAAACTACTCACTCATTCTCATGTTGAATATGCTAGCAAGGTTGTCAATCATACCAACAAAGTGAAACATGATGGATAAATGAAAGTAATTAAAAATAATTAAAAAGGGATTAAGAGAATTATACGTACTAATGATTCCAATAATAAAGCAAAGAATAAAAGAAGTACTTGATGCTTGATTGAGAAGTTGTCAATCTCCCAATAATAACCCAAATAATCTTCAATTACCCAAAATAAAGGATGAACAAGAGAGAGATTAAGGAAATAAAACTTGTATTAAAACTTGATTAAATGTTGATTACAAGATTAAAGAGAGATTTGATTGATATTAACTACACTAAAGATTGCTAAGAAGAACATGCTCTTCTAATTAGACTAATGGGGTATTTATAGTGGGGATTAGGTGTGTGAATTAGGGTTTACTAAGGGCTTAAATGACGATTAAGTCCCTACTTAAGGAAACGCCGGTCTCTAGAAAAAGATGTGCATCTTTCTTGAAGCTTGAAGAAACGAAATGGGTCTGCCTGGGAATCCGGGCGTCTTTAGCACGGGACGGGCGGATTCTGTGGTCTCTGCCCGGGCGTCTTGGGGTGAAGACGGGCGTCTTCTGGAGCTGCTGCCCGGGCGTCTTGGTGTGAAGACGCACGGATTGTGGTGGTGGAGACGGGCGTCTTCTGGGGAAGACGCACGGATTGCTGGACAGTCTCGTTTCTTCTTCTTTTCTTCCTTTTTCTCCATAAAATCCTTGGGGATTTCCTCGGGGATGCAAGGATCTTTTCTCATCATTGCCCATCTACTATAGTATGTACAAAGGCCTTCTAATCTTGTCTCTCCTTGATGCTTGGTCATTGAATTCAATCAATTTAGTCTCATTTTGCCATGAAAATGCAAGGTTTGCACTCCTTTCCTACCAAGGGATCAAAACCTCAAAGAATATGCAAAACAAAGGACTAAAGACAATAAATGACCCAAATATGCAATAAAAAGCATGGGAACAAGGCTAATTCGGGGACTAAATGTGCTCTAATTATGGTCAAATCAAATATCCCCAAACCGAACCTTTGCTCGTCACGAGTAAAGAGATGACAAAGACTAAGACCATTATTTAAACTAACCTAATAACATAGCCGATATGAGACAATTAGCGGGTCTCACTCCGCCCCTTTAACTCACAACAAGACAACCATGAGGTAGGATGCCTTCTTGCAAGGCATGGTGGGTCTTGCCAAAATGGCGACACATCCAAACATTAAAGCACACAAAATCAAATAATGGATGCATCTACAAAAGAATAGCCACTTTCCTCATCTAAGTGGCGGAAATTATCTACAAGGGAAGCAATTCAAGGGTACACACTCCTTCATAGATGCAATTTATTCAAACTACTAAGCCTTGAAGGATACCAATAAATCACCTCCAAGTTGTGTCAAGCTAGGGTACCTTTGTCCTCAATCGTTAAATGCTTTTGTCAAGAGTAGACTCCCTATGGTGTTAGAAACAATGGAGGATCGCGGAATTCCCCCTTTTGCCTAGGCAAGAAGAAGGGTCGTCCCCTCTCTACCATGCACAAAAATGGATACAATGGATAAAGGGATCGATAGATATTTGAGTTTCACTTTGGGAGTTTGCTTTGTTGTTGCTTTTCCCCCCAATTTCTTGTGGCATATAACATTTGAGAACACTTTCTTGCAATTTTTTTTTGATCATTTGGCATTTCAACACTTGACAACTTTCAACTTTTCTTTGCATTTCTCTTTGAACATTTTCAAAGTCACGCCATATGTAGTGAGGGTGCCTTATATTTGAAGCTTTAGGAGTTCTATTTTTGCTCCTCTTTTCATTTGATGCATTTTTGCAAACTTTCTTTCACTTTTCATTTCATTGAACTCAAATTGATTTCTTTTTGTGGCAATTCCCTTTGATGACAAAAATGTGGTAGAACATGGATGATGGATGGATGCATGGTTTCACGGGTCACCTTGAAATAAACGGTAGCCAAGGAGTTATCACACCACAAGGTACTCTTGACTAGGCCTTAATCCATGGGTCAAAGGATACTAGCATGACACATCCTAGGGTGTTTTACAAGTATTCTAACAAGTAAAGTCTTAAGAAGAAAAAGCATCTACTAGGGCCTATATACACTTGTCAAGCTTCCCAAGTAGACGGTTTCGCAAAATTTTTCTAACATGCAAACTACATGCCATGATGCACCTAACATATATACATCCTAATGCAAATGATTCTACCAACTAATATGCCATATAAACTAAATGCAAGTCCTAAGTTCACATTGTTGTACCGCATCAATCAAAATAAAGCCACATAGTCATTAACATAAAGAGGAAAAAGGAGATTGGAAAGATCATACCATGCGGTCTTCAATATCCTCATGTCTCGGATTTGGCGTAGTCGATCAATGTGAACAAGGATAGAACAAACACAATATATACAAAATATATACATGACTACACTACAAAGGAAAAGAACTTGTTTTTGGTTTTTCAAATTTTCAAATTTTTATGGTTTTTTCGAAATTTTTCAATTTTTTTTGGATTTTGGAATAAAAGTTAAGTTAGAATTCCCCATCCCCATACTAATATGAGCATTGTTCTCAATGGCCAAAATGATGGGAAATTATGCAAACATGATGCATGGGTTTCTACACTAAATGCAAGCTACACTAATCTACACTACATGATGCATGGGTTTTTGTTTATGATGGAGAGCGTAATTTAGATTACCTCCCGTTGCGTATGCATGTACTTCCCCAAACCGAGTTAGACATTATTTCTAATGTCCTAAAGTTGGGGGTAGTTCATGCACACAAAATGCAATGCATGAAACTAAATTTGTCATTTTGGATTTTCAAAAGTGGGAACAATGAAATAAGAACACCTCAATGGGGCCGAGGTGCTAGTCCTCTATGTTGCTAGGACTACTCCAACCATGATCAAGATAAAATAATATACAAGTTAACAAAACACAAACTTCTTTCATGAAAATTTGAAAACTAGAGAGAAGAGATGAGGAAACTTCACTTAAGCTTAAGATGGGTGCCTCACGCCCGCTCCACCTAACTATGAAGTGATCCTCTAGAGATTGTCGTCATCTCCCTCTAGATCACTATCCCATATCTCCTTTGATGCATCACTCATATTCGGGTCCATGAACTCGTCCTCTTCACTTTCAAGCTCCACCGTGTCCCCTCCGCAAGAGTTGTTGCTCCCTTCCTCTTGTCTCCCGTTTGCCCCTTCATTTGCCCTCTCCGAATTGGGGAAGAGTAAGTCCATTTGTGCCCAAGAGGGAAATGATCCCTCCTCGCTAATCTTTCCCCTTTGAACCATATCGTGGTATTGAGGATAGAGTGCATAGTAATTGTCCACGGTGGTTTCGTATTGTCGGAAGGGCAAATCTTGTAGAATTCCCGTGACAAAGTCATCACAGGGAAGGATAAAGGGGTTGGGATGGTTGTACGGTTGATAAGGAAATGGGTAGGGAGGCACTTTAATCTTCTCATCTTGAGATTGTCGCTCTTGTTGTTGTTGTTGGGGATTCGGAGGTGGTGTTGCTTGCCTTGCTTCGTTCGGGATGAGGTAGGATGGGATTGGTGATAAAGGTCCTCTTCTTGGGGAGATACGTGGTAGGCCGGTCATTGGAAGTTAGATCGGATCACTTCCTTTCGTTATCCATTTGTTCCTATTATCAACCCCCTCAAGGGTTATCCAATGATGATGAATAAGAAGAAGATCTTCATTTATCCTTATGTTTCCCGAAAGAGGAGCATACTCATTATTCTCATTGAATTTCGAATTGAAATGCTTCGCAAGCTTTGTAATGAGTCCTCCATTTACAATGTGTTTCATCCCATCATCATCACCATTCCTAAACTTTGCCCATTTTTCGAGTAGCACAAGAGGTGCATTCAAGTGGTACACACTCCTTCCTTGAATATTGAGGTAAGATTCCATGAACACAAGGTCAAGTTGATTCACAATGGCCGGATCTCGGCGAGCAAGTAGAGTGCCGGAAAAGAACCGATAAGTAACTCTCAAGATAGGATTTTGAATGTGAAAAGCGAGACACTCCTTGGTGTGTATGAAATCCCAGCCGGTCATGGCCCTCCATAAAGGTTCAACGCTATATTTCTTTGGTTTCGATGTCCGGGTAGGCGAGACATCGAGACCAAGCACATTTGCGAATTCCACAAGGGTCATCATTCTTGAAACATTTTCCAACCTAAATTCTATGCATATTGTTTTATTAAAGGTTGTAATCTTCAAGAAGCTCAAAAATTCAAGCACAAGGGATCGGTAAGTTTGCTCATACATGTGGAAAAGGGTAGAGAGACCAAATACTTCAAAGAGAGCTTCCACTTGGTGATAAATCCCATGTTTCCTCAAGGTATCATGACATAAAAACTTAGTAGGGAGAATGTTCTTACTTAGAAGCCGGTGGAAGACTAGTCCTTGCACATCATTGACGAATTCGACATTTGAGAAGTCATCAAGCCTTGTAAGATCCACAATTTCTTCATGCTCCCTTCTTAATGTGTTGACATGGGAGGTAGAAGAACTTCCCCTCATCCTTGGTCTCCTCCCATCCCTAAAAGAAGATCTCCTTGGTGTCATTCCTTGATTATTGAGCTGGAACTTTTTTTGATTTGTTAAAGAATAAAGATGCTCCTTGTGGATTGAGTGTTGCCTTTGAAACCCTAGTAACTTAAGATAGTCAAAACCGAATATCTAGTGATATTCAATTGAGTTATAGCTTGAGTTAGTTATACGAGTTGGGTTGATAATTTTGTAATCCGGAGAAAGGTACTAAAATTAATAATCGAGAATAGTGGACGTAGGCTTCGACCTGTGAAGCTGAACCACTTCAAATATTGTGTGTCCTTGCAGTTTTCCTTTTCGTTCATTTCATTACATTCATAATCACTTAGTTAATTAGTTAAAGTTTAATCAATAAACATTAAGTAATTAATTACTTTGATATAAAAATAAAAAGTAGGCATAAATTTTTAAATACTCAATTCACCCCCCCCCCCCTCCTCGAGTATTTCGGGTGTGATAGACTCTTCAAAAGCCGTGCAACCAATTGAATTAGAAATCCCGTCCCTACGCATCTTGCTCGAAAGTCAAATCCCAAAAGCTGAATGAACTAGGGATCGGTACGAAGAACTCATCCTCTTGGATGAACGAAGGTTGCGCGCATTACATAATGTGGAAACATATCAGGCACGTATCAAACGAGCCTTTAATAAACGGGTTAAGCCCAGGAACATCAAAGAAGGAAATTTAGTGCTCAAATTAGTCAGAGCTCTCCTACCTGTCGATCCACGAGGAAAGTTTAAGCCTAACTGGGCTGGACCTTTCTTAGTCAATTTCACACTCTCGGGGGGTGCGGTTAGGATTACCGCTCTAGCATAGGACAGAAAACGCGCCTCCCGTAACCCACGTGCCGCTCATGCGCCACGAAATAAAACCGGCCCCTGACCAGCTAAAGCTTATGTCACTATGCTCTTGTGTTTTGACATTTCGGCATCCTTATATCATCAAATAAATTGAATTGTACTCCCTTTTGGAGTAAGTAAAAAGCACATGCTTGTTTTTCTAAAGTTCATTACAAGCTCTTGGTTCGAACAATTATTCTTTTACATGTACTCGAACTACGCACAAGGTTTGATTTCATTTTTTCTAATGAATACTTAGGCAATCCATCACAGGATACAACCCATTATTTTTATTTTATTTTTAAAATGTAAATAGAAGGACATTTGCATTTGCATTTGAAACTCGATAAGAATAATAAAAGAAAATCATAATAGGTTCTTAACTAGCTAATCTTTTATTCATTGTTCCACAAGTAATAATAATACACTAAATACATATGAAATAAAATGCTGAAATAAATGCTAGGCTAGGATTCTAAAAACCCCGCCGTTTATTACAAATTAATAATAAATAATACTATAATAAATGACTAAGGGTATTCTTCCATTTTCCCTTTGCCTTTGTCACCCTTATCATACTTCTTGTCTCGACCACGAGCCAGGCGCTCTTGTGCTATCTCCGCCATAATCACCAAAGGTCTCTCTCGCGGTCTAGCCTTACCATTTCGATCCATTACCATCTCTACGACAAGAGCAGCTCTCGGTTTCTTCGACGGACGAGCAACTAAGAATCCGGCTTCTTCATCCTCTTCAGTCAAATATTTTTGATTCTCCTTTGCTACTTCGCAGATATTGTAATCCACATGCTCGTGTTTCCTAAACTTCTCACGTTTTTCGGGAGTACCAGCTTTTCTACATTGTAAGTATGAGTCAGATACCCATAAAGAGCCAATAGGAACTGGTGTGAACCACATGTTCCTCTGAGCCCACCTAATTGCCCACTCTCGACAAGACTCCGATGTATGTGCCAATGCACTTTGAGGAACGGTGTCCAACTTCGGAATTTTCTGCTTCAGGCCCACTTGCCTCATCAATCTCTCCGGGAAAATGCAAATAGTAAATTCCAAGACAGGGATGCGAACTGACCGTGTCGAGTCGAAAGATGAAACTCCAGTGACTGACCTGGGATGCCACCACGTCACAATCCATCGAATCAAGGGACCACCTTCATTCTTCAGCTTATTTTCCCAGTAGTTGCATACCCGAGTGAAGTCCACCATATAGAGCCTAGTTCTCATTGCAATTGATCGACCATGATATCCTGGCACGCTAACTGGGGGCTTGATCAACCGCAGCCGTTCCATAAGCCATACCTGCAAAAGAAGACGGTAATTAACGCCCATGTTTCAACACGAAAAAAAAACGGTTGAAATATAGAAAGTAGGTTCTTACCTGCAGAATGACGCGACTTCCCAAATAAGGAAGATCACGGTTGGCCTTTCTGTTATCCAAACCAAGAACGATCTCCCCTAAGCGAAGTCATGCTGGGCTCTTGCGCAACTCCATTTGTTCCACTAGGCTCAGAAAACGGGGATCACCTCTCATGTCATCATCAACATGTCCTCGAAGGACATTGCAATGAAGTAGACAAAACTCGAAGGCCCTGCGTCTCGCAACATAAGAAATAGAAGGGTCCTCCCTATTTATAAATCGATCGATAAAGTCAAACATGCGGACACCTTTTGAGGTCACAAGACTGTCTACCTCAGCCCTGGTCAATCCAAGCAAGTCCCTAAATTTATTCTTATATCCTTGAGAGCTAAGGGGTACAACCGGTACATTTTCTGGGTCCCATCCTCCAATAACAGCTATTTCTTCAGGGAAAGGACAAATATCGCCTCCAGGAAAGGCAAACACGTGAAAATTTTGGTCCCAATACTCAAAACAAGCATCCAAGAAAGGCTTGACAACTTTCACTATTTTAAGACTCAAGATCGTTCAAAGATTAAAAGCACCAATGTCATGTTTCTCAACATTTTTAAATTCATTCGTCCACTCCTTGAGACGGTTCTCAAAGGCATCCATAATTTTGAAATTTTTTTGAGAAGATATAAGAGCTTTTATGTGATAGACGGAAGAAAGAAGAAGGAATTGTGTGAATAAAAGCTTCCCCGAAGTCTCTATTTATACTATTCGCTATTTCCGAATTTTTGTCGAGGTCTGTCAAGCTGGGGAAATGATGCACCATCTGCTGCGCCTCTTCGAAGAGTCGCAGCTATTCCTGCGCCCTTCCCCAGGCTCTCTTCCGTATTTTTCAGCTTTGGATCTTTTCTAATTTGCTTCCGGCTATAATTTCCTATTCCTATAGGATCGAAATTTGGTAATTCGGTCAAATTACCAAGTTTTATGTTTCCTAATTCTTTTCGGGTTCACTTTTCGAGACAAAGTCGACATTTTCGCCAAACGAGCAGAATTACCCATTTTATTGTATTTTCTTTCTTAGGGGAATCATTTCACTCGTCGTTTTCAGTACATTTCACACTTGGACATTTCTTTTAATTTTCTTTTTTTAGGGGGTAGCCCTCCCTACTATCCGGTCATTTTGCTCATTTCTGGGCATTTTTCGTCATCTTTCACACTTATACATTTCTGTTAATTTTCTTTTTTAGGGAGTAGTCCTCCCTACTGTCCGGTCATTTTTACTCATTTCTGGGTATTTCTGCGCATTGTCCGCATTTCTTGTCACTTTTTGACATTTTGTCATTTTCGCTCATTTTTGGGCATTTTTTTTTACTCTTTTTTCATTTTGCGCCAGTTTAGGCCACCTATATGCTACATGTTTTACGTGTAAATTCTA
Source organism: Silene latifolia (assembly GCF_048544455.1). Classification (NCBI taxonomy): domain Eukaryota; kingdom Viridiplantae; phylum Streptophyta; class Magnoliopsida; order Caryophyllales; family Caryophyllaceae; genus Silene; species Silene latifolia. The sequence goes on along the minus strand of NC_133526.1, from coordinate 103,058,575 downwards.
TGTAAATTTCGGCAGCATGACGGCACAAACCGTCATCTATCAAACCTGCTCTTTTAAGCTAACCCGCAGGAACAGAAAACACCCAGCAGAAAAGGCACTCAGGCCATTATATACACAACTAAAAGAAGGTATAGACATCAAACTGGGGGCTCTCGCCCAAAACAGAGTCCGAAAGTCCAAAATGAAGTCCAAAATGTACAAAATGCATACAAGACAACAACAAAAGAAGGGCAGCTACTCCTGGTCGCCAATCAACTCAGCCACGGTCGCTTCAAGGGAAGCGATATCAGCGTCTCTGACCTTAATCTCCCTCAACAGACGAGCCGTCTCCTTCGGGGACTCTGCCAGCTCCCGCTCCATGTCACGCTCTCCCTGCGTACAAATGAACAAATGCCTCATTTCAATCATTTCAATAAAATGCAAGAAATTGAAACAAAATTCAAAAATGAAATAAAGGGTGTGAGAGGTTCATACCTATCATCCCCGGCCACCAGCAAGTGCCTCGATGGCTGTAGCCCGCAGCCGGTTAACCACCCTCCACAACGCCACGTATCAAGACGGTGCCACCTGTATTTAAATGTAAAGAAGGTTAAAAAAGAGCAAATGCATTCCTATGCTATAAAATAATAAAGACAGTCAAAGCTGGGGGCTTACCCTCCTCACCAAGTGCTGCCACCCCTCCAAACCCGAGTCCGTCACCTCTTCGCCAAAGTCGCGGAGCTCTGACATCGTTGTCATGCCCACCACATTAGTGTACTCGAGTGTCTATGGGTAAGCTGGGGGCTCGACGCCTGCCACCTCGATCTTCTACAAGGTTCAAATGGCTCTTTATTTGATGATCGTTCGACATTTGTCAAATCAATTCAAAAACAAGGAAAAGGTAAAGTACTTACTACGATCGGCCAGTACGCCAACCTCCGGTGAACGAACTCGGAGTACTCCTCACCAGGAAGAAGGAGGACGTCACTACTCGCATCAACCAAGTCAGCCTCTCTCTCTGCGTCAGAAGGCTCCGTAAACATCGTCCGTGGAGGATCGATGGGAACCGTAAAGGTGTCACGAGAGCACTGCCGAGTCAAACGCTCACCCAGGTACCACACATGTCCCATGGACGTCATCAGCAACAGCCGACTCAAGCTCCTGGGACGATGAACTTGAGCCACGAAAGCTGGAGCATCAGGGTAGTCCTCCCAAGGTCTGGGCACCCACGAAAATAAGGAAACAAGGGGTCATTCCTATGATCGGCTCAAAGTGGGGAGGGGGATCATTCCTATGATCACTTCTAAGTAAAAGACAGAAAAGGAAAGTTATCAAATAAGGATCAAAGGCACTTACGTCCTCCAACTTCAGGGCATTCACGCTCCTCCGACAAACGTCGTAAGAAGAACGCTAGCTCTTCCTATGGCACACCACCCAATCCCTCACGACAGGGTACGCCCTTGGCTCAGGCTTGTCCTCTTGGGCGCGAAGCTGGGAAAGTAGGAGTACACCCATGCCTGCAGACAAAATAATGATGATCTTTCATAATTCAATAACAATAAAAAATGAAGAAATAATGATCTTTCAATAAATGCAAAGGAAAGGTTCGTACCTCCAACAAGAGTCCAGGACCGACTGTAGCAGGAAAAGTCCCCTTCTCCATCAGCTCTGGACGTACCATGGCCCTCATGTAGCGAGTGAAGACCGCAAAGCCAGGAGTAACCCAGTCTCACCGATCTAGGCTACTCAAGTCAGAAAGAAAAGGAAGGAGCTTCATCGATAGCCTCTCCCCCTTGTCTCCGAGGTAAATCGAAGACAAGAATCACCACAGCCACAAAAGAGCCCTGTGCTCAGCAGTGCAAGGAGGAGGAGGCATCGTCCTCCTGTCCATCCTCACCCTCGCCGGGGTCCAACCCGCAAAGTAGTCTCTGACGTAAGAACTCAGCACCAAACCGGGAACGCTGGCAGTTCCCGCCACCAGGTTCCAGCCAATCAGTCTCCTTGCCTCGTCCGATTCTACTCTCATGGGCGTCAACGACCATACCTAAGTGTCCTTTCCACACGGCAGACCCGAGATCATATCGTAGTCCTCCAAAGTGACCCCGACCTCTCCAAAAGGCATATAGAAAGTCGAGGTCGTGTCCCAGTACCGATCAAGGAAAGCTCGAATCAGGCAATGGTTAGCCCGAATCTTGCTTTCCTTAATCGCCCTCCAAGCTCCAACCAAAGCCCCGAAGGCTCCCAACTCGATGATGGCTTTCTCCTCCTCTGCCAGTCTCTCGAAAGCCTCCATCATCGTCGTATAGCAAGAAAAAGCCTCATGTTCCCGGCATCCTGCATCAATTCAAAGCAAAAGATGTCTTTAGCATAGAACGAATGAGAAATGAAACGGCAAGCGAATAGGAAAGGTAACAGGAAATGACAAGTTCGAAACTTACCAAACTCCTCACCGTCCTGTAACACAGGTGGCTCTCTGCCGCCCAAATGAGATGTCTACTATCCCATTTATCGGCCCACTCAGGTTCACCAACCAGCTGGTGACCGCCTCGCCCCACATTGGCCCTCCTTAGCCTCCTTCTCAAGCATCTCCTCTCGTCTCCCGCCACCCGTGAGAGCAAGAGAAGGGTCAAAGTCCACATCCATAGGGGCCCTCCCTGACATAGAAGGCATGTCATCAGCAAAATCAAGGTAGACAAGGCTGTGTCAAGCCATGACAAGCCTATTCAAGCTCGTTTCAAGCGTTTTCGAGCCCTAAAAAGGGGATTTCCGGCCATCCTTGGCCCTTTCTTCCAAAACGCGACCACACATATGGAGGGTTGGGGCAAGTGAAGTCTAAGTTCAAGCCTAGTTGCGCGTTTGAGTCGAACTTTCGACAGCATTTTGCTATAATAGCGATTATGCCCTAAAAAAGTGTCCTGAAAGAGCTGTCACAAATCAAAAATTCGACATGTTAGCAAGTTTACCCATTACACAAGGGTTCCAAAACACTAGGTTTCACCGAAAATGGACAATCCTATGGGAATTTTTGAAGCAATTTTCGAAACTGTTGAGAAACCGTCGCATTTTTTGCCAAATGCTCAATACTTGACGAAAATATAAAAAAATACATGGTTATGTTCGTAATATTGCCAATTATCCATTTCTAATATCATTTTTATCAAACAAATTCATTAGAGGCAAAACCCCCAATTTTTTGACTTTTTAAGGGGAAGGAACCCTAATTTTCGGCCCTAATTCAATCAAAAACGCAAATTTAAAGCAAGGATAAGATACATACCTCGATTAGTCATGATTTATGGCACGGATAGATCAAGTTTTGACTAGTTTTGGTTGGAATTTGAGAGAATTGGGGAAGGAATTGTGTTTTGTATAAATGAAATAAAACACGGGATTAGTCGTGTTTTCACCCAGATAGGGACAAGCCCAGGAAACGATGCAGCATTTGCTGTGCCCCTTCCAAATAACGGAGCTCTTGCTGTGCCTGTTCCCCAGCATGTTTCCAGCTCAAAATTAAAAAAATCGTTATAAGTTTGTTATCTGTGGGCCCAAATTTTGTGCGCCTCTTCTCTAATATCTGATATCATATACTTGGTACTCTTGGGCGCTCTTTTTGTCCAAACCTGCGTTTCGACAAACTGCAAAACCGTCACATGTTCCCAGCAAGGATCCTTTGGACACAGTTCATGGGCTCATCCTTTTATTACCAGGATTTTGCTCGCAACAACCGAGCAGATTCTCCAGCAGTGTTTAAAACACACCTTTATCAATATATTTATATCCCGAGCGAGAGTTCATTATAGCCGATATACTGTACTTCTCGAGAAGCAGAGTTTGTTTGGAAACAGACACAAGCAGGTTCCCGCGGAGATGATTCAACCCAGACAGAGTCTTCTGTACGACCGGTGCAGCATTATTTTGCAGTATTGTTTGAGTCTTCCAGTGTAACAGTATTTCGCAGTGTTGCTCAAATCGTTATGCCCAGGCAACGGTATTTTGCAGTATCTTTCGAGTCTTCATTTTCCCCAGCGCCGCAGTAATTTGCAGTATTGCTCGCTCAAGATTTCTTTCTGATGATCAAGATGTTTCTGGTCGTCGATATGTGTATTTCTCCAGCGATATTTTGCAGTGTTGCTGTCGACAATCGAGACTTTATATGTTCCCTAACGAGAGTTTGCTTGAAAATAGAGGCAGGCAGGTTCTCAGATATGGTTTCTTCTTATGGCTGGCGAGCCTCCTTAGTAGTCTAATGGACTTTAAACGACCCTCCCCGATAGTCTACACACTCAAAAATGTTCCCGACGACAGGTCCTTAGTTCAGACCCCTTGAGCCGCCTCGCATCGCCATAGTCGTCATGTTGTAATATTCGATTGACCTAATTGCTATACTTTGACTTTCGCCTTGTCCAAGCCTCAGTCAAAGTGGGGGCTCTATAGATACGTCATTTATACACATCCCGCCAACCACCCAGTGATGATTGGGCCGCATGTTTGGTACGCGGAACGATTTATGACAGTTCGTAAGTTTATCATCAAGTGATATCTCAAACACTTGTGTCTACCCCTTGGTCGTCATCTACGCGCCGATACGGTCGTTTTGACAGTAATTAGAGTTCATTTGGAGTTTGGGTCAAAAACCGATTCACTTTCTAAGAAACCGTTTAAAATGCCGAGTCGGAATACTCTAGAATATTCCGGATATTTGTTCCATAAATAAAATTTATATTTTTTGGTAAAATATATCCCGTATATAATATTTTAAGGAATAAGGAAGTATAGATCTACCGCAATTCCATAATAGAAACGCGGAAATCTTTTTCCGCAGGAGGAAACCACTGAGGAAATGACGCAGCAGGTGCTGCGCCTCTTTGAAGGATAGTAGCAGCTGCTGCGCCACTTCTCCCGCTCGTTTTCGCTGTTTAAAGAATTTTTCCGTGATTTCTTTCCGAAGTTTGAGTCATTCCAAAACTCTTCACATTGTTTTGTATAAATAGAGACCTCCGGTCTCCATATTTTTCACGCGAGTGTCCGCCCTTCTCTTCTTAATGTGACTCTTAATTGCGCACATTTAGTCCCCTAAATAAACCTATTTTGCATACTAATATAGCATTTCTTGGCCATTTTATCCGTCAATTCCTTCCTATTTTGCTTTCCTAGTGCATTTTATATGTCTTATAGGTAAGGAGATAATGAGGCGGAATTCCCATCTCCCACGCATATTTGGATACTTGTTGATGATCTTAGATGGACTAGTATGAATAGGAGGCAATAATGATGACCAAGGATGTAGGAATAAAGAGTATATAGAAGGATCATAGGCTTAAAAGCAAGGAGAAGGAAGCCATTACAAGAGGAAATTGCTCGTAACCAAACCAAGAGTTTCTTGTTTGGCTCTTAAAGTATGCTAGATAAAATGGCGTCGAAAAATCAAGTGGTCTGGGCTTTTGAATCACTCCAATAGGAGTCCGGATGAGGAAATGACGTCCGTTTTACAATCCGAGCTCAAATAGACAAGCTGTCCGCCAATCCGCGCGTCCCGAGACTCAAGACGAGCGTCTCCAGACTCAAGACGAGCGTGCAAGACTCAAGATAAGCGGATTGTTAGACATTAAAAAATAGAAGAACTCTGCCCAGTGATCCGAGAGTCTTGCTCCCAAGACGGGCGTCTCAGAACCCCATGATATGAGCGTCTTGTTCCAAAGACGGGCGTCTCAGAACGCTATGATCCGGGCGTCCCGATGCCAATCCGAGCGGATTTCTTCACAGACTGGCCGTGCTTCAAGCTGATCCGACTGGATCGTGGTAGGACTAGCTACGTGATATGCGCATTTCCTTCGGGACTTGCATTTCCCTACTCAACACTTAGCAATACTATTTACTAATCTACCCTTACTTAACCTAATGATGTACTACTATATATACTCCATTTGTAATAATCAAGAGAAAAAAGTTCCCTTAGAATAAATCAAGTTCACTTAGATTAGATTAGGAGTAGCTTAGAATAGATTAATCTCAATTATTCCACATTAATCTTTTCTTAATAATTGTTCAAGTTTATTATTATTGGGTAATTGAAGACTATTGGGTTATTATTGGAGAATTGACAACTCTTCATCAATCAATCATGTTTTCTTCTATTATTCTATGCTTTATTTATTATTTGGATCATCTTAAGTTTGGTATAATCTCTTTACTCTCTATTGTTTATTTGCTCATTCTCTTATCATGTTTATACTTGTTGTGATGATTGAAACCATTAATGACATGTTTCCCATGATAATGAGTGAGTAGTCTTTTAGCTAGGATTAATGGAGAATTCGGGGAAACAAACATGGGGAATGATTCATGCTTAATCTAATATGTTTTCATAATTAATTTGCTTGCTTATTGTGATTTCAACTTATTCACATGTTATGTTTGATGAAATGCGAGCCTATGAATCCTTTCATTTTTTGATCCATCACCTATCCTTTCAATGAGGCTTGTAAGCATATAAACCAACTCGAGCCTCATTAGACAATGCATAATGTTGAATAGGAAGGATTAAGTCGACTTGTAGGTGTTGTACAATCTAATCGATTCGGCTCCGGGACACAAACCTTCTTAGGGATTGTAAGCTTATACACCAACTCGATCCCATCACAATAATAGGTGCTTGTATGATCAACTCCCATGAGTCTCCTGTGAACCCATGATATCCTAGCATTTTTTATCATTTGTTTACATCCTTCCTTTTATTGCTTGTTCTACTTTATTGCTTGCATTAGTCTAGACTCACCAACTGCAAACCCAAATCAATTGTGACACTAGCATAAATTAAGATAGATAGACTTAGAACCAAAAGCACACCGTCCCATGGATCGACCTCGACTTAACCACTAACTATTTGTTTGATGAGAATATAAATGTGTTTGATTGAGAGTGTAATACCCCGTATTTTATATTGTTTATCGAGTCGAGTAATTGTCTGGTCGTATTGATATCGTAGAATCGAGTTATGCGTAAGCTTGTCAAGACGGGTTTAACTGAATGAGATCACGTAACTAATTCTTACCCAATCACGCTTACCCATGACCCATTTACCATCTAACCTAAAATTTAACCTAATTCTACCCCAACATCCTAAACCCTACTCCCTCAACCGCCTACCTCTTTTCAACGGCCCATATCTCAGCCTTCACGCAATTCGAGAAAGAGAGAGAGAGCGTGGGCATTGACGGCGCAGCATGGAAGAGCTTAGGGTGGTTGTCGACGTGGTGAGGCGGCCCTGGTGGTGGTTATCGGGACGGTTTAGGTAAGCAGTCATCATTCCTTTTCTCTTTTGTTGGTTGTCAGGTTGTGGTTGTTGTCTCGGTGTGTCGCAGGGAGGTAATAAGGGTGGTTGGTGTCGGGGTAGTGGTGTTGGGCGGTCTGAGTCGCTCCTATTGGTGGCGGTCAAGTGGGTTTTGGGTGGTGGTGGTGGTTGTGAAAGGCGGCAGCGACATGGGGGTTTTGGGTTACGGTTTCAGACGGGTTTAGGTAGGTAGTTTTGGGGTGGTGCCACCGTGGACTAGGGGGAGGTCGAAACGGTGGCGCTATGGTGTCTGTGTGCGTGGCTATACGGGGGGCAGAGTGGTGGTGATAGGGTGGAGTGCTGTTGACAACAGCGGTGGCCGTGGGGTTGTGTTGCGGGCTGTTGTGGTGGCAACCGTGGGAGGTGGAGTGAACCAGGGGGGAGTTCGTGGCCACGGTCTGACCCACCGGCGGGAGTCGACTCCGGTGAGGGTGTTGGTGGGTGCTCAGGTCAGACCCGGTGTATGACCTGGCGGCTGTCACGGTGGTTGGGGGCGCGTGGGAGTTCGGGAAACGGGTTGGAAGTCGTGGGTTTCGGCGTGTTTTAGTCGGCTTTGATTCGTTTCTTTATTGTTTAAATTATCGTATTTCGTAGTTAATTTAAATTCCCGAATCATTTAAATGATTTATTTAATTTAAATTCCCTAGTCTTTTAAAATAATTAGAGACGGATTTTGAGTCGGGTTTGTTAAAAGGGAAAAATTACTATATCGGGAAAGTTTCCATTTTAAGAAATTCTATTTTTAGTAACTTCTATTTTGGGAACGGGAATAGTTAAGTAATTGGTTATCATTTCATTATCTTTCAGAGGGCGAATTATTGTGGATTATCACTGAGCTTCCGACTATTTTGATTGCAGTTTTGAGGTAGGGAAATACACTTGACTTACCAGTGTTATTAAATTGTGTTGATTTGTTGTGTTTCATATTACCAAGCTGTGATCGTTGACTTGTCCGTGGTTGTGATTTATGTTATGTTTCATATACTGGAGTGTGGGTGACTGAACCGTTCGTGTTGAGTATGTATTTCATTATTTAGATAGCTGGCATGATTTCATTCATTGATATACATATTATGTTGCATTGATTACTGTTGAGCATTGCATATGCATTGGAGTTAGAGGATGGTGTGGTGGTGACGATGATGAGATACGATGTGATGTTGTGATAAGGCCCAGGCTAGTTCTGCAGGACCTACCCTGGTGTCCTCAGCTGCGAGCTGGCAGATCGACTACGGTCGATATATATAGTCTACCGGGGATCGGTATGGCTGGGCGTTCCGAGTTATGAGTTATGAGATATGAGTTGAGATGGAGATGGAGGTGACGGAGGAGCATGCATCATGCATATCACGTTTTGTTGTTTCATTGTTTTCCCTACTCAACCTCGTGGTTGACCCTGTGTATTCGTGAACACCTGTGACGACCCAATTATTGGCGAGCAGACTTGACAGGTTTAAGAGATAGGACGGGAGCTGGATGGGCGTGAGACACTGGATCGAAAGACTTAGTAGCTAGATCACTATTTAGAAGACTTTCACTTTTATTCATGTTAATTCTTGTAATTTGATGTAAAGGAAGTTTTGTTATAATTAAGTTAAAGTATTCATATAATTTGCCTTGGAGTTTAATTTGTTATTCACTACCTCGGGAAACCGAGTTGGTAACAGTTCGGTTTATTAGGGAATGTCTTGCCTAAGGCTCCTTCATAAACCGGGGTGTTACAAAGTGGTATCAGAGAGAACGATCCTCAGGCCTAAACCAATGAACCTAATGAACGTAGGATGTGTCTAAATAAAATGAACCCCTGGGAATAAACTACTAGGAGCTCACAGTGCGGTTAAGAAGGCGCCCTTAATGCGTGCTCTTTTGCCCTCTCAGTTTTGAACCAGGCAAACCAAGAGAAAACGAGTGAATGGGGTAGTTAGAAGGAAAACCTTGGATATAAGCGAGTTGATGTATACCTTGAGACCCATATATTCTAACCATTCTGCCGGACAACGTTACAGTAAGTGTTTTGTATAAATGATGACGTGACCATATGATGTCGTGGAGATGAGAATAAATTTTCGTGTTCAATTTAATAATCAATGAAGTGTTGGATTGTGGTAATCGTGAGCGTGAAAATAATTGCGAATTGATGATAATTATCTGGTTAGATGTTGAATGATGTGCTGATAGTACTATTATGTCTAGTGATATGCGGTTATGTGACCCCGAAGCCATGCTAGTATAGTATCGTGATAGTAATGAGAGACACCATTGAATTGCTTGTTTCTAGTCGTAGCAATCGTGATTAGATGTAAGGGGTAGGTCGGGATGCGAAGGGACTTCTATGGGATAGATGTTTACGTAAATACAAAAGTGTGAGATTTAAGTTAGGATGAGTTAGTATCGATAGTATGGTTGTAAGAGTTTGGAACATGGAAAATGAATGATTTAGTGATTGAAATCCGTTTTGTTTGATTTTACTCTGTAATTGATCTTGCTGTCATTTATTTTCTGTAAATTTTCTATGGATGAAAATTTTATGAGAGATAGCCTCGTGAGTTAGTGTTCATTTGGCGTTGGTTTCATGCTTATAGGATATACGGATTAGGAGTAATAAATGTTTTAGTGGGCTGTGGTCGGGAAGTTCCTGTGCAGTGATGTCTTGACCAACGATTTTGTAAAAATCCTCATTTAATTTGTGTAAATGATTTTTGCATAATTCCAACTCCATCGACTAGAGGGTTTGCATACGTTTTCAAATTGATAAGCCACGAAAATTCTTGATGTCTCTATATTAAATGGTAAGCTTTGCAAACTGACCCAAGTTTCGGACCAATTGCTGTCACATACTTGTTTGGACCAACTGAGTTGTAAAATTCTTTAAAAATTGAATTCTTGAACTTTCGATCTCATTCTTTTTATCACGAACTATTAACTCTCTGTATGTTATGAAAAGTAATGTAACTCAAGTTTTCGTTGAACGACTGTTTATTCGTGATTTTTGAAAGTTACAACGTGAATCATGACCTGTAAAATGTGCGTTCTATATTAAGTTTTCATACAGTTGATTGATTAATTCATGAGCCTTAGTAATGTGAAATTATAATGTTTTATATGATGATAGTAGCATGCATGTTTAGTAGTTATATAACTTAACAAGTGATAAAATTTAAAACTTAGTTGATAACATTGTTCGCATGATAGCATGAATAAAATTGGATAGCTTAATTTGATTCTTAATCGAGGGTGAAATGTTTATACGAGTCCAGTTGTTTGCATACTTTGTATACATTTGGCATGGTGTAATGTCTCTGGGTGTGCATCTTATTTGCATAGTGGTCGGGTATATATATATAAATATAAAACTATATTGTCATATCTTGGTAAGTTGATGGTGGTAAAAGTTAATTGATCGTTCTAATATACACGCATGAATAATTATAATAATTGTGTCTAAATGTTCACACGTGTAGGGTGTCATCTGAGTTCCAATGTCTTCTATGCGAATTTGTGTGCCTCTAGTTATACTTAGTACTTTCATTGCAATAAATTATTTCAGTTGAACCTAAACCTATAACATGATAATAAACGGTGTTGTTATTTCTTATTGAATATGTTCGTTATTACAATGTCGAAAATGCTAAAGTGATTCTTGCAATTGTATGGGTGTGATATAAAGGAAACTGTTTGATATAACACGACAATTGGCATATTTATATTCTCGAGTCGTTACTATCAATTATATTAAAATAAAGATTGTTATGATAACTATGTTGACAATTATAATAGGATAACCCTTTGATGCTTCACATGATATGCATTGGTTTTAATGATAGTCGTTATAGTTGCATTTAATTGGGCCTACGAGTTGCCTAATTATTTAAGTCGTGCAAATCAGAGAAGTTGTCCAAGTTGCTAATCTTTTACCATAGCTAGAATTCTACAAAGTATATGATGGCAAATGTATGTTTAAACTATTTATACGATATCGTTTGTTTTGCTGAAAATGAGTTGCACTAAGTTGCTGGACACAATTGAACGATATGGTTGCTAAAATGTCAAACACATGTGTGATATGGAAGTAATGTTGTTGTTGTCAGGGATCATATGTTGTTACTTTTATTAGCGAGTATGTTTCAGAATTTATATCAAACAAATTGGCTAATTCGTATTGTATGTCTGATGAGTCAAAAGGTTTTGATTACGTGTTATGTTTTCTATGGTTTTAAGGTGTTAAGTAGTGCTTATGTACCGCATGTTTTAATACTCCTGGTGATTTATTAGTGGTAGGGCGGTTCAATTGTTCGAAATTGGTAATAGTTTTGACTTGGGAGAGGAATTTGGTGGAGTCAATGTTAGATTGTATGCTGATTTACGTGTATTCTTGCGGTTGATATTCCTAAAGTGGTTGTTCCCTGGTAGATAATGCGAACTGTGATGATCTTGAGTTGACCAAAACCCTGGTATTACAACAGTTACCCTGAAAACTTGTTATATAGCTTTCGCACACTTAAACCTCGAGGATGAATCCTTTGTCTTAACACCCTTGTGTCTTAATTTGTTAACTTTCCATTTTGTAGGATGGATCCCTACAATGTACACCCGCAAGACTGTTACATGTCACTTGACGCTGACTTTAATGAGCATTGTGAGAAACTTTGTGCTGTCATGGACAAGTATGGCCATAATGGGCACCCTGAGTACTTAACTAATACTCAGTTAAGAGCGTATACCCTTATCGATTCTATCCCTGACTCTGGCATACTAAAGGACAGCAAACGCTTCTATATGAGAGAGTTGACCACCCATTGCATGAGGCTATGCCGTGACCCCAATTACTGCGGCGGGGCCAGATAACCGCCCGAGCATACCTTTGACTTTATAGTAGGTGACCTGAGATATGAATTTTACGCTAATGTATCTGATGCCGAAAGTACGACTGAACCACCCATGCCAGACTTCGGGGAAGAGGTGAACCAGGAAGGGAATGACATAGAAGTCACCAGAATCTGAGGAAGCGCAACCTAAGGACCGTTAGGTTAGGGCTAGTAACACCATGATCGGCCTGTTATGAAACAGTGTAAACCTTTGGCTCCTTCTTGTTGTTCTTTTAGTTTGATGTTGTGTTTTAAGTCAAGCATGAGCTAAGTAATAAGTGTTACTTGTTGACAATCAGTTAATTCCATAATAAAACCTTGTTTTCGACTTTAATGTTTCTGCGCAATCTTTTATCATGTGTTCTTTTCTGTTACATGTTGTTGACAGTGTTTTGTTACATAGGAATATGAAAGTTGAGAAGAGGTTACGAGGACGTAACCATGTTTTTAGTTGGGTAGGATTGTAAAATCTTAATGTTTATGTTCCACTTGTTTATAGATTGTGGTTTTGATCAAGTTGTAGATCATAGTTTTGACCAAGCTGATGTTTCGTTGCATGGTACCCACACAAATGAGTCCTCTATGTTGTGTAATTAAACTGCTGCTGTTATGGTGCTCTGATAGTTTGCATGAGTTCCGGGACGTAACTTTCTTTTTAGGAGGGTAGAATGTAACATTCCGTTTCACCCGCTTGAGTTCATGAATCCTTGTACTAGAAAATCTGTTTGGTAGTTGAGCGAACTTTGGGACGAAGTTCATTTTAAGGGGGGAAGACTGTAATACCCCGTATTTTATATTGTTTATCGAGTCGAGTAATTATCTGGTCGTATTGATATCGTAGAATCGAGTTATGCGTAAGCTTGTCAAGACGGGTTTAACTGAATGAGATCACGTAACTAATTCTTACCCAATCACGCTTACCCATGAACCATTTACCATCTAACCTAAAATTTAACCTAATTCTACCCCAACATCCTAAACCCTACTCCCTCAACCGCTTACCTCTTTTCAACGGCCCATATCTCAGCCTTCACGCAATTCGAGAAAGAGAGAGAGAGCGTGGGCATTGACGGCGCAGAAGGGAAGAGCTTAGGGTGGTTGTCGACGTGGTGAGGCGGCCCTGGTGGTGGTTGTCGTGACGGTTTAGGTAAGCAGTCATCATTCCTTTTCTCTTTTGTTGGTTGTCAGGTTGTGGTTGTTGTCTCGGTGTGTCGCAGGGAGGTAATAAGGGTGGTTGGTGTCGGGATAGTGGTGTTGGGCGGTCTGAGTCGCTCCTATTGGTGGCGGTCAAGTGGGTTTTGGGTGGTGGTGGTGGTTGTGAAAGGCGGCAGCGACATGGGGGTTTTGGGTTACGGTTTCAGACGGGTTTAGGTGGGTAGTTTTAGGGTGGTGCCACCGTGGACTAGGGGGAGGTCGAAACGGTGGCGCTATGGTGTCTGTGTGCGTGGCTATACGGGGAGCAGAGTGGTGGTGATAGGGTGGAGTGCTGTTGACAACAGCGGTGGCCGTGGGGTTGTGTTGCGGGCTGCTGTGGTGGCAACCGTGGGAGGTGGAGTGAACCAGGGGGGAGTTCGTGGCCACGGTCTGACCCACCGGCGGGTGTCGACCCCGGTGAGGGTGTTGGTGGGTGCTCAGGTCAGACCCGGTGTCTGACCTGGCGGCTGTCACGGTGGTAGTGGGCGCGTGGGAGTTCGGGAAACGGGTTGGAAGTCGTGGGTTTGGGCGTGTTTTAGTCGGCTTTGATTCGTTTCTTTATTGTTTAAATTATCGTATTTCGTAGTTAATTTAAATTCCCGAATCATTTAAATGATTTATTTAATTTAAATTCCCTAGTCTTTTAAAATAATTAGAGACGGATTTTGAGTCGGGTTTGTTAAAAGGGAAAAATTACTATATCGGGAAAGTTTCCATTTTAAGAAATTCTCTTTTTAGTAACTTCTATTTTGGGAACGAGAATAGTTAAGTAATTGGTTATCATTTCATTATCTTTCAGAGGGCGAATTATTGTGGATTATCACTGAGCTTCCGACTATTTTGATCGAGTTTTGAGGTAGGGAAATACACTTGACTTACCGGTGTTATTAAATTGTGTTGATTTGTTGTGTTTCATATTACCAATTTTGTGATCGTTGACTTGTCCGTGGTTGTGATTTATGTTATGTTTCATATACTGGAGTGTGGGTGACTGAACCGTTCGTGTTGAGTATGTATTTCATTATTTTGATAGCTGGCATGATTTCATTCATTGATATACATATTATGTTGCATTGATTACTGTTGAGCATTGCATATGCATTAGAGTTAGAGGATGGTGTGGTGGTGACGATGATGAGATACGATGTGATGTTGTGATAAGGCCCAGTGGTTCTGCGGGACCGCCTGGTGTCCTGTTGCGGTGAGCGTAACGACTACGGTCGATGTATATAGTCTACCGGGGATCGGTATGGCTGGGCGTTCCGGGTTATGAGTTATGAGATATGAGTTGAGATGGAGATGGAGGTGACGGAGGAGCATGCATCATGCATATCACGTTTTGTTGTTTCATTGTTTTCCCTACTCAACCTCGTGGTTGACCCTGTGTATTCGTGAACACCTGTGACGACCCAATTATTGGCGGCAGACTTGACGGAGTTTAAGAGATAGGACGGGAGCTGGATGGGCGTGAGACACTGGATCGGAAGACTTAGTAGCTAGATCACTATTTAGAAGACTTTCACTTTTATTCATGTTAATTCTTGTAATTTGATGTAAAGGAAGTTTTGTTATAATTAAGTTAAAGTATTCATATAATTTGCCTTGGAGTTTAATTTGTTATTCACTACCTCGGGAAACCGAGTTGGTAACAGTTCGGTTTATTAGGGAATGTCTTGCCTAAGGCTCCTTCATAAACGGGGGTGTTACAGAGAGCCCCAATGACACTCTCGTCAAAATGGCGCCGTTGCCGGGGACGGTGTTATGTGATTAAGTTCTTACTTGTTGTCTATTTTAATTGTGCTTTAACGTTGAGGAACTTGTTCCTCAAGGTCGTTTTTACCGTTTTATTGTAGTTTTCATGTTTGTAGTTGTATCTTTATCTTGGCTATGATGATGACCCAAGACTTGGCACATGGAGTATGTGGTAGATATTTTGAGTATGACTACAATGTGTATGGGGAGTTTGAGGAGCAAGTCAATACAAACCTACCTTACAACTCATACAATGAAAGTTCTAACCACTACCCAACTTTTCTTACCTAATCCCCCACATTCAATATCCACAACAACCACCCTCCCAAAACCTACTTTACAATCAATGCCAAACGTCATCCTACAACCAACACCCATGTACCCACAACAAGAGAATGAGCATAATTTTAACATGCAAAGTGTGGTTCTCCAAATGCTAAGAGACCAACAAAATCTCTTCATGCAAATGCTAGAAGATAGCCAAGCTAGGGACAATGTTCTCAATAACATTGTTACTAATGGTGAGAAGTTGGCAAATCAAATTGCCCAAATGGAAGCCACCCAAATGCTAAATGAAGAAGAAGGGGAAGATAATGAGGGTGAATAAGAATTTGGATGACATTATGAAGGTACTCTTGTAAATCCCCCACCACCTCCTAAATTCATAAGAATTGAACATCCCATATTCCAACTTTTACCCAACTTTAAAAACATTCATGATGGATGTGAATATAAAGATGTAACTATTGAGGAAGGGGGGTGCTTGATTGATTATGGACAAAGAGTGGATGATGAATTGAAGCATGATGAAGTTGGGGTGGATAGCAATGATGAATGTGAGTTGAAGGCCAATTATGAGACAAGCACTTTCTCTAAATCGTCTAATCTATCTAGCTCACACACTAGCCTTGCTTCTCCAATTTGGGATACCTATGATGATGATGATGATGATGATGATGATGAGGAAGACCTCCCACCGCAATTTCCCTCTATGACTCATGTAGAGGAAGTGTGTTCCCTTGACACTTATGGGAGTAAAGGTAAAACTTGGAAAGAAGAGGTTGATAAATTTGAACTTGCTATCTTTGGAGAATTGACGAGCCAAGAGGAAAACTATGATGTCGGCATCTGGTCGTACTCACTTGGAGGTTTAGTTTTCGGTTACTTGTCGTTAAGAGCACCTAGACCAAAACAATACTTATAACTTCACAAACAACTCTACTATTAGTAAAGAGGCAAGTAAAGGTCGGATCCCAAGGGACGGGTATTGAAGTAAGATTTTCAATTGTAAGTAGCGGTGTCTAGGGGTGTCACAATTTGGGGTTTGAAGTAGAAGATCACTAAAATAAATAGCAATAAAAGTAAACAAGCAAGATGATTAAAAAGGGATGTAAACAATTGATAAAAGGCACTAGGGTGTCAAGGGGTCATAGGGGATTCATGGGAATTGATCATACAAACATATTCTCAAATTATAAGCAAGCAATTATTGTTGTGATGGATCGAGTTGGTTTATATCTTACAATCCTTGGAAGGTTTGGGTCCCGGAGCCGAATCGATTAGATTGTACAACACCTACAAGTCGACTTAATCCTCCCTACTCAACTACATACATGGTCTAATGAGACTCGAGTTGGTTTATGTCTTACAAGTCTCATTGAAAAGGTAAGTGATGGGTAAAAAATGCAAGGATTCATAGGCTCGCATTTTATCAAACATAACATGTGCATAAGTTGAGATCACAACAAGCAAGCAAATAAACTATGAAAACATATTAAATTAAGCATGAATCATTCCCCATGTTGGTTTCCCCTAATTACCCATTAACCCTAGTTAAGGAAACTACTCACTCATTATCAAGTTTAGCATGTTAACAAGGTTTTCAATCACATTAACAAAGCATGACATGATGAATAAATGAAGATGATTAACAATAATTAAAAAGGGATTAAGAGAATTATACCTATTAATGATTCCAATAATAAAGTAATGAATAATAGAAGTATTTGATGATTGATTGGAAGGTTGTCAATCTCCCAATAATAACCCAAATAATCTTCAATTACCCAAAATAAAAGATGAACAAAAGAGAGATTAAGGAAATGAGATTTGTATTAAGACTTGATTAAAAGTTGGTTACAAGATTTAGAAGAGATTAGGATGATATAAACTATACTAGAGATTGATAAGAAGAACATGATTATCTAATTAGACTAATGGGGTATTTATAGTGGGGATTAGGTACACAAATTAGGGTTTACAAAGGGCTTAAATGACGATTAAGTCCTTGAGGAATCGCTCCTCTCAAAAGAGATGCCGGTCTCCTTTTTGTCGGTCTTTCCAAAATATGCGCATCCTTCATAGAGCAAGAAGAAAACGGAAGTAGCTGTAACACGATCCGAGCGTCCAAGGCAGCGGGACGAGCGGATTCCTTGTCTGCTGGACGAGCGGATTCCATGGCCGGACGCTCGGATTCTTGCTTTCCTAGACGAGGTTCAAGCCGCTTGGATTCTGGGTCAGCTTCCTTCTTTTCTTCTTTTCTTCCTCCTTCTTCCAATAATCCTCGGGGATCTTGTCGGAGATGCAAGGATCTTTCCTCATCATTGCCCATCTACTATAATATGTACAAAGGCCTTCTAGTCTTGTCTTCTCTTTGATGCTTGGTCATTGAATTCAATCAATTTAGCTCTATTTTCACATGAAAATGCAAGGTTTGCACTCCTTTCCTACCAAGGGTACAAAACCTCAAAGAATATGCAAAACAAAGGACTAAAGAGAATAAATGACCCAAATATGCACTAAAAAGAATGGGAACAAGGCTAATTCGGGGACTAAATATGCTCAAATAATGGTCACATCAAATATCCCCAAACCGAACCTTTGCTCGTCCCAAGTAAAGAGGTGACAAAAACTAGGATCGTTATTTAAACTAGCCTAATAGCATAGCCGGTATGAGACAATTAGCGGGTCTCACTCCGCCCCTTCAACTCACAACCAGACAACCATGAGGTAGGATGCCTCCTTGCAAGGCAAGGTGGGTCTTGCCAAAATGGCGACACATCCAATCATTAAAGCACAAAAAATCAAGCAATGGATGCATCTACAAAAGAATAGCCACTTTCCTCATCTAAGTGGCGGAAATTATCTACAAGGGAAGCAATCTAAGGGTATACACTCCATTATAGATACGGTTTCTTCAAACTACTAAGCCTAGAAGGATACTAATAAATCACCTCCAAGTTGTGTCAAGCTAGGGTACCTTTGTCCTCAATTGTTAAATGCTTTCGTCAAGAGTAGACTCCCTATGGTGTTAGAAACACTGGAGGATCGCGGAATTCCCCTTCTTCCCTAGACAAGAAGAAGGGTCGTCCCCTCTCTAACATGCACAAAAATGGATACGATGGATAAAGGGATCGATAGTATTTGAGTTTCATTTGGGAGTTTGCTTTTGTTGTTGTTTTTCCCCCCAATTTCTTGTGGCATATAACATTTGAGAACTCTTTCTTGCCATTTCTTTTGATGTTTGGCATTTCAATACTTGACAACTTTTTGCATTTTCTTTTGAACATTTTCAAAGTCACACCAATTAGTAACGAGGGTGCCTTATATTTGAAGCATAGGGGTTTTCATTTTTGTTACTCCTCTTTTCTTTTGATGCATTTTGCAAACTTTTTCATTTTCTTTTCAATTCTTGAACTCAAATCAATTTCTTTTTGTGCCCATTCCCTTTGATGACAAAATGTATGGTAGAGCATGGATGAATGATGGTTGCATGGTTTCAAGGGTCACCTTGGAATAAATGGTAGCCAAGGAGTTATCACACCACAAGGTACTCTTGACTAGGCCTTAATCCATGGGTCAAAGGATACTAGCATGACACATCCTACGGTGTTTAACAAGTATTCTAACAAGCAAAGTCTTAAGAAGAAAAAGCATCTACTAGGGCCTATATACACTTGTCGAGCTTCCCAAATAGACGGTTTCACAAAATTTTTCTAACATGCAAACTAAATGCCATGATGCAACTAACTTTTATACATCCTAATGCATATGCTTCTACCAACTAATATGTCAAATAATCTAAATGTAAGTCCTAAATTCACATTGTTTATACCGCATCAATCAAAATAAAGCCACATAGTCATTAACATAAAGAGGAAAAAGGAGATTGGAAAGATCATACCATGCGGTCTTCAATATCCTCATGGCTCGGATGTGGCGTAGTCGATCAATGTGAACAAGGATAGACAAACACAATATATACAACAATATAAACAAGACTACACTACAGAGGAAATGAACTTGTTTTTGGGTTTTCAATTTTTCAATTTTTTTGATTTTTTCGAAATTTTTTTTGATTTTTTGGATTTTTGAATAAAAGTCAAGTTAGAATTTCCCATCCCCACACTAGTATGGGCATTGTCCTCAATGGCTAATATGATAGGAAATTATGCAAGTATGATGCATGATTTCTAAACTAAATGCAAGCTATACTAAGCTACACTACATGATGCATGGGTTTTTGTTATGGTGGAAAGCGTAATTTAGATTACCTCCCGTTGGGTATGCATGTACTTCCCCAAACAAAAATAGACATTATTTCAAATGTCTTAAATTTCGGGGTAGTTCATGCACACGGAATGCAATGCATGAAACTATAAATCGTCATTTTGGATTTTTCTTGTGGGAACAATAAAAAGAACACCTTAATGGAGCCAAGGTGTTAGTCCTCCGTGTTGCGAGGACTCCACAAACAAACCAAAGACAAAAATTGTACAAGTTATCAAAACATTAAATTCTTTCATGAAAATTTAAAATAAAGAGAGAGGATAAGGAAACTTCACTTAAGCTTGAGATGGGTGCCTCATGCCCGCTCCATGTAGATATGAAGAGATCTTCTAGAGATCACCATCATCCCCCGCTAGGTCACTATCCCAGATTTCCTTGGATGCATCACTTGTATAAGGGTCCATGAACTCATCTTCTTCGCTATTAAGTTCCACCGTATCCCCACCCCAAGATTTGTCGCTCCCTTCACCTTGTTGCCCATTTGCCCCTTCATTTTCTTTTTCCGAATTTGGGAAGAGTATATCCATTTGTGCCCAAGAGGAAAACACTCCCTCTTCACTAATCTTCCCTCGTTGAATCATGTCGTGGAATTGAGGGTAAAGTGCATAATAGTTATCCACGGTAGCTTCATATTGTCAGAAATGCAAGTCTTGGAGAATTCCCGTTACAAAGTCATCACGAGAGAGGATAAAGGGGTTAGGGTTGTTGTATGGTTTATATGGAAAAGGGTAGGGAGGTATCTTGATTTTCTCATCTTGATGTTGTTGCTCTTGTTGTTGTTGGGGATTTGGGGGTGGTGGTGCTTGCCTTGCTTGGGTTGGGTTTGCGGGGATGAGGTAGGACGGGATTGGTGATAAAGGACCCCTTCTTGGGGAGATTCTTGGTAGACCGGTCATTGGTAAGTAGATTGGATCACTCCCCTTCGTTATCCACTTGATCCTTTTATCAACCCCTTCAAGGGTTATCCAATGATGATGCACAACAAGGAGTTCTTCATTTATCCTTGTATTCCCGGAAAGAGGAGTGTACTCATTGTTCTCATTAAATTTTGGATTGAAGTGCTTTGCAATCTTTGTAATGAGCCCTCCATTAACGATATGTTTCATCCCATCGTCATCTCCGTTTCTAAACTTAGCCCACTTCTCAAGTAGTACAAGAGGAGCATTAAAATGGTAACCACCCCTTCCTTGGATATCGAGATAAAACTCCATGAACACAAGATAGAGTTCGTTCACAATTGCCGGGTCCCGGCGTGCAAGGAGGGTGCCGGAAAGGAACCGGTAGGCGAGTCTCAAAATAGGGGTTTGAATGTGGAAAGCTAGACATTCCTTAATGTACATGAAATCTCGGCCGGTCATGGCTCTCCATAGGGGTGCAACACTATATTTCTTCGGTTTTGATGTCCGGGTAGGCGAGACATCAAGGCCAAGCACATTAGCAAATTCCACTAGAGTCATCATTCTCGAAACACTTTCCAACCTAAGTTCTATGCAATTCGTTCTATTCAAGGTTGTGATTTTCAAGAAGCTTAAAAATTCAAGAACAAGGGATTGGTAGGTTTGCTCGTTCATGCGAAATAGGGCAGAGAGACCAAACAACTCAAAAAGGGCTTCCATTTGATGGTAAATCCCAAGCTTCCTTAAAGTTCTATGGCATAAAAACTTTGTAGGGAGAATGTTCTTACCAAGAAGTCGGTGAAAAACGAGCCTTTGCACATTATTTACGAATTCAACATTAGAGAAGTCATCAATCTTGGTAAGATCCACAATTTCTTCATGCTCCCTCCTTAGAGTGTTGATGTGAGAAGTAGAAGAACTTCCTCTTACTCTTGGTCTTCTTCTATCCCTAAATGAAGATCCCTTTGGTCCCATTCTTTGATTGTGGAGTTGGAAATTTTGATTTGTTGAAGTATGGAGATGCTCTTTGTGGATTGAATCTTGCCTTTTAAACCCTAGAAATTGGGGCTTTTTGATTTGGTGGAATGAAAGAGTGTTTGGGATATGCTTTGGAGTCATAAGAAGGTGGGTTTTTATAATACAAGTGGAAGGAAGGGTGATGTGTCACAAATTGTGTGGTGGGGTGATGTGACCATTATTTGAGCATATTTAGTCCCCGAATTAGCCTTGTTCCCATGCTTTTTAGTGCATATTTGGGTCATTTATTGTCTTTAGTCCTTTGTTTTGCATATTCTTTGAGGTTTTGTTTCCTTGGTAGGAAAGGAGTCCAAACCTTGCATTTTCATGGCAAAATAGAGCTAAATTGATTGAATTCAATGACCAAGCATCAAAGAGAAGACAAGACTAGAAGGCCTTTGTACATATTGTAGTAGTTGGGCAATGATGATAAAAGATCCTTGCATCTCCGACAAAATCCCCGAGGATTGTTGGAAGAAGGATGAAGAAGAAGGAAGAAAAGAAGAAAGGAAGAAGCTAACAGAGAAACCGAGCTGATTGCCCTCTGGACGCCCGTCCAAGACCAGCAATTCGAGCGTCTTCTTCAGAAGGACACTCGTGCAAAAGCCCCACAATCCGCCCGTCCACCCCACGAATCCGCTCGTCTAACAGCCAGACAATCCGCTCGTCCCGTGCCCTGGACGCTTGGATTGTGTTACAGCTATTTCGATTTCTTCTTGCTCTATGACGGAGGCGCATATCTCGGAAAGACCGGCAAAAACGAGACTCGCATATCTTTTGAGAGGAGCGATTCCTCAACGACTTAATCGTCATTTAAGCCCTTAGTAAACCCTAATTTGTGTACCTAATCCCCACTATAAATACCCCATTAGTCTAATTAGATAATCATGTTCTCTTTATCAATCTTTAGTGTAGTTCATATCAATCAAATCTCTCTTTAATCTTGTAATCAACTTTTAAATCAAGTTTTAATACAAATCTCATTTCCATAATCTCTCTTTTGTTCATCTTTTATTTTGGGTAATTGATGATTATTTGGGTTATTATTGGGAGATTGACAACCTTCCAATCAATCATCAAGTAGTTCTATTATTCTTTGCTTTATTATTGGAATCATTAGTAGGTATATATAATTCTCTTAAATCCTTTTTTAATTATTGTAAATCATCTTCATTTATTCATCATGTTTTACTTTGTTGGTATGATTGACAAGCTTGCTAGCATGTTTAACATGATAATGAGTAAGTAGTTTCCTTAACTAGGGTTAATGGGTAATTAGGGGAAACAAAAATGGGGAATGATTCATGCTTAATCTAATATGTTTTCATAGTTTATTTGCTTGCTTGTTGTGATCTCAACTTATGCACATGTTATGTTTGATGAAATGCGAGCCTATGAATCCTTGCACTTTTTACCCATCACTTACCTTTTCAATGAGACTTGTAAGACATAAACCAACCCGAGTCTCATTAAACCATGCACATAGTTGAGTAGGGAAGATTAAGTCGACTTGTAGGTGTTGTATAATCTAATCGATTCGGCTCCAGGACCCAAACTTTCCTAGGATTGTAATATATAAACCAACTCGATCCATCACAACAATAATTGCTTGCTTATAATTTGAGAATATCTTTGTATGATCAATTCCCATGATTCCCATATGACCCCATGACACCCTAGTGCCTTTTATCAATTGTTTACATCCCTTTTTAATCATCATGCTTGTTTACTTTTATTGCTATTTAGTTTAGTGATCTTCTATTCCAACTCCAAATTGTGACACCCCTAGACACCGCTACTTG
Source organism: Silene latifolia (assembly GCF_048544455.1). Taxonomy (NCBI): domain Eukaryota; kingdom Viridiplantae; phylum Streptophyta; class Magnoliopsida; order Caryophyllales; family Caryophyllaceae; genus Silene; species Silene latifolia. The sequence goes on along the minus strand of NC_133526.1, from coordinate 103,035,171 downwards.
CAATTGAAAACCTCACTTCAATACCCGTCCCTTGGGATCCGACCTTTACTTGCCTCTTTACTAAATGTAGAGTTGTTTGGGAAGTTATAAGTATTGTTTTGGTCTAGGTGCTCCTAACGACAAGTACCGAAAACTAAACCTCTCAAGAGGGCTCGACCGAAAATGTCGCCGTTGCCGGGGATGGTGTTAACTTGATTTAGATTTTCTTAAATTGTTATTAGTTGTGTCTTTCTTTGCCTTGGGGAACTAAAACTCCTCAAGGTTTGTTCTAATTATTTTCAAGTTGTTCGATATTTTGCAAGATGGACCTTATAGATTGTTTTGTAGAGGACCACTTAAGTATACCTTTCTTCAAGGACCCCATGCAAGCATTGGAAGCCTTGGAAGCAAGTGAGGCCAAAAATATATATTGGGAATTGGAGGTAGATCTTTTTAAGGCCGCTCTAGCTAACAAAGAACTTAATCATGAGCAATCCAAATTAGTACATAACATCCTTGTGGAAGCATATCAACCAATAGAACATGAGCAATCAATCCTAGAAGACATCTTACAAGCCCAAGAGCAAGAGGAATTCGTCATGGAATTCGAGTGTGACGAGATTGATGAGAATGAAGAACAAGTTGAATATGCCATGAGAATGGAATGTCTAATGGAAATGGAGGAAAGTGAGGTACAAATCCCTACTTTAAAAACCCTTCCCCCAAATTTGAAATATGCTTACCTTGATGAATCAAAGACAAAACCCGTGATTGTTAATGATAAACTTGATGAAAACCAATTGGGAAAATTGCTTGATGTGTTGAAGCAATATGAAAAGGCTATAGGTTATAGTCTAGATGACCTTAAGGGGATAAGTCCCAACTTTTGTATGCATAGAATTCATCTAGAGGAGGACAATAGACCTACCATCCAATCTCAATGGAGATTAAACCCCCACATGCAAGAAGTTGTCAAAGGAGAGGTTATAAAATTACTTGATGTGGGAATCATAAATCCCATATCGGACTCTTTGTTGGTTAGCCCCGTTCAAGTTTTACCTAAGAAAGGAGGTACCACGGTGGTGACAAACGAAAAGAATGAGCTAATACCCACAAGGAAGATCACCGGTTGGCGTATGTGCATTGACTATCGAAAATTGAATTCCGCAACAAGAAAGGATCATTTACCCCTACCATTCATTGACCAAATGCTTGAGAGGTTAGCCTCCAACAAGTTCTTTTGTTACCTTGACGGGTATTCGGGATTCTTTCAAATCCCTATACACCCGGATGACCAACATAAGACCACCTTCATATGCCCTTATGGTACTTTTGCATATAGGAGGATGCCTTTTGGCTTGTGTAATGCCCCCGCCACTTTCCAAAGATGCATGATGAGTGTCTTCTCCGATTACCTAGAGACCATAATGGAAGTTTTTATGGATGATTTTAGCGTTTATGGAAAAGACTTTGACTCATGTTTGCATAATCTTTCTCTTGTATTGCAAAAATGTGAAGATGTTAGTCTTGTTTTAAATTGGGAAAAGTGTCACTTCATGGTCAATGAAGAAATTGTTTTGGGTCATTTAATCTCGGAAAAGGGCATCGAGGTCGATAAAGCTAAGGTTGAGGTGATAGAGAAACTCCCACCTCCCGTTAATGTTAGAGAGGTGAGAAGTTTTCTCGGTCACGCGGGTTTCTATCGCCGTTTCATAAAAGATTTTTCGAAAATAGCGAAACCCCTCACTATATCGTTGGAAGAGTACTCCCTCCAAATTTGAACTACAACCAAAGGAAGAGGTTCTTATTCGAAGTAAAAAGGTACTTTTGGGATGACCCAAATCTTTACAAAGAGTGTAGTGATGGGCTCGACCGGAGGTGCATCCCTCAATGGGAAGTCCAAGGAATCTTGGAAGGATGCCACTCGTCACCTTATGGTGGGCACCATGGAGAAAGGAGAACCATTGCAAAAATTCTTCAATCGGGCTTCTATTGGCCTACAATGTTCCAAGACACAAGGGAATTCATCATTCATTGTGATGCTTGTCAAAGGACGGGGAATATCTCTTGGAGGAATGAAATGCCACAAAGGGGCATACTAGAGGTGGAGATCTTCGACGTTTGGGGGATCGACTACCTGTGGACAGCGGGCCGCCCACGGGGGCGCTTGGGACGAAGGGGGCTCGAAAAAACAAGCGTTTGCACTTTGTAAGGAGTCGCCACCAATTTTTATGGGAAATTGGAACCGTTCGAATACCTCGTGTCATGTCAAGACACAAAGTAGTGACATGAACACTAAGCAATCGTTACCCTTAGCATTCTATGTCTAGAATGACTCTCGTGGATGCCAATGAACACGGGTGCTCACGGAGATCTGGAGTAAGGGGTGAGGGTACGTATTAGGAAGCTCTTTTGACCGAACACCTAATCCCGCCCGCCTCGATAGCGGCCTCTACTAATGATTAGGGAAGTTATTCGTACTTGATATATCGTCGGCTATATGCATGCAATGCAACATCCAAGTTTTAATCCTAACATGTGAAAATTAGGCTAAGTCGGTGAGACAAGTAGTTAGCATACAATTGGGTCGAAGTTGGAATTAAATGCTCATTTACATGTGAAAACATACAAGCAATAAAAGAAATACAATGAATATAAACTATAACAATGGAAATTACATTAATTACATTGGATAGGCGATTTATGTCGAAAATACCTTTAAAACGGATGATTTGATAAAAAAAGAATAAAAGAATAAAACAAAGAAATACGAATAAGTTAGAAGGTGATAATACTAATATTAGTTGATTAATACGTAGCTAATTAAACTAGGTCAAGGCAGAAAAGGAGTTCAGAGACAGAATTCACCCTGGAACAGGCGCAGCAGGCACTGCGCCCTTTGGAAGAGGCGCAGCAGTTGCTGCGTCTGTTCCAAGGGTGAGTTCTAGCTGTGAAGCCGGAACTACAAACCGTTAATGTTAATTGGTAATTTTATGGATTGATTAAATATAGACTCGGATGAAAGTGATTAACATGTTGTTTAACATATGAATGGGGTCATAAAAGCAATAAACATGAATGAGACGAAAACAAAACAAATTAATTATGTGAAGGGTCGATGTTAATGAACGATTAATTAAACTAACTAAACTAATTATTAAACATGATGAATATGACGATGAACATATGAACATAGATGCAAATATATCAATGACGAATCTCAGAAACTCAATATGGACAAATTGAACTTCTAAAATCCGGGTTTGAATATTAATGGCGAAAACCCGTAAATATTGATTATTTAGGATTTAAGTCGGGACAATGATGAATTAAACATGTTAAAGATGATAAATAATATACAATATACATGTGAATTGATATGTTATTATGATGAACGAATTAATGAACAAAAGGAAACAAATAAAAAACACGAATACGAATTACGAGAGGACGGGGAAGAAGAAAAGAAGCGAGGAAGCTGCGGCAGCCTCACGAAGAGGCGCAGCAGTGCCGCGCTCCTTCGAAGAGGCGCAGCAGTTGCTGCGTCTTTTCTCGACGTCTATCTACTGGAAATCCGCAAAAAAGGTTTTAAAGACGGTTTTAGAAATCGGTTTTGATGAGGTACTTTCGACATAAATCTTACATTTGTGATACGAAAATTAAATACAATAAATAAAAGAGGATTAATACACCCTCAGACTTACATGTTGACGGAACGAGAAGAACTAAGAAGATCGATTAGTGATGCTCGACGCGAATGCAAGGAAAGAGTGCCCTCGTAAGAGGAAAACGATTTAACAAGTTGATTAATTAGATTGATTGAGTGTAGTGGTCAAATTGGTCGGTCATGCAACGGAGAGGCTGGTACCGGGAAGGATCCGAGCTTACGTGGTCGAATGTTCAAGCACGTAGGCGCCAATTAGTAAGAACAAAGTCTAGAATGCAAAGGGAGAAGAGAAGGGCGGACACTCGCGTGAGAAATATGAGGAACGAAAGCTCCTATTTATACTAATCACACGACGGAATAGGGTTTCGGAGACTCTTTGGAAGTGAATCTCGGAAAGATATAAAAAAGATACGTAAATCATGCAAAGAAGGGCCTGGGAAGAGGCGCAGCAGCCACTGCGTCTCTTGGAAGAGGCGCAGCACCTGCTGCGTCTATTCCCAGGAGGTTTCCTCCTGTTTAAGAAAGATTTCCGTGTTTAAGTTATGGTAGGACGGATTTAATTCGATTATCTTTTGAATATTACGGGATATTATTTGCCAAAAGATAAAATTTGAGAAATATGGAATAGAAATATCCGGAACATTCCGGAACATTCCGACTCGGGATTTAACTTGATTATCGAGAAAATGGAGACGGTTTTTGACCGGACTCGAATGTACTCTAATTACTTGCCAAAACGACCGTATCGGGGCGTAGATGACAACTAAGAGGTTGACATTAATTTTTGAGCAATCACTTGACGATAATCTTACGAATTGTCACTAATCGTTCCGCGAATCAAACATGCGGCCCAATCATCACCGGGTGGTTTGCGAGGGGTGCGGAAACGAGGTGTCTCTGAGCCCCACTTTGACCGAGGCTTGGACAAGGCGAAAGTCAAAGTATAGCCATCAGGTCAATCGAAGATTACAACTGACGACTATGGCGACGCGAGGCGGCTCAAGGGGTCTGAGCCAAGGACTGTCGTCGGGAACATTTTAGAGTCTTCGACTATCGGGGAGGGTCGTTTAAAGTCCATTAGACTACGTAAGGAGGCTCGCCAGCCATAAGAAGAGACCATACCTGAGACTTCTTCTCGAGATGCTTTCGGAGTTGCGTAGGAGCTAAGGGTAAGACCTAAGGTTTGAGTGTAGGAACTTACGGAGAGCGACACCGTCGGACTCGGGGAAACGAGAAATATTGGAAGCAGCAGGACGTCGGTAGAAAGCTGGCTGGGGGAATCCGCTTGCGTTGGTCTCAAGCGAACTCAGGCAAGAAAACTTGAGCTTGAAGTTGAATTTGCTTGCGTTGGTCTCAAGCGAACTCTTGTTGGGGAACACACCGACGATTAGGGACATCTTGATCGTCAGGGAAGAAGGTCTTGAGTGAGCGATCTTGCAAAATACCACTGCTTATTTGAAACAAAATGAGCAATACTTTGCAAAAAATCTGCTGCGAGGATAAAATGAATTTGGACGATACGCAAAATATTGTCGCTATTTGGATAAAATGCGGGCGGAACGAAGAAAAATCGTCGAAACGGACCAAAATGATAAAAATGTCATCGAGGAAGAGGCGCACCAAAGATGGGCCCACAAATAACGAACTCATAACGAATTTTCGAAAATTCGTAAGGAGGGAACAAAAGGAAGAGGCGCAGCAAGAGCTGCGTCTCTTGGAAGAGGCGCAGCGCCCTGCTGCGTCCTTTCCCCAATTTGACAATTCTGCTAAAAACGCGAAATCAGAGGGGTTTTAATTCATTATTTGAAACACAAATCCTTCAATTTCTCTCTCAAATCTTCACCATTTCCGTCAAGGTTGGATTCAAAAGCTTGCTTGAAATATGACTAATCGAGGTATGTGTTTTAATCTTGCATTAATCATCCGTATTTGTCGAACTTTGAGCCGCAAACATTAGGGTTTTCGACCCTTTTACTCGAAAATTTGGGGCTTTTCCCCCAAATGGATTTGTCTTGCCAAATTGATGCTAGAAATGGATAGTAGGCAATGTTAGGAACATAACCATGTATTCACTTTGAACTTTCATCGAGTTTTGAGCCCTTGAGCGAATTTTGAGACGGTTTCACAGCTAGATCGAAAATGGCTTCGAAAACGGCCTTAGGATTGCCCATTTGTGATGAAATTTGATATTTGGGACCCTTGGGTGACGGGTAAGCTTCCTGTCATCTCGGAATTTTGGCTTGTGACAACTTTTGCAGGGCACCTTTCTAGGGCATAACCGCCATTATAGCGAAATGCTGCCGAATTTTCGACTCGAACCCGGAACTAGGCTTTGATTTTGACTTGACTTGACCCAATTTGTCACATGAGTGATTGAATTGGTGAGAACATGGCCAAGGATGGCCAGAAAGGATAGCTTCCAGGGCTCCGGAGGCTCGAAAACTTCTTAATCAAAGGCTCGCCGTCACGTGACGCGGCCTAAACTTGCTTTAATGTTGCAGGTGATGATGCTTCCACCTCCGGGAGGACTCCCATGGAGGTAGACGCCAGTGCGGTTGAGGAGGCTTTGGAGCAGGCTTTCACCGACGCGGTGATGGCTGCTGCAGACGAGGTTCCTGAGGAGGAGGCTGCTGATGAGGAGGAGATTCCGCGACGGGCCCACCTCGGACGAGGGGGTCGTCAGCTGAGAGGAGCTCCCGCGTGGGCTGAGACCTGGGAGAGTAGGCACCTTGTGTGGGCTGCAGAGGGTCACTTGTCCTACAGGACGGTGAAGAGCTTGGTAAATAGGAATTCCCTAACTCATTACTTATCCTCTTTCTGTTTTTTGTTCAAATTTCTTTCAAATTCACTTCAAAACTAAAGATAGCTTTATTTCGAATCATAATAGGAGGCCGTGAATATCCGGTCGTTCTCGGGGTACACGACGGCGATGGAGCACTACGAGCGGTGTCGTCGGAGGAGGAGAGGGCCATGATCGAGCGTGGAGCGTTCGGTCCCCGGTTCAGTGTCAGGGGGATATCGTGAAGAGGAAGTTGCGGGCCAACCTTAGCCTGGTCCGCGCTTTCTTGGATCGATTTTGGGATACGACTTCCACGTTTCACCTGCCTTTTGGTGAGGTGGGAGTCACCTTGGAGGATTACGGCATGATTTACGGTGCCGTGCGGGATCGAGGAGATGGTGTGGCGGAGGCGGCATGAGAGCGGATTCGGCCGAGGCGAGGAGGTTGATCGGCTGGAACCTGTCGCCGAAGGCTGTTGCGGTGCCGGGTTTGGTACCCAGTACCTATGTTCGAGATTACTTCGCGGGGAAGACCCCGGCATCGGTGGTGATCGATGGGAGGGAGACGGCTCCTCCTCCTTGTACAGCTGAGCAGAGGGCTCGTCTGTGGCTTTGGTGGTTCTTGTCTTCGATTTACCTCGGAGACAAGGGTGAGAGGCTGTCGACGAAGCTTCTTCCCTTTCTTTCGACTGGGCTCCCTAGGCGCTGGGGACCGGGTCACTGCTGGTTTTGCGGTCCTCATCCGCTTTATGAGGGCCATGGTTCGTCCGGAGTTGATGGAGAAGGGGACTTCTCCTGGTGCCGTCGGACCCGGGCTACTGTTGGAGGTATGAACCTTCCTTTGGACCAAAGTAAATTCCTTTCTTTTATCAAAGATCGAAAGATCGTCATTGACTATCCCGTTTTACAGGCGTGGGTGTACTCTTACTTCCCGGGCCTCGCGCCCAAGAGGACGGAGCCGTTGGAGAGAGCCTATCCCGTGGTGAGGGATTGGGTCATGTGCCGGACGAAGAGCAAGCGTTCTTCTCACAATGTCTACCGGCGGGATGTGAACGCTCTTCAGCTGAGCAGCGTGAGTATCCTACTTGTATGCATTTATACTTCTTTCCCTTCATCTGATCATAGGAATGATCTCTGTCTTTATCTTGTCGCAGTGGGTGCCTAGACCTTGGGCGGAGTATGCCGAGGCACCTCCTTTTATTCTTGAGGTCCTTCGACCTAGGAGCCCGAGTCATTTGTTGTTGTGGACGTCGATGGGTCTGTGTGGTACTTAGGCGAGCGTTTGGCTCGTCAGTGCTCTCGGGGTGCATTGACGGTTCCTATTGACCCTCCGAGGACGATGTTCAGGGAGCCTTCTGAGGCTGAGAGGGAGGCAGACTTGGCTGGTGCCAGTGGCGATGACCTCCTTCTGCCTGGTGAAGACTACTCGGCGTTCCTTTACGGGAGGTTGGCGTACTGGCCGGTAGTGGTGAGCATCCTTTGTTTCTCCTTGATTGGCTTCGGGAATTACGATGAAAGATCATCGATTAATGAAAGCTTATTTGTCTTTGCAGGAGGTTGAGGCGGCGGGCATCGAGCCCCCAGTGTATCCCGAGACTCTCGAGTACACCGACGCGACCGGGAGGACGACGATCTCCGAGTTGCGTGATTTTGACGTGGCTGTGACGGATGCTGGCTTGGATGACTGGCAGCATCTGATTCGGAGGGTGAGCGTTTACTTTGCATAGTTTTCGTGTAAGAACACATTTGATTGAACTCGTTCAGCTTGCTGAGAAGCTTTTGAAACGCAGGTCGCGCCATCTCGGTTTGTGGCACTATGGAGGGTGGCCAACCGGCTACGAGCTACGGCCATCGAGGCACTTGTCGGCGGTCGAGGTCGTCAGGTATGAACCTTATTTGATCTCTTTTGATTGATTTTTTTATTATTTTGTTTGCATTGATTGACATGAGCCAATTTGTTGCTGTTCTCAGGCCGATCGTGAGCTGGAGCGAGAGTTAGCCCAGTCCCGGGAGGAGACGGCTCGTTTGTCGAGGGAGCTCGAGTTTCGGGACGCCGAGATTGCCGCTCTTATGGCGAGGGTTGCCGAGTTGGAGGGTGCTCGGCGATGAGTCTGCGTGGTCTTTGTAGTCTTGATTTTGAACATTTTTGGACTTGTTTGGGGCGAAGCCCCGGTTGTTTAGACTTGGATTTGTTTGGCGAAGCCCCGATTGCACATTTGGATTTGTTTGGGCGAAGCCCCGATTGCTTGTACATTTGCTTTTTTTTGTTGTATATACGACGGCCCGAGTGCCTTTTCTTTCTTTGGGTTGTGTTGTTTTGTACCTGCAGGTTAGCTTTTGGACAAGTTTGGTAGACAACGGTTTGCACCGCCATGCTGCCGAAATTTACATAGAAAAACACATTCATTTACATTTTTATATACGCATAAGGCCTTTAATTGGTGCAAAATGAGACTCGAAAAGGACGCGAAAATGCAAAAATTTTGTCGGAAATGACCGGACGATAGGGAGGGTTACCCCCGTAAAAAAAAAGGAAAAAGAAATATATAAGTTAGAAAATGAAGAAAATAGAAATGAAATGACTAAATAAAAGTGAAAATGAAAAAGAAAGAATTAAAAAAGGAATTAAAATGAAAACTAACTATAAAAGTGTGAGAAAAAATGGCCGAAAATGCCGACGTCGCCTCGAAATGCGCGTTCATGGATCAAGGAAACCTGAAGCATGGTAAATTTCGCGGATTTACCAAAATAAAATCCCGTAGGAATAGGAAATTATTCGTTTATAGAATTAGGAAAGATCCAAACACGGAAATCACAGAAGTGATGCTAGGGAAGAGGCGCAGCAAGAGCTGCGTCCCTTTGAAGAGGCGCAGCAGGTGCCGCGCCTGTTCCCAAGCAGGTCGGTTCTGACAGATTTTTGGAAACAGCAATTAGTATAAATAGAAGCGTTGATGAAGCTTTAAATCATACAATTCTTCCGTCTCTTCTTCGTCGATTCACATAAAAAACTCCCCATAAATTTTCAAGAGAAAATTATCATCATGAATACCCTAGAAATTCGCTTGAAGGAATGGACTAACGAGTTTTCGAATATTGAGAAACATGACATGGGTGCTTACAACCTTGGGTCTTTGTTGAGTTTGAAACTCATTAAGGTAGTAAAACCGTTCTTGGATGCTTGTCTTGATTATTGGGATCCAAATTATCATGTTTTCGCGTTCCCAGGAGGTGATATTTGTCCTTTTCCGGAGGAGATTGCTGCTATTGGCGGGTGGGACCCCGAACATTTACCTGCCATCCCTTCCACTTCACAAGGGTATAAGAGCAAGTTTAGAGACTTGCTTGGACTTACTAGGCTTGAGGTAGATCGTCTCGTTACTCCGAAGGGCGTGAGGATGCTGGACTTTATGGATCGATTCATCAACAGGGCCGACCCTACTGTCTCTTATGTTGCTAGGAGGAGAGCATTCGGTTTCTGTTTGCTTCACGTTTATGTCTTTCAGGGACATGTTGATGAAGATTTGAGAGGTGATCCCCGCCTATTGGGTCTCGTTGAGCAAATGGAGCTGCGCAGGAGCCCAGCTTGCTTGTGTTTAGGGGAGATTATCTTGGGTTTGGATAATAGGAAATCCAATCGCGATCTTCCATTCTTGGGGAGTCCCGTCATCTTACAGGTAAAAGACACCTTTCTTTTTTTTTGTTTCGTTTTTTTTTTTTTGTTTTTTTTTTTTTTTTTTTTTTTTTTTTTTTTTTTTTTTTTTTTTTTTTTTTTTTTTTTTTTTTGGGTGTCTAATACCTGTTTTTGGTAGGTTTGGCTTATGGAACGGCTCCGATTGCTCGAGCCCCCAGTTCACGCACTTTCCTATCATGCCCGTATGATTTCGATGAGGACACGGCTGTACATGGTGGACTTCACCGGGTGCGATTATTGGAAGAATAAGTGAAGAATGATGATGGCCCGTTGATCGGGTGGGTCGTCCCGTGGTGGCACCTCAAGTCCATCATCCTTTGGAGTGTCTTCTTTGGATCCTACTAGGTCCGTGCGCATTCTGGGATTGGAGTTCATGGTATGCATCTTTCCGGAGAGATTGATGAGGCAAGTCGGGTTGAAGCAGATGATTCCTAGGCTTGACACCGTTCCATGAGACTGCTATGGCGCTTACTACGAGAGCCGAAGAGAGTGGGCTATGAAATGGGCCCAAAGAAACATGTGGTTCTTGAGCTTCTCCTCCAATGCCTTGTGGGTGTCGGATTCTTATCTGAGGTGGAGGAAGGCCGCAACTTCGGAAGAGCGCGAAAGGCGAGGAGCGCGTGAGCCCGTTGACTACAAGGTGCGCGAGGGAGAGAAAGAGAAGGAGAAGCATCTGACAGAAGGAGAAGAGGAGGCCGGGTTCCAAGTCATTCATCCTTCGAAGAAATCGAAGACTACTCCTGTCGCAGAGGTGGTGGTTGGCAAGAATGGGAGAGTCAGGCCTCGAGAAAGACCGTTGGTGATCAGGTCTGAAGTGGTGCAAGAGCGCCCGGCTCGAGGTCGTGACAAGAAATATGACAAGAACGACAAAGGCAAGGGAAAGATGGAAGAATAGCCCAAGTCTTATTTATTATTTGATTATTATTATTATTGTTGTAATAAGAGGAGGGATTTTTAGAATCCTAGCCTAGTCTATTTTTATTATTTGCCGTATTATTATTATTAGAAATTGAATGAAATAAAAAAAGGTTAAGTGGTTACGAAACCGTTGTGATTTTCTTTAATTATTCTTGTCGAATTTCAAATGCAATACAGATGTCCTTCTATTTACATTTTAAATAAAATGGTGGGTTGAATCCCGTGAAGGATTGCCTACGTATTCACTTAAAAAAGCGAAATCAAACCCTTGCGCGTAGTTCGAGTAAATGTAAAAGAATAATTGTTCGAAGCAAGAGCCTGTAATGAACATAGAAAATAAGCATGAGCTTTTGCTTACTCTGGAGGTGCGAATTTAGTTTGTTTGATGATACGAGGGTGACAAGTTTGCCAAGATGCAAGAGCACAGTGTCATTCAGATGGGCCAGGGGCCGTTTTATTTAGTGCCGCAAGAGCGACACGTGGGTTTACGCGAGGCACGTTTTTGTTCCTGTTCTAGGCATAGTATCGTTTCAGTTGGTCGAGATTTGTGGGGTTTGAGAACTCATTCCCATCTAGGTCTGTGATTCTAACCGCACCCCCTGGGAGTATTGATTTGACTAGATATGGTCCGGCCCAGTTAGGTTTGAATTTTCCCCTTGGGTCGACAGGTAAAAGAGCTCTGACCGATTTGAGAACTAAATCTCCTTCTTTGATGTTTCTTGGCCTAACCCTTTTGTTGAAAGCTCGTTTGATACGTGCTTGATATGTTTGGACATTATGTAAGGCACGAAGCCTACGTTCATCCAGGAGGATGAGTTCTTCGTATCTATCTTTCTTCCAATCGGCCTCCGGGATCTGACTCTCTAGTAGGATGCGCAAGGATGGTATTTCTAGTTCGACGGGTTGTACGGCTTCCATGCCGTAAGTCAAATAGAAAGGAGTAGCCCCAGTGGGCGTCCTGACGGATGTTCGATACCCCCACAAAGCGAAGGGTATTTTGCTTGGCCAATCTCTATAATTGTCAGTCATTTTCTTGAGGATTGTGACGACGTTCTTGTTAGCCGCTTCTACCGCGCCGTTAGTCTGTGGTCTATAGGGCGATGAGTGATGATGCTTGATCTTGTACTTGGCTAGCAATTGCTCGGTTTCGGCTTGGAAGTGGGACCCATTATCGCTGATGATCTCATGTGGGCAACCATATCGGCAGATGATGTTATTTTGTATGAATTTGGCTACATTTTTGGCCGTAAGAGCGGTGTAGGAAGCCGCTTCTACCCATTTGGTGAAGTAGTCAATTGCTACTAGGATGAAACAGTGACCTCCTGTTCCTGCTGGGGTTATTTTCCCAATTATGTCGATTCCCCACGCGGAGAATGGCCAAGGAGATGTCATCGTATAGAGCAACGAAGGAGGGACATGTTGTACATTCCCGAAGATTTGGTAATTGTGGCAATGTCTCACATATTTGATGCAATCGGATTCCATTGTGGTCCAATAGTACCCTAGACGTGTGATTTTCTTTGCCATCATAGGTCCACTCATATGAGGACCGCATTCTCCGTCGTGGACTTCCTCCATCACTTTTCGTGCCTGTGAATGATCAAGGCAACGTAGGACTACACCAAGAGGTGTTCTTTTGTATAATTCTCCTTGCATGAGGACGTATTGTGAAGCTAGTAGGCGTATAGCTCGTTGTCCCCTCTTGTCCATATCCGGTGGATAGGTACCATTAAGCTTGAAGTTCAGGATTGCTTGGAACCAGGGTTCCTGTGCGATTTCTTCTTCATCGGTAATTTGATGGACATAAGCCGGCTCTGACCGTCGTTCGATACACAAAGGCATTTCCATCATGTAATCTGGCATGTTTATCAAAGATGCAAGTTTTGCAAGAGCGTCTGCAAATTGATTTTCCTCCCGAGGTAGGTGCAAGTAGGTTACGTGATCAAAGAATTGAGCGACTTGGTCAATCCTAGCTTGATAGGGTGCTAGGCTTTCGCTTCGGATTTTCCAGGATCCCGTAACTTGGTTGATGATTAGTGACGAATCTCCATGCACTCGGAGGTTTTTGATGCCTAAGCTTACTGCCGCTTGTAGTCCAATTAAACAAGCCTCATACTCTGCGGCGTTGTTTGTCACCTCGAAGTCGAGTTTGACAGCGATCGGTGTATGCTCACCTTCAGGAGAAATGAGCAACACTCCTATCCCAAATCCTCTTAGGTTTGATGCTCCGTCAAAGTATAGGTCCCAGGAGTCTATATCTGTTTGAAGTATATCCTCGTCGGGAAATGACCAAGTATCTATGGCTTGTGCGTCGTTGATGGGATTTTCTGCGAAGAATTCGGCGACGGCGCGACCCTTTATTACTTTTAGTGGCACGTATTTGAGGTCAAATTCTGAGAGCATCATGGTCCATCTTGCTAGGCGTCCGTTGAGGCCAGGTTTCTCGAAGAGGTATTTGACTGGATCCATCTTGGAGAATATTTTGACGGAGTAGCTAAGCATGTAGTGACGTAGCTTCTTTGTTGCCCACACAAGAGCGAGGCATGTCTTTTCGAGTTGTGAGTATTTGCACTCGTATTCCAAGAACTTCTTACTTAGATAGTAAATAGCTCTTTCTTCACTTCCTACGGTTTGAGCTAGCATGGCACCCATGGCGGTTTCGGTTACCGTGAGATACAAACCAAGAGGTTGATCTTGTTGTGGTGGCATGAGCACTGGTGGTTTAGCCAATATTTCCTTGATTCTGTCGAACGCCTTTTGACAATCATCATCCCACATGGTGTGGTCTGTCTTCTTGAGTTTCTTGAAGATAGGCTCGCAAATCATCGTAAGTTTCGATATGAATCGACTTATGTCTTGAACTTTTCCCAGAATCCTCTCGACTTCTTTTTGTTTGAGGTTGTGGCATTTCAATCGAGCTTTGATTTTCGAGGGATCTATTTCTATACCTCGTTGGCTAACGACGTATCCTAGGAGTTTGCCGGATGTTACCCCAAATGTGCATTTTTGAGGATTGAGTCTCATGTTGTACTTCCGTAGCCTTGCGAAGAACTTGCGAAGGTTCGCAATATGTCCCTCTCTCTCTTTGGATTTGACGATCATGTCATCTACATATACCTCAACTTCTTTGTGCATCATGTCATGTAAGAGTGTAGTTGCGGTGCGTTTGTATGTAGCTCCAGCGTTGATCAATCCGAACGGCATTACTGTATAGCAATAGGTTCCCCATTGGGTGACGAACGCGGTCTTGTGCATGTCTTCCATGGCCATTTTGATTTGGTTATAACCCGCATATCCATCCATGAAGGACAGCAATGCGTGGTCTGCAGTATTGTCCACCAATATGTCGATGTGAGGTAGAGGAAAGTCGTCTTTCGGACTTGCTTTGTTCAAATCTCTAAAGTCAACACAAACTCGGATTCTCCCATCCTTTTTGGGTACGGGTACTATGTTAGCCACCCAGTCAGAATACTCGGAAACTTTGATGAACCCGGCTTTGAATTGCTTATCAACTTCTTCCTTGATCTTTAGGGCCCACTCTGTTCTCATTCGTCGAAGCTTCTGTTTCACAGGTTTGAAACCTGGCTTAATCGGAATCCTATGTTCGGCAATATCCCTGTCGATCCCTGGCATGTCTTTGTAGGACCAAGCGAAAACGTCTTTGAATTCATTTAGGAGGTCTATGAGATCGGCTCGTTCGGTAGAGCTCAAGGTAGTCCCTATCCTAAGTTCTTGGGGTTCTAGTTCAGTTCCTACATTGATGGGTTCGGTGTCCTCAATTACTGGTCCCCCTTCCCCTTCCTGTAGTATTTCTTTGGCTACGTAGGGAGGTATTTCGGTCAAGTCTGGGTCTTGGTCATCCTCAGTATCATCATAAACAGAATTGCACTCAAGATAACGCAAAGAGTAAGCAGAACCTGATTTATTCATATTAAGATTTGAGTAAAGTTGAAACAAAGAAGCCAACTGATCCATGGTCAGTGGCGGCAAAGGAACAGTAGTTGGGGCATTTCCCGAACTACTAAGACTACTTGAAAGTAAGCTAGGAGAAACGAAAGGAGTGGGGATGACGACAGGAGTAGACTCTCTAATGACTTCTCTAGACTCTGACTCTGACTCCGACTCCGACTCTGATTCGAACTCGTCGTCGTCTGGTTCTTCTTTGAACATCTCTCCTTCTCCAGTGGTGAGCTTGAAGAGTCTTCCTTGATTGTTGGTCCATTTGATTGATTTTCTCCATCCTTTCTGCTGCTTTGTATCGATTTCTGTGATTAATGCGGTGGGGTTGAAGCGATCGTCTTGAAGTATCGTAGTAATGATCTCATCCTGCGCGGCCTTAACAAATCGGTCCTCTCCGAATAGGAGGCTAACAGCTTGCTCGTCTAAACAAGGTGCTTGACGGGTTTTGACGATAGGAACCGTTTCTGGAGGGATGAAGTAGCAATCGTGAAAGATCTCGATTCCGGCTAACTTCCTCTCAAGGTAATGCCAAGGTTCGGGAAACCCGTGAAAGAGTTCCGAACTTCCTTCTTGAACGAAGTATCCATTTAAGGTGGGGAGATATGGCCTCATTTGGACTCCTACATACTTGCGATTTTGGACTTGAGCAAGCATTTCGAGAACTTCTTCTGCTGTGGGTTTGTACCCTAGTCCAAGTGGTATTTTCGATGAGTTGCCTTTCTTGTACGGCGCGAAGGTGTTCTTCCGAATTGGGTTCAAAGGCATTCCAGGGAAGTATCCCTGATTTTTGAGTATGTGGTTGACCACCAAGTTAGAGTAGGGATTATAGTACAAGGGTGCCAACTCGCTTTCTATGACACTTACACTTTGGAAGCCCCCAAGTTCGTATATGGGATCCGCAAGGACTTGACTGCTTGATTGTTTCTCAATTATTGCCTTGATAGGCGACGAAGTGATCGTCACAACTTTACCATTGAGTGGGATCTTGATCTTTTGGTGAAGGGTGGATGTTCTTGCTTTGGAAGCATGAATCCAAGGCCTTCCCAGTATGTTGAATGAAGCTTCGATGTCCACTATTTGGAAGTTGACCTTTCGCTCGATTGGTCCCGTGGCTATGGTTAGGCTAGCAAGTCCAACCACTTTTCGTCGCGTACCGTCATATGCGCGTACACCTTGACTTGTAGGGGTCCAATCCGACTCTTTCATGCCTAGTTTATATGCCGTTTTGAGGGGTATGACGTTGACCGCGGAGCCATCATCTACCAAGGTCATTGGCACATTCTTCTTTAGACAAATGACGGTGATGTATAGGGCAAGGTTGTGACTAACGCCAAAAGGTGGCAAGTCTTCGTCTGAGAAAGTAATAGGATTACTTAACTTCGGCGATTCTTGGAAGACCAAGTTGACTACATCTTCGGGAGTAGAGTTATGCGCTACATTCAATTTGGCCAAAGCTTGCAGTAAAGCTTGGCGATGCGGAAATGAGCTTGCCACTAGTTGCCGGGTGAAAGATCAGCCTTGGTTTTCGTAATTGCTTGAGCAAATGATCAGTGGGATCGTCTTCGTTGTCATTTGGTGTGATGACATTGGTTGGACTGTTTTGAGTAGTACTTTGGTATGGACGGCCCGAGCGAGTTAGGTGATCCACATCTTGGTCTTCGCCATTTTGGACTATCTCTTTTACCAAAGAGTTTTCAATGAGGTATTCGTCTTCATCGTCATCGGCCCACACCCCATTAATTGCAGCTAGTTCTTTCATCCTCATGATGTCACTTTCTAGTTGTATGATTTGATCAACTAGTCTATCGACCAAGGCGACTACTTCTTGCATAGTGGCATTTTGAGAGAAGGTCAAAGGCACGCGTTCTTTAGGTGTTGCCTTGGGATCGCGTAAGATCATTACCATGTTCTCTAGTTCCCACACTTGTCTATCTACACTCCTTGCCCATGCGATGAAGTCGGAAATGGTAGGGGAGATGGTAGAGTAGAGTCTTTCTTTCTCAATTGCATGAATTTCATTTTCGGTGGGAGAAATGAGATGTGAGCAATCTAAGGTAGATTCGTCACTTGTAATCACTAGAACTCCAAGAGGATTCTGAGTGTTGTTGGGCTTACCTCCTGGTGGAATTGGAAGCCGACCATCTTCGATCATATCCTGAAGCACGTGTTTCAACTTGTAGCATTTTTCTGTGTCGTGCCCCTTGCCCCTATGGTATTCACAGTAGGAATTTTCATCCCAGAATTTGGACTTCCTTTCGGGTTCGGGAGTAGGTCCAATGGGTTGGAGTTTACCTTGCTTCATTAGCCTTTTTAGAGCATTGGAGTATGTATCCCCAAGGTTTGTGAACTTCCTTGGTGGGCTAGTTTTCTTGGATGGCTCGAGAAGGTTAACTTCGTCGGTCTTGCTAGTAGAGCCGTATGAACGACTTGCGGACCCTTGATATCCTCGACCTACCGTTTTGGACAAGAGTCCTTTACGGATGTCGTCTTCAATTCGTGTCCCTAGTACAGTTAAGTCCTTGAAGGTCTTGATGTTTTGATATCTCAAATGGTTGGCATATATGGGCTTGAGATTGTCCACAAACTTTTCTACGAGGGTGGCCTCATCCGGGCGTTCAACTAGTTGGGTACTAGTCTTCCTCCACCTACTTAGAAAGTCGGTGAATCCTTCCTTGTCATTTTGGGTAAGAACCTCTAGAGTGCGCATGTTGACTTGGATCTCGGCATTATCTGCGTATTGTTTCGAGAACTCAATGGCGGCGTCCTCCCAAGTAGCGACGTTTTTGTGATCTAAAGTGTAGAACCATTGCTTTGGGATGGTGTCCAGAGATGAAGGAAAGATCCTTAGGAACATCTTGGGTTTGATGCCTTTGATAGACATGTAGTCCTTGAAGGCGCGGATGTGGTTCAAAGGGTTCTCGTGTCCTTTAAACTTAGGGATATCCGTCATGCTAAAGTTAGTGGGCAATTTGGAATTGACGGCTTCATACTTACGATTGTTCTCCCTGTAAATGTCATCTCCCTTAAGGTACATCAATTGCTCCTCTAGGTATTGGAGTCTTTTCTCAGCTGCGGTTGTCCCCATGATAGGATTCTCATCTTTGGACTCGTCATCGGAAAATTGTAGTACTTCACTTTTAATGGGAGGTAGCTTTCCCTCCACATCAAAGATGCGGCCTTCGATAAGCTCAAGGCGGTCATAGGTTTGTTCTTGAGTGATTTGCATTTGGGCTATCGCGGCTAGGATTCGATCATTACTCTCTTGAATTTGCTGGAGGTTCGTATCATCACTTGACCCAGGCATCTTGGAAACTGGATAAGAGACCGGCGACGAATCAAAACACGATCGACCATTCTATCACACTTGCTAAAAGAGGAAAAGTTTTGACTCGTGAAGTGGGTGCGTGCCACTTGTGTTGAGTGAGTTTTTGAAGAAAGACAAGGTCTTTGAAAATGTGTGTCCTAGCCAACTGTAGTGTAGTTGTAGGAGTGGACTCGAAGTGAGGTTTTGAAATGGGCTTGTGGCCCAAATTTTGACTTGACAAACGGACAGAGTTTTGACCGGATTTTGTACTAATTAAAGGCCCTATTTTCGAAATTCTTGATTGAAAATGGGTTTTGATTTTTTTTGAAAACTCGTCATGGTTTTGTTTAGAAATGGTGATCACATAAGGTTTTGCATATTTATACAAGCATTATAACGGGATGCTGAGTGCATTTAGAAGGGTTTTGGTTTAAAAGGTGGGTTGCCATACCGAACCATCAAACCCGAAGTCTGTGGAGAGGCTCGTGCCAAACAAGAGTAAGGCCGATTCCTAGTCCATTTCCTCAAGTAGTGAAGGCCCTTGATACAAACAAGAGTAAGCATCATGGTATGGATGACGTCAATCGCTATCCATCCTTAGGCCCAAATAAGAATTAGGACCGTTTAGACGGGACGATTGGTCAAAAGGGTTGGGTTGGGCCTAGGAAGGCCGAATTAAACGGTCTAGGAAGACCGAGTTATGAAAACCGACAATTGTCTTGTACAAACTTATTCCCTAACCTTGTTCGAGTTTCACCCTAGCTACACGTAAGTGTATATTCCCCAGCGGAGTCGCCAAACTGTGGACAGCGGGCCGCCCACGGGGGCGCTTGGGACGAAGGGGGCTCGAAAAAACAAGCGTTTGCACTTTGTAAGGAGTCGCCACCAATTTTTATGGGAAATTGGAACCGTTCGAATACCTCGTGTCATGTCAAGACACAAAGTAGTGACATGAACACTAAGCAATCGTTACCCTTAGCATTCTATGTCTAGAATGACTCTCGTGGATGCCAATGAACACGGGTGCTCACGGAGATCTGGAGTAAGGGGTGAGGGTACGTATTAGGAAGCTCTTTTGATCGAACACCTAATCCCGCCCGCCTCGATAGCGGCCTCTACTAATGATTAGGGAAGTTATTCGTACTTGATATATCGTCGGCTATATGCATGCAATGCAACATCCAAGTTTTAATCCTAACATGTGAAAATTAGGCTAAGTCGGTGAGACAAGTAGTTAGCATACAATTGGGTCGAAGTTGGAATTAAATGCTCATTTACATGTGAAAACATACAAGCAATAAAAGAAATACAATGAATATAAACTATAACAATGGAAATTACATTAATTACATTGGATAGGCGATTTATGTCGAAAATACCTTTAAAACGGATGATTTGATAAAAAAAGAATAAAAGAATAAAACAAAGAAATACGAATAAGTCAGAAGGTGATAATACTAATATTAGTTGATTAATACGTAGATAATTAAACTAGGTCAAGGCAGAAAAGGAGTTCAGAGACAGAATTCACCCTGGAACAGGCGCAGCAGGCACTGCGCCCTTTGGAAGAGGCGCACCAGTTGCTGCGTCTGTTCCAAGGGTGAGTTCTAGCTGTGAAGCCGGAACTACAAACCGTTAATGTTAATTGGTAATTTTATGGATTGATTAAATATAGACTCGGATGAAAGTGATTAACATGTTGTTTAACATATGAATGGGGTCATAAAAGCAATAAACATGAATGAGACGAAAACAAAACAAATTAATTATGTGAAGGGTCGATGTTAATGAACGATTAATTAAACTAACTAAACTAATTATTAAACATGATGAATATGACGATGAACATATGAACATAGATGCAAATATATCAATGACGAATCTCAGAAACTCAATATGGACAAATTGAACTTCTAAAATCCGGGTTTGAATATTAATGGCGAAAACCCGTAAATATTGATTATTTAGGATTTAAGTCGGGACAATGATGAATTAAACATGTTAAAGATGATAAATAATATACAATATACATGTGAATTGATATGTTATTATGATGAACGAATTAATGAACAAAAGGAAACAAATAAAAAACACGAATACGAATTACAGAGGACGGAGGAAGAAGAAAAGAAGCAGGAACTGCGGCAGCCTCACGAAGAGGCGCAGCAGGTGCCGCGCTCCTTCGAAGAGGCGCAGCAGTTGCTGCGTCTTTTCTCGACGTCTGTCTACTGGAAATCCGCAAAAAAGGTTTTAAAGACGGTTTTAGAAATCGGTTTTGATGAGGTACTTTCGACATAAATCTTACATTTGTGATACGAAAATTAAATACAATAAATAAAAGAGGATTAATACACCCTCAGACTTACATGTTGACGGAACGAGAAGAACTAAGAAGATCGATTAGTGATGCTCGACGCGAATGCAAGGAAAGAGTGCCCTCGTAAGAGGAAAACGATTTAACAAGTTGATTAATTAGATTGATTGAGTGTAGTGGTCAAATTGGTCGGTCATGCAACGGAGAGGCTGGTACCCGGAAGGATCCGAGCTTACGTGGTCGAATGTTCAAGCACGTAGGCGCCAATTAGTAAGAACAAAGTCTAGAATGCAAAGGGAGAAGAGAAGGGCGGACACTCGCGTGAGAAATATGAGGAACGAAAGCTCCTATTTATACTAATCACACGACGGAATAGGGTTTCGGAGACTCTTTGGAAGTGAATCTCGGAAAGATATAAAAAAGATACGTAAATCATGCAAAGAAGGGCCTGGGAAGAGGCGCAGCAGCCACTGCGTCTCTTGGAAGAGGCGCAAAGACTGCGTTGCGTCTATTCCCTGGAGGTTTCCTCCTGTTTAAGAAAGATTTCCGTGTTTAAGTTATGGTAGGACGGATTTAATTCGATTATCTTTTGAATATTACGGGATATTATTTGCCAAAAGATAAAATTTGAGAAATATGGAATAGAAATATCCGGAACATTCCAGAACATTCCGACTCGGGATTTAACAGTTATCAGAAAATGGAGACGGTTTTTGACCCGGACCGAATGTACTCTAATTATCGCCAAAAACGACCGTATCAGGACGTAGATGACAACTAAGAGGTTGACATTAATTTTTGAGCAATCACTTGACGATAATCTTACGAACTGTCACTAATCGTTCCGCGAATCAAACATGCGGCCCAATCATCACCGGGTGGTTTGCGAGGGGTGCAGAAACGAGGTGTCTACACTACCAAGGACTGTTTGTGAAATTAATGGAAATAAGTATATCCTTGTGGCCGTAGATTACGTCTCAAAGTGGGTGGAGGCAATTGCCACCCCAAACGATGATGCGAAGACAGTCACCAAGCTCTTCACGAAAATAATCTTCCCAAGATTCGGAGTCCCTAGAGCAATCAAAAGTGATGGAGGAACGCATTTTCATGAAAAGAAACTTGCATCCCTTTTGACCAAGTATGGTGTTCAACATAGAACCGGCTTAGGATATCATCCTCAAAAAAGCGGTCAAGTTGAAGTTTCAAATAGAGAGATCAAGCAAATTCTTGAGAAATTTGTAAACAAGACCCGAAAGGATTGGAGCACGAAGCTTGATGACGCTCTTTGGGCTTATAGGACGGCCTATAAGACCCCTATAGGAGCCTCTCCTTACAAGCATATTTATGGAAAAGCATGCCACTTGCCAATCGAATTGGAGTACAAAGCTTTTTGGGCAATCCGAGCCCTTAACCTTGATCTCAAATTAAGTGGTCAAAAGAGGATGATACAAATTCAAGAGTTGGAGGAATTCCGACTCCAATCTTATGAGAATGCCAAGATCTACAAGGAAAGGACAAGATTGCTTCATGACAAGAGGATCAAGCAAAAAGCCTTGCACAAAGGGGATAAAGTCCTTCTATTCAATTCCCGATATCGACTCTTTCCCGGGAAGTTGAACTCTAGATGGATGGGTCCCTATGTGATCACCGAAGTTGGAAAGTATGGGGATTTTGAAATCAAGGCGGAAGATGGAAGCAAATTCAAGGTCAATGGTCAAAGATTGAAGCCATATTATGAGGGAGCATTTATTGGAGAGGTCGAGGTCACCTACCTCGGGCCTCCTTATCCTTGAAGGAATCATCAAAGGGAGAGTTTGGTTCAGTCCTCCCTAAACCACCACTTGTAAGTATACTAACCCCTCTAACTTGTATTTATAATTTTATTGCATTCCTTTTATCATAAACATAAATTCTTTCCATGAGAGTAAGTGAGAGAGGGTCACTAATGATTTTTTGATGACGGAAGGAACTAGTTTTCAAGTGTGGGGAAGCTTTTCATTGAAGTCAAGGAAGTCAAGAAGGAATCCGCTCGGTTTGTACAAAGACGACCTCTTATTGAGAATAGGCTCGTCCGGCAGGAATCCGAGCGTCTGAAGAAGAATCCGCTCGTCTTTTTGCTGCAACATTTTGAGAAAAGTTCCTGTAACAGAATCCGCTCGTCTTTGAGAAAAGACGCTCGTTTTGCTTCAGAAAAGACGCTCGCCTCAAGCTCGATCCGCTCGTCTTGGCTGCTTCAAATTTTGGAAAAATCCGCTGTAAGAGAATCCGAGCGTCTTCCCAGAAATCCGCTCGTCCCAAAACGAAAGAATTCGAGAGTCCCGAGCCCGAATCCGCTCGTCTCCCTGCGGTCTTCACTTCCGGATTTTACAATTTTAATTCTCCCCACCACACAATTTGTGACACATCACCCTTCCTTCCACTTGTATTATAAAAACCCACCTTCTTATGACTCCAAAGCATATCCCAAACACTCTTTCATTCCACAAAAACAAAAAACCCCCAATTTCTAGGGTTTCAAAGTGTTGGGAAATGTGTCCTCAACAATAGTGCGATCACATGATTTAAATATCATTATTAAATCTCATTTTAAAGAATACAATTGGGAAGTAATTTTGTTACTGTCAACTGGTCAACATATATCGGTAATGATTGGCTGACTAGAGTTTGACATTACTGTCGTGTGACGGTGGTGATCAGTTGACCCCCTAGGTCATACCCATAGGGCAACACTCTTAATTGATCATTTAATTAATCGTATAATGTTACGAGTTAATTAAATTACTTGAAAAATTGACGGACGTTTTTGGAAGTAAAATTTACGTATCGCTTTAAAATGTGATTAAATGAGATGCGGTCTGAGTAATTGAATTGTATCATTGCTTGGATGAAATTATTGTTTACAGAAACAATTAAAATTTGAATGAATTACTATGAATATGATTTATAAATGGAAAAATATTTTGGTGCAAGTAATTATGAAATTACTAAGTCAATTATTGTATATGACGTATTTTTATTAATACGTTGATTTTTAATATGTTAAAAATACATAACAAATTTATGTTACATATGACATGTGACATATTGACAAAAATAAAATGGATTTCATGTTATCCATTTGGACCGAAATATTGGACATAATTAACATATTCTTGTAATGTTAATTAGAGTAGTGGAAGATGTAATCATTATTTTTACTACTACGCATGCATACCTAGTGCTTCTTGTGGAAGAGCACCTAGCCCATGCATTGGCCTTCCTCTTCCTCCCAACCGGTTTTCCCTTGGAAAGAACAAGGGTGCTTTTTGCTTAAATTATTATCATTCACTATATGCATGGGTTGGTAATAACTTTATTTCATTCACATGACAAAAATTATTTTTAGAGAGATAAAAATAATCCACTTCCTCTCCTCTTCTCCTACCCGGTTTTAGGAGCCAAAACCAAACAATTTTGGTTCAATTTTTCACAAGATTAATATTATACTAGCTCAAATAATATTAATTAGATTAAGAGTTAGCTTTGGGTATAATTCCTAAGGAGAGATCCTACACTTGGATCTTGTTTCTTCCATTAAAGGAAAGCTCAAGAACAAAAGAAAAGGAGATTTCTTTTGTGCCCATTTAAACCGAAATACCCATTGTAAGAATAATGTTTCTTTCTCATTTCTTTAATTAGTTTGCATGCATAAGTTCCACCTTTAATTTTATGACAAATTAATTTTAACATATATGAGTATGTTAGTATGTATAAAGATCTACTTTTCCTTCAATCGGTATCAAGAGCCACGGTTGTTTGCATGCAAATCGGTTAAAAGTTTTTCTGAGTTATAAGAATAACAAATAAAACTTGTAAAATTTGTAATATTATGAGATATCACGAAATTAATCCATGCATGTTAATATTTCTGGTCCTAAAATGTTTTAGGATATTTTGGTTAATTTTTCGGATTTTTATTGTTCATATTATACAATAATGGCATTTAAATATGATTTTATGAGTAAAAATGTCATTTTTGGTCTAAAATTAGCTATACTTCGAATTTTCAGTTGATTTTTTGATATGTTGTCACATATATTATTTTGAGATAACCTGTAAATTTGCATAATTTTTGGACTTGTTATGCTCGAAAAATGAATTTTTCATTATTAAATTCGGATTTAGGTGAAAAATAGGTTAATATGAGTTAAATTTCGAATCTGGTCATAGAAAATTAATATGTTGTCACATGCAATTTTACAAGATGTGTGTAAAATAATTGTCTATAAAGAAGTCTTTTTGCATGATTTATGGATTTTTGAAGAAAAATAGCATAAATAGTGACATTATTAGTGAAAAATTAATAAAACATAATATATGACCTAGGAAAAACGTCTAATGTTGCATTTTATTATCTTTTTCAGATCTAAAATTGAAAAGTTAGTGAATATAATTTTTCCATGTTTTTATGATTATTTTATTAAAAATCGATAAACCGCAACATTGTTTTTCCGGAAAAAAAAAAAATTTGAAATTTTTAACCTAAGATTTTGAACATTATGAGTGTCATGGTATTTTTTCCAGAATGTTCATGAGTTTAAATTTCAAATTTTGAATTTATTTGAAATTTTGTGATTTATTTGAAGTTTAATAGCTTATTTTTGTAATTTTTGGTCCATTTATGAACAATTTTATAAAATATGGGTTAATTATGGTCAAATAATTAGTGAAGACTAAATTTTGAGTCCTAAGAGGTTAGGGTAATTAACTTATGCATAAATATGAGTTTATGTATTTTTGTGATTATAAAAATGTTGAAATCACGCAAATCCGTAAAAACCGTGTAATATACGATATTGGCTAATTAAAGGCGATTTAGCATAAAATTGGGCATGTTCATGCATATTATAATGCTGAATTTTCTTTTATGATTGTCATAATTTTAATTTATGTAATTTTGAATTATGTAATTTTACTTAGTATGGCCTTAGTTTTAATTGGTATTTCCGAAATGTATGGGGATATCGATTCGGTTGTAATTTTTATTGTGATCTCGTATCACCGTTTTGTAATTTAATAGATTTATTTTATTTTAGTTACAAATGTATAATAGGAAATTATGTAATTTATTATGTAATTTTATTCATTCCGGAGTTCCCAAAGACGGATTTCTTCAAGAATGGCGATACATAAAGACGGTGATACCTCGAGATGCGTGCCACAACCGAAGTTCAAGGGACCAATGGAATTGGTTTCCGAATTTGTAATAGTTAAATAGTTTTTCTATTTTAGGAAAGGCCATACTAGGATTTATTTATCTTTATGTTTGCATTTTATTTTATGTCACATGCATCGCTAAATCGCCATAACTAAAACATGCATCCTTATTTTATCGAGTTTATCGACCGTGTCAATTAGAATTATCGTAGTTCACCGCTTTAGTTCACTTAAAACGTGATAGATAATAAATTGACATGACCTCTCGCTAAAACAAACAATTGAGACATAGCCTTACCAAATAGTAGAAACCATGAAAACCTATTTCGCGAGGGAGTGCACTCGGCCCTACCGGGGTACAAACCTTGTTACGTAGGGGAAGTGGGTGATGAGTGTTAATCCACCGAGTTCATGTTAATGAGGGTTTCATCGGCCATACCATGCCCAAGTTGATGTGGACTTGGATCATGGACACATTTATTCGAAATTTGGATTGAGCTCAACGGAAGTATTCGCGACCGTAGTTGCATGTGTTCCGGGCTATAGATAAATATTAGAGTAATTTTAGCGACCAAGAGTTCTAAAAGTAGAATCGATTAAAACGTTAATCCACCGAGTTATATTGATAAGGGTTTCATCGGCCATACCGTGCCCAAGTTAATATGAATTTGGATCTTGGAATCATTTATTATAATTGGGTAGAGGTCACTATATAAATGTTCATATCTTGTTAATTTGCAAGTATGATTTAAAAAGACAAATGTTAATATTTCCTTTTCCTCCATATTTGTAGTTCTTTACAATGAATCCAACGAATGCTACCGCACCGATAACTATTGAGTCATATCACAATGTTTTTGACGACGTTTGCTCCAACAACAATTTCGATACAGCTAGAGCACTTCATTTTGGGATAGGTTCGGATGGAAACCTTAACTTCATCACCTCTACTAAACCACCCACTACTACTAGACCTCGTGTGAGTCCGTCTCAGGAAGACTACCTCATACAATCTATAGGGTCTTTGTCTCTGGAAGATAAGGATGCCAAAGCTAGTGGGAGCTCTAGCAATCAAGTTCTTGCTTCAAAGGGTAGGAGGTTCAAGAAGAAGGGAAAGAAAATCAAAAACTTCAAGCAAGTTAATGATGAGTGCCATTATTGCTATGGCATGGGACATTGGCTTAGGAATTGTCCCGTATATTTGCGAAATATAAGGGAAGGACTCATTACTCCAAAAGGTACAATTCCTAAAGAAATTTATGTTATTGATATAAATTATACTTCCACTACAACATGGGTACTAGATACCGGTTGTGGTTCTCACCTTTGTAATCATTTACAGGGTTTAAGAGATGTGGAGAGGCTTAGCAAGGGAGATGTGGATCTACGCCTTGGAAATGGAGCTCGGGTAGCGGCCGAATCCAAGGGCACTTATGTTTTAGCTTTGCCAAATGGATTTGAGTTGTATTTGCATAATTGTTTTTATGTACCTACACTCTCTAAAAACATTATTTCAATCGCCATGCTAGACATGGACGGTTTTTGTTTTGTCATTAAGAACAATCGTTGTACTATTTTTAGGAACGACTTGGTTATAGGCCAAGCTTCCTCTATCAATGGCATTTTCATTTTAGAGACCTCAAATCCAACTAATGATATTTATAACATTCAATCAAAGAAACTCAAAACAAGTGACCCAAGTGAAGCATTCATTTGGCATTGTCGATTAGGTCACATAAACGAGAATCGCATCAAAAGATTAATTTCAACTAATGTGATTACACCATTTGATTATCAATCATTTGGTACATGCGATTATTGCCTACTTGGCAAAATGACTCGTAATCCTTTTAGTGGTAAAGGGACACGAGCTAGTGAGCTATTGGGACTCATACACACCGATGTATGTGGACCAATGAACATCACCGCTCGTGGTAATTATGACTACTTTATAACCTTCACCGATGATTTGAGTAGACATGGGTATGTCTATTTAATGAAACATAAGAGTGAAGCGTTTGAGAAATTCAAGGAATTTCAAAACAAAGTAGAGAACCAATTGAACAAAAAGGTAAAAGCACTACGTTCCGATCGTGGTGGTGAATACCTTAGCCTTGAATTTGATTCACACCTGAAAGGTTGTGGTATTATATCACAACTTTCTCCACCCAGAACACCACAACTCAATGGTGTTGCCGAAAGGAGGAATCGAACCCTACTTGATATGGTTCGATCTATGATGAGTCAAACCGAGTTACCGAACTCGTTTTGGGGATTTGCGATTCAAACCGCAATTAGATCTTTGAACAATAGTCCCACTAAATCCACCGAAAAGACTCCATATGAGATGTGGACGGGAAAGGTTCCCAATATATCCTATATGAGGATTTGGGGATGTGATGCTTACGTCAAGACTAAACCCGACAATAAGCTTGCCCCAAGATCCGAAAAATGCACCTTTGTAGGTTACCCCTCGCATTGCCGAGGATATTACTTCTACAAACCTCAAGAAAACAAAGTGCTTGTGTCTAGCGAGGCTGTCTTCTTAGAAAGTCAATTCATTTCTAAGAGACAGAGTGGGAGAAATTTTGAACTTGACGAAGTTCAAGAGCCACAAACCGAGGAAGAGACGCAAGAAGATGTTCCTTCATCGTCTAACGCGGTTGTACCTCCTCCACTAAGAAGGACGGGCCGAGTAATTCGCCATCCCGATCGATACGTGGGACTTATAGAGGAAGATGGAACACTTGATGTGTTGCTTATGGAAAGTGACGAGCCCGCCACCTACAAGGCCGCAATCTCTAGTCCAAATTCCTCTTTATGGCTTGAAGCCATGAAGTCCGAAATGGATTCTATGCATGAAAACCAAGTTTGGGACTTGGTAGATTTGCCTAAAGGGGCAAGACCCCTCCAATGCAAATGGATATTCAAAGTCAAGAATGGCATAGAAGGACATGACGATGTCTACAAAGCTAGGCTAGTGGCAAAAGGATTTACCCAAGTCCAAGGTCTCCATTATGATGAGACTTTCGCCCCCGTAGCCATGCTAAGATCCATACGGATTTTCTTAGCGATTGCCGCATTTCATGACTATGAAATATGGCAAATGGATGTCAAAACCGCTTTTCTAAATGGGCATTTAGAAGAGGAGGTGTACATGATACAACCCGAAGGTTTTGTTGATTCTAAAAATCCTGACAAAGTATGCAAACTTAAGAGATCCATTTATGGTCTTAAGCAAGCATCTAGAAGTTGGAATCATCGATTCAATCATGTTATAAAGGAAAATGGTTTCACTCGAAGTGTTGAGGAACCATGTTTATACATGAAATTCAGTGGGAGCAATGTTGTGTTCCTAATCTTGTATGTCAATGACATACTACTCATTGGAAATGATATTCCAATGTTGTCTTCTGTTAAGAAGTGGTTAGGTAACCACTTCCAAATGAAGGATTTAGGAGAGGCACAACGCATATTAGGTATCCGGATCTATAGAGATAGATCCAAAAGGATATTGGCACTAAGTCAAGAGTCTTATGTTGATAAGATTCTTCGACGGTTCAGCATGGACAAATCCAAAAGGGGTTTGGTACCTATGGTAACCGGGACGATATTGAGCAAGACTCAATGTCCCTCCGAACCCCATGATGTTGAACGCATGAAGTTGATCCCTTATGCTTCCGTTGTTGGATCAATCATGTATGCCATGATATGCACACGTCCTGATGTCTCGTATGCCTTGAGCATGACGAGTAGATATCAAGGAAATCCAGGTGAGAGTCACTGGATTGATGTCAAGAACATCCTTAAGTACTTGAGAAGAACTAAGGATTCTATCCTTGTGTTTGGAGGAGACACTGAGTTGCGTGTTAGTGGATACACGGACTCAAGTTTTCAAACAGATAGAGATGACTTGAAATCACAAGCTGGTTTCGTGTTTATGCTCAATGGTGGTGCCGTAAGCTGGAGAAGCTTCAAGAAAGCTGTAACCGCGGATTCTACAACGGAGGCTGAGTACATTGCAGCATCAGAAGCTGCTAAGGAAGCTGTTTGGATCAGGCAATTCACGGAAGGTCTAAAAGTAGTACCTACCGCCAATGATCCCATCACTCTCTATTGTGATAATAGTGGGACGATCTTCCAAGCTAAGGAGCCGAAGTCTAGTAATAGATCTAGACATGTACTTAGAAAATATCATGTAATAAGAGATTTCATTGAAAGAAAGGAAATTGCGATTTGTAAGGTTGGGACGGATGACAACATAGCCGATCCGCTCACCAAGCCTTTATCGCAGGCTAAGCATGATGGACATGTTACGTCCATGGGACTTAAACGTGTACCAAGTTTTTGTTAGATTTTAAAATGAAATAAAAGTGTTGTTTTTATTCATGTTCATAATCACATTTGTCATTTATCTTTAATTTATACATTGTTACATCCAAACGGGTTGTAGAGACAAATTGAACCCCGTTAAAGTGAACTCGGATTAGCATAGTATTTGCCCATAGTCACTTGTATAAGGTAACGTCTCGAAGTGACTAGAGTGTGAGGCGATTGATGGCAAGTTCAAGAGCCATAGAGTCATGTGAGATGACTAGTCGATCACATAGGCAGACTGTTAGGAACATTTTGTCGGGCCTTATGACCGCTTATAGAGTTCTAGCAAATTTATATAGCCTGGTCGTGGCGAGAGCTACTATAGTATTCGAATGAGTCGATTCTTTTGACTAAAGACTATTCGCCTAAGATGGCACAGTTTCAGATTAACTTTGATTTGTGTTACTACGACCTTCGTAAATGGGGTCAAATGGGCATATTTTGGGTTATGATGGCTGTGGCTAGTCGAAGGGAATGAGTGCGATAGGAATTGTCCACCCCTAGTCAGGGTCATAACAATATCTCAGGGCCACTCGAGGAGTAATAAACTGGAAATGCGTGGCCACGCTCGGAAAGTATCTATGATAGATAAGTCCGGTCAATCAGTTATTCTCCAGATCGAGGAAACCACTCTCGATATGATCACTTGCAAGTACGACCTGAAAGACACCTTGCATTGAGTGGGAGATAGTAATAGGACAAGAGAATTGGTGACGCACACTTGTCGAGGACAAGTGGGAGATTGTTGGGAAATGTGTCCTCAACAATAGTGCGATCACATGATTTAAATATCATTATTAAATATCATTTTAAAGAATACAATTGGGAAGTAATTTTGTTACTGTCAACTGGTCAACATATATCGGTAATGATTGGCTGACTAGAGTTTGACATTACTGTCGTGTGACGGTGGTGATCAGTTGACCCCCTAGATCATACCTATAGGGCAACACTCTTAATTGATCATTTAATTAATCGTATCATGTTACGAGTTAATTAAATTACTTGAAAAATTGACGGACGTTTTTGGAAGTAAAATTTACGTATCGCATTAAAATGTGATTAAATGAGATGCGGTCTGAGTAATTGAATTGTATCATTGCTTGGATGAAATTATTGTTTACAGAAACAATTAAAATTTGAATGAATTATTATGAATACGATTTATAAATGGAAAAATATTTTGGTGCAAGTAATTATGAAATTACTAAGTCAATTATTGTATATGACGTATTTTTATTAATACGTTGATTTTTAATATGTTAAAAATACATAACAAATTTATGTTACATATGACATGTGACATATTGACAATTGACAAAAATAAAATGGATTTCATGTTATCCATTTGGACCGAAATATTGGACATAATTAACATATTCTTGTAATGTTAATTAGAGTAGTGGAAGATGTAATCATTCTTTTTACTACTAGGCATGCATACCTAGTGCTTCTTGTGGAAGAGCACCTAGCCCATGCATTGGCCTTCCTCTTCCTCCCAACCGGTTTTCCCTTGGAAAGAACAAGGGTGCTTTTTGCTTAAATTATTATCATTCACTATATGCATGGGTTGGTAATAACTTTATTTCATTCGCTTGACAAAAATTATTTTTAGAGAGATAAAAATAATCCACTTCCTCTCCTCTTCTCCTACCCGGTTTTAGGAGCCAAAACTAAACAATTTTGGTTCAATTTTTCACAAGATTAATATTGTACTAGCTCAAATAATATTAATTAGATTAAGAGTTAGCTTTGGGTATAATTCCTAAGGAGAGATCCTACACTTGGATCTTGTTTCTTCCATTAAAGGAAAGCTCAAGAGCAAAAGAAAAGGAGATTTCTTTTGTGCCCATTTAAACCGAAATACCCATTGTAAGAATAATGTTTCTTTCTCATTTCTTTAATTAGTTTGCATGCATAAGTTCCACCATTAATTTTATGACAAATTAATTTTAACATATATGAGTATGTTAGTATGTATAAAGATCTACTTTTCCTTCACAAAGGCAAGATTCAATCCACAAAGAGCATCTCCATACTTCAACAAATCAAAAATTCCAACTCCACAATCAAAGAATGGGACCAAAAGGATCTTCATTTAGGGCTAGAAGAAGACCAAGAGTAAGAGGAAGCTCTTCTACTTCTCACATCAACACTCTAAGGAGGGAGCATGAAGAAATTGTGGATCTTACCAAGCTTGATGACTTCTCTAATGTTGAATTCGTAAATGATGTGCAAAGGCTCGTTTTTCACCGACTTCTTGGTAAGAAAATTCTCCCTACAAAGTTTTTATGCCATAGAACTTTAAGGCAGCTTGGGATTTACCATCAAATGGAAGCCCTTTTTGAGTTGTTTGGTCTCTCTACCCTATTTCGCATGCACGAGCAAACCTACCGATCCCTTGTTCTTGAATTTTTAAGCTTCTTGAAAATCACAACCTTGAATAGAACGATTTGCATAGAATTTAGGTTGGAAAGTGTTTCAAGAATGATGACTCTAGTGGAATTTGCTAATGTTCTTGGTCTTGATGTCTCGCCTACCCGGACATCAAAACCGAAGAAATATAGTGTTGCACCCCTATGGAGAGCCATGACCGGCCTAGATTTGATGTACATCAATGAGTGTCTCGCTTTTCTCATTCAAAACCCTATTTTGAGACTCACTTACCGGTTCCTTTCCGGCACCCTCCTTGCTCGCCGAGACCCGGCAATTGTGAACGAACTCGATCTTGTGTTCATGGAGTCTTATCTCGATATCCAAGGAAGGGGTGGATACCATTTTAATGCGCCTCTTGTACTACTTGAAAAGTGGGCTAAGTTTAGAAACGGAGATGATGATGGTATGAAACATATCGTTAATGGAGGGCTCATTACAAAGATTGCAAAGCATTTCAATCCAAAATTTAATGAGAACAATGAGTACACTCCTCTCTCCGGGAATACGAGGATAAATGAAGACCTCCTTCTTCTCCATCATCATTGGATAACCCTTGAGGGGGTTGATAAAAGGATCAAGTGGATAACAAAAGGAAGTGATCCAATCTACCTACCAATGACCGGGTTACCAAAAATCTCACCAAGAAGGGGTCCTCTATCACCGATCCCGTCCTACCTCATCCCCGCAAACCCAACCCAAGCAAAGCAAGGACCACCACCACCAAATCCCCAACAACAACAAGAGTTCAAACCAAAGGATGTTGAAGTAGGAAATGATTACCTAACCTTACTAATGAGAGAAATCCACCAACAAGCATATAATGATCGAGTGGATGCCTACAAGGCTCAATATCCGCCCCTCCTTCATTTAGCTAGTCAAGGACTACTTGATCCATCATGTCCTTTACCTAGTTGGGCGGATAGGGAGGTTTTCTTTCCGAGCACATCTAGTGGTGAAAGACCGGGTGAAGATGAGAATATCGGTGATGAGGTTGTTGATGATGAGGATGTTGATAAAGAGGTAGGTGAAGAACAAGATGTTCAAGGGAATGTTGAAGAAGAAGAGGCTAATGAAGATGATGAAGGAAGTGGAAGTGAATATGGGAGTGGAGATGAGTCCACTTCTATGGAGGAAAATGATGACAATGATGATATGATGGAGGATTAGCAACCTTTGGAGGCTCCTACACTCTTGAGGTTTGTCTACTTCTCTTGTTTTCTCTATTTTATCTTGATCATAGTTTGGAGAGTCCTAGCAACATAGAGGACTAACACCTTGGCTCCATTGAGGTGTTCTTTTTATTGTTCCCACATGGAAAATCCAAAATGATAATATATAGTTTCATGCATTGCATTTCGTGTGCAGTAACTACCCTGAAATTTAAGACATTAGAAATAATGTCTATTTTGGTTTGGGGAAGTACATGCATACACAACGGGAGGTAATCTATATTACGCTCTCCGTCATAAACAAAAGCCCATGCATCATGTAGTGTAGCTTAGTATAGCTTGCATTTAGTTTAGAAATCATGCATCATACTTGCATAATTTCCTATCATATTGGCCATTGAGGACAATGCCCATATTAGTGTGGGGATGGGAAATTCTAACTTAACTTTTATTCAAAAAATCCAAAAAAATCAAAAATTTTGAAAAATCAAAAAAATTGAAAAATTGAAAAACCAAAAACAAGTTCATTTCCTTTGTAGTGTAGTCTTGTATATATTGTTTTGTATATATTGTGTTTGTGTATCCTTGTTCACATTGATCGACTACGCCACATCCGAGACATGAGGATATTGAAGACCGCATGATATGATCTTTCCCATCTCCTTTTTCCTCTTTATGTTAATGACTGCTATGTTGGTTTATTTTGATTGATGCGGTTTAAACAATGTCAATTTAGGACTTGCATTTAGGTTATTTGGCATATTAGTTGGTAGAATCATATGCATTAGGATGTATAAATGTTAGTTGCATCATGGCATGAAGTTTGCATGTTAGAAAATTTTTGTGAAACCGTCTACTTGGGAAGCTTGACAAGTGTATATAGGCCCTAGTAGATGCTTTTTCTTCTTAAGACTTTGCTTGTTAGAATACTTGTAAAACACCCTAGGATATGTCATGCTAGTATCCTTTGACCCATGGATTAAGGCCTAGTCAAGAGTACCTTGTGGTGTGATAACTTCTTGGCTATCGTTTATTCCAAGGTGACCCTTGAAACCATGCAACCATCATTCATCCATGTTCTACCACATTTTTGTCATCAAAGGGAATGGGCAAAAAAAGAAATTGATTTGAGTTCAAGAAATGAAATGAAAAGTGAAAGAAAGTTTGCAAAATGCATCAAATGAAAAGAGGAGCAAAAATAGACTCCTAAAACTTCAAATATAAGGCACCCTCACTACATATGGGGTGACTTTGAAAATGTTCAAAAGAAAAGTTGAAAAGTTGCCAAGTATTGGAATGCCAAAAATCAAAAGAAATGGCAAAGAAAGTTTTCTCAAATGTCAAATGCCACAAGAAATTGGGGGGAAAAACAACAACAAAGCAAACTCCCAAATGAAACTCAAATACTATCGATTCCTTTATCCATCGTATCCATTTTTGTACATGGTAGAGAGGGGACGACCCTTCTTCTTGTCTAGGCAAGAGGGGGAATTCCGCGATCCTCCAATTTCTAACACCATAGGGAGTCTACTCTTGACAAAAGCATTTAACGATTGAGGACAAAGGTCCCTAGCTTGACACAATTTGGAGGTGATTTATTGGTATCCTTCTAGGCTTAGTAGTTTGAAGAAATTGCATCTATGAAGGAGTGTGTACCCTTGAATTGCTTCCCTTGTAGATAATTTCCGCCACTTAGATGAGGAAAGTGGCTATTCTTTTGTAGATGCATCCATTACTTGATTTTATGTGCTTTAATGGTTGGACGTGTCGCCATTTTGGCAAGACCCACCTTGCCTTGCAAGAAGGCATCCTACCTCATGGTTGTCTTGTTGTGAGTTGAAGGGGCGGAGTGAGACCCGCTAATTGTCTCATATCGGCTATGTTATTAGGTTAGTTTAAATAACGGTCCTAGTTTTTGTCACCTCTTTACTCGGGACGAGCAAACGTTCGGTTTGGGGATATTTGATGTGACCATTATTTGAGCATATTTAGTCCCTGAATTAGCCTTGTTCCAATCCTTTTTAGTGCATATTTGGGTCATTTATTGTCTTTATTCTTTTGTTTTGCATATTCTTTGAGGTTTTGTTTCCTTGGTAGGAAAGGAGTGCAAACCTTGCATTTTCATGGCAAAATAGAGCTAAATTGATTGAATTCAATGACCAAACATCAAAGAGAAGACAAGACTAGAAGGCCTTTGTACATATTGTAGTAGTTGGGCAATGATGAGAAAATATCCTTGCATCTCCGACAAAATCCCCGAGGATTGTTGGAAGAAGGAGGAAGAAGAAGGAATAAAAGAAGAAAGGAAGAAGCTGACAGAGAATCCAAGCGGATTGCCCTCTGGACGCCCGTCCAAGACCAGCAATCCGAGCGTCTTCTTCAGAAGGACTGATGCGATCCCGCTAAGTGTTCACAAATTAAGATGTGTTCGTTGGTCACGGTCGAATCAAAACACAATTTATAGCTCCACAAACAACTCTACAATTAGTAAAGAGGCAAGTAAAGGTCGGATCCCAAGGGACGGGAGTTGAAATGAGATTTCTATTGTAACTAGTGGTGTCTAAGGGGTGTCACAAATTGGGTTGATGTAGAAGGTTACTAAACTAAAATGGCAATGAAAATAAACAAGCAAGATGAATTAAAGGGGTGTAAACAATTGATTAAAGGCACTAGGGTGTCATGGGATCATAGGGGAATCATAGGATATGATCATACAAACATGTTCTCAAATTATAAGCAAGCAATTATTGTTGTGATGGATTGAGTTGGGTTATATCTTACAATCCTAGGAAAGTTTGGGTCCCGGAGCCGAATCGATTAGATTGTACAACACCTACAAGTCGACTTAATCTTCCCTACTCAACAACATGCATGGTCTAATGAGACTCGAGTTGGGTTATGTCTTACAAGTCTCATTGAAAAGATAGAAGATGATAGTAAATGCAAGGATTCATAGGCTTAGCATTTCATCAAATATAACATGTGCATGAGTTGAGATCAAAACAAGCAAGCAAATAAAACATGAAAGCATATTAATTTAAGCATGAATCATTCCCCATGTTGTTTTCCCCTAATCACCCATTAACCC
Organism: Silene latifolia; assembly: GCF_048544455.1. Taxonomy (NCBI): domain Eukaryota; kingdom Viridiplantae; phylum Streptophyta; class Magnoliopsida; order Caryophyllales; family Caryophyllaceae; genus Silene; species Silene latifolia. Next base: position 102,998,294 of record NC_133526.1, on the reverse strand, counting down.
TAGCTAAGAGACTACTCACTCATTATCATGTTGATCATGCTAGCAAGGTTGTCAATCATACCAACAATATGAAACATGATGAATAAATGAAAGTAATGAACAATAATTAAAAAGGGATTAAGAGATTATACCTACTAATGATTCCAATAATAAAGCAAAGATAAAAGAAGTACTTGAATGCTTGATTGAGAGGTTGTCAATCTCCCAACAATAACCCAAATAATCTTCAATTACCCAAAATAAAGGATGAACAAAAGAGAGATTAAAGAACTAAAACTTGGATTAAAACTTGATTAATACTTGATTACAATATTAAAGAGAGATTTGATTGATATTAACTACACTAATTATTGATAAGAAGAACATGCCCCTCTAATTAGACTAATGGGGTATTTATAGTGGAAATTAGGGAGGATGCATTAGGGTTAACTAAGGGCTAAACTAGTAATTACACTTTTTAAGTTGAGCAAGGAGGAGCCGGTATTTTTCTGAGAGAAGGGCTTCTTTTTCGTAGCTTGGAGAAGACAATCCGTCTTTGTGCTGGAATCCGGGCGGAATAGGGTCGGGACGGGCGGATTGTGGCATTGGAATCCGAGCGGATTCAGGGGAATCCGGGCGGATTGTGGAGGTGGAATCCGAGCGGATTGTGGCAAAGCCGCTCGGATTGTCTTCCTTGCGGGACGGACGGATTGGTGACAATCCGCTCGGATTTTCAGTCAGCAACAAATCTTCTTTTCTTCTTCCCTTTTCTTCATAAATTCCTTGGGGATTTCCTTGGGGACTCAAGGATCCTTTCTCAACATTGCTCTTCTACTATAATATGTACAAAGGCCTTCTAATCTTGTCTCTCCTTGATGCTTGGTCATTGAATTCGATCAATTTAGTCTCGTTTTGCCATGAAAATGCAAGATTCTTACTCCTTTCCTACCAAGGGATCAAAATCTCAAAGAATATGCAAAACAAAGAACTAAAGATAAGAAATGACCCAAATAAGCACTAAAAAGCATGGGAACAAGGCTAATTCGGGGGCTAAATATGCGCCAATTATGGTCACATCAAATATCCCCAAACCGAACCTTTGCTCGTCCCGAGTAAAGAGGTGACAAAGACTAGGACCAATACTAACCTATCCTAATAATATAGCCGCTATGAGACAATTAGCGGGTCTCACTCCGCCCCTTCAACTCACAACAAAACAACCATGAGGTAGGATGCCTTCTTGCATGGCAAGGTGGGTCTTGCCAAAATGGCGACACATCCAAACATTAAGCACATAAAAACACATAATGGATGCATCTACAAAAACAATAGCCACTTCCTCATCAAGTGGCGGAGGCACTAAAGAGGAACAAATTTAAGAGCATGCAATCCTTCACAAATACTAGTTCAACAAATTACTAAGTCTAAGAGGATGGCACTAAATCACCTCCAAATAGTGTTAAACTAGACTACTTTCGTCCTCAATTTCCAAATGCTTTCGTCAAGAGCGATCGGATGGTGGTGGAATGATGATCCCTATGATGCTAGTGGCATATGACATGACAAGTCTCGAATTCTCTACAAAAGTAAAGGTCATGGATTGTCCCAAGCTCGACCAAGTGGCTTGACAAAAGGCTTTTTGGGAATGAAATGCTCAAATCTTTATTCACAACGGGTGGATATGACTAGTATTCAAAATTGTCCTCATTTCACTTTCACATTTCAAAAATTTAAGATGGGGTTTGTCCCTTCCGGGCTAGTGTCCTTTGCTTTCGTCAATCGCTTATTAGGCAACCGGTTAACCTCTAGACAATAGCTTTTCGGGGTGATAGTCACTCTGTCTCTGGGCGGCCGAATTCACAACCGTATGGGGGCCCAATTCAATGGATCCCACACCAAAGCACATCGAAGTGGTATGCCTCCATCAAAACAACTTAACTTTCTCAACTTTCAATAATTCATAACATTTGAGGTTTCCTTGGCATTACATTACTTCCACATGACAAATTTTCTTTGAAATGAGCACTTCAAGCTTATTGATAGAAAATATTTTTGGGTTGCCTTACCACAAGGTTAAACAAGGTCACCTAGACAAGTTAACCAAGTCCACATCGCATCACGGGGTTGGATAGGTGACTCACATGCAAACCCTTGACTAGGCCTTGGGTCATGGGTCAAAAGACACTAGTATGACACTATCTAGGGTGTTTTACAACCATTCTAGTAGGCAAAGTCTTAAGTTGAACAAATATTTGTAATGGCTTAGTTGCTCTTGTCAAAGTTCCTAAATAGGCATTTTTCAAAACATTTCTAACATGCAACTACATGCCATGATGCAACTAATATAAACATCCTAATGCAAGTGGTTCTATCAACTAATATGACATATAAACTAAATGCAAGTCCTAAGTTCACATTGTTATACCGCATCAATCAAAATAAAGCCACATAGTCATTAACATAAAGAGGAAAAAGGAGATTGGAAAGATCATACCATGCGGTCTTCAATATCCTCATGTCTCGGATGTGGCGTAGTCAATCAATGTGAACAAGGATAGAAAAAACACAATATATATACAAGACAATATATACAAGACTACAACAAGAAATAAACATGTTTTTGGGTTTTCAATTTTCAAATTTTTATGATTTTTGAAATTTTTCAATTTTTTTTGGATTTTTGAATAAGAGTTAAATGTTAGAATTCTCATCCCCACACTAATATGGGCATTGTCCTCAATGGCCAAAATGATGGAAATTATGCAAAGATGATGCATGATTTCTATACTAAATGCAATCTACACTAAGCTATGCTACATGATGCATGGTTTTTGTTATGACGGAGAGGATAATTTAGATTACCTCCCGTTGTGTATGCATTAACTTCCCCAAACCGAGTAAGACACTATTGCTAATGTCCAAGGATGGGTGTAGTTCATGCACACACTATGCTATGCCTGAAACTAATTTGTCATTTTGGATTTTGAAAATGGGAACAATAGAATGAAAACACCTCAATGGTACCGAGGTGTGAGTCCTCTAATGGGGCTAGGACTACTCCAACAATGATCAAAATTATATAAAATACAAAGGTACAAGACACAAACTTCTTTTCATGAAAAATAAAGATAAAGAGGAGAGATGAGAAAACTTCACTTAAACTTAGGTGGGTGCTCTTGCTTGCTCCACCTAGTGATGAAGTAGTCTCCTCGACATCGGCATCATCTCCCTCTATATCGCTATCCCAAATATCCTTTGAAGCATCACTTAAACTTGGATCCATGAATTCGTCTTCCTCACTCTCAAGTTTCACCGTGTCACCTCCACAAGAATTGCCACTCTCCTCCCCTTGTCTACCGTTTGCCCCTTCATTAGCCTTCTCCGAGTTGGGAAAGAGCAAATCCATTTGAGCCCATGAAGGGAAAGCTCCTACCTCACTAATCCGTCCTTTTTGAGCCATCTCATGGTATTGGGGGTAAAGAGCATAGTAAGTGTCCACGGAGGTCTCATATTGACGGTAGTGTAAATCTTGTAAAATTCCCGTGACAAAGTCGTCACGGGGGAGGATGAAGGGATTTGGATGGTTATATGGTTGGTAGGGAAAGGGGTAGGGAGGCACTTTTATCTTCTCATTTTGGGTTTGTTGTTCTTGTTGTTGCGGTGGTGGGTTTTGAGGTGGTGGAGCTTGCTTTGTTTGACTTGGGATGAGGTAGGAGGGCATTGGGAACAAGCTTCCTCTTCTTGGGGAGATCCGTGGTAGATCGGTTATTGGGAGATAGATCGGATCGCTCCCTTTTGTCAACCACTTTATCCGCTTATCGACCCCCTCAAGGGTTATCCAATGGTGTTGGACGATAAGGAGGTCTTCATTAATTCTCGTGCTCCCCGTAAGTGGAGTGTACTCATTGTTCTCATTGAACCTTGAGTTGAAGTGCTTTGCAAGTCGAGTTATGAGTCCTCCATTCACTATGTGCTTCATTCCATCATCATCCCCATTTCTAAACTTTGCCCATTTCTCTAGCAAAACTAGAGGTGCATTGAAGTGATACCCATCTCTCCCTTGAATGTTGAGGTATGATTCCATAAACACAAGGTCCAATTGGTTCACGATGGCCGGATCTCGGCGGGCGAAGAGAGTACCCGAAAGAAATCGATATGTAAGCCTCAAGATCGGGTTTTGGATGTGAAAAGCAAGACATTCCTTGGTAAGAATGAAATCCCGGCCCGTCATGGCCCTCCACAAAGGTGCAACACTATACTTTTTGGGCTTTGATGTTCGGGTAGGCGAAACATCAAGTCCAAACACATTTGCGAACTCTACAAGGGTCATCATCCTAGAAACATTCTCCAACCTAAACTCTATGCATATCACTTTGTTCACAGTTGTAATCTTTAAAAAGCTTAAGAATTCTAGCACAAGGAACCAATAGGTTGGTTCATACATGCGAAAAAGGGTTGAAAGACCAAAAACCTCAAAGAGAGCTTCTACTTGGTGAAAAATCCCAAGCTTTCTCAAGGTAGCATGACAAAGAAATTTAGTGGGAAGAATATTCTTACTTAGGAGCCGGTGGAAGACTAATCTCTGTACATCATCGAGGAATTCCACATTTGAGAAATCATCGAGCCTTGTGAGATCTACATTCTCAACATGTTCCCTTCTAATGGTGTTGAGATGGGAGGTAGAGGAACTTCCCACCATCCTTGGTCTTCTTGCACTCCTAAAAGAGGATCTCCTTGGTGCCATTCTTGCTTCTTTTGTTGGGTTGTTTTGATTTGTGAAAGAGTAAGGATGTTCCTTGTTGATTGAGTGTTGGAAACCCTAGAAAATTGGGGATTTTTGATTTTGTGGGTAAAGAGAGTGATTTGGATATGTATGGGAGTCATAAGGAGGTGGGTTTTATAGGGTAAGTGGAAGGAATAGTGATGTGTCATTGTAGGTGTGGTGGGGGTATTTTAATTAGGAAGAAGTCGGGTCAAGACACCGTGAGAAGACGAGCGGTTTCGAGGCGAAGACGCTCGGATTCTTGCTCCACGGGACGGGCGGATTCTTGACAATCCGCTCGGATTCTGCCACAGAGAAAATTTCCAAAATTTTGACGCCTCAAGACGGGCGTCCCAAGCATAAGACGCTCGGATTCTTTTAATATGGGACGGGCGTCTTTTTGAGAAGACGGGCGGATTCTACTACAGAGATTTTCTTTGAAATGCACAGGTAGAAAGACGGGCGTCTTTCTTCAAATCTGGCCGGATTCCTCAAGACGGGCGTCTTCTTTTCTTGGACGCTCGGATTCCACCTCAGTCCAGAAATCTTCAATTTCTCAGCATAGCTGGACGGACGGTTTTTCCACTAAACTCCCGGATTCCTGCAAGACGGCCGGATTACAGGGAATCCGCACGAATTTAGGCTGCGAGTTTTGACTTATTCTCCTTTCTTAGATGCGTCCCCACACTTGAGCATTTGTTCCTTCCTTCATTCAAAAATCATTAGTAACCCTCCCTTACTTACGCTCATGAAAAGAGTTATTTATTAAAACAATATGCAATAAATAAATACAAGTTAGAAGGTTAGTATATTTACAAGTGGTGGTTTAGGGAGGACTCCACCAAACTCTCCTTTAGATGGTCCTTTCAAGGGGGAGGAGGCCCGAGGTAGGTAGCCTCGACCTCTCCAACAAACGCTCCTTCATAGTAGGGTTTCAACCTTTGACCATTTACCTTGAACTTGCTTCCATCTTCCGCCTTGAGTTCGAAATCTCCATATTTTCCAACTTCGGTTATCACATAGGGACCCATCCATCTAGAGTTCAATTTTCCCGGAAAGAGTCGGTAGCGGAAATTGAATAGAAGGACTTTGTCTCCCTTGTGCAAGGCCTTTTGTCTAATTCTTTTGTCATGAAGCAATTTTGTTCTTTCTTTGTAAATCTTTACATTCTCATAGGATTGTAGTCGGAACTCCTCCAACTCTTGGATTTGAATCATCCTCCTATGACCGTTCAATTTGAGATCAAGATTAAGTGCTCGGATTGCCCAATAAGCTTTGTACTCCAATTCGATTGGCAAATGACATGCTTTTCCATAGACAAGCTTGTAGAGGGAGGCTCCTATGGGAGTCTTATAGGCCGTCCTATAAGCCCAAAGAGCATCATCAAGCTTTGTGCTCCAATCTTTCCGAGTCTTGTTCACAACGTTTTCAAGGATTTGCTTGATCTCTCTATTTGAAATTTCCACTTGACCGCTTGTTTGAGGATGATATCCCAAGCCGGTTCGATGTTGAACACCATATTTGGTCAAAAGGGATGCAAGCTTCTTCTCATGGAAGTGTGTTCCTCCATCACTAATGATTGCTCTAGGAACTCCAAATCTTGGGAAAATTATCTTCTTGAAAAGCTTGGTGACCGTTTTTGCATCATCATTTGGGGTGGCAATTGCCTCCACCGACTTTGAAACATAATCGACGGCCACAAGGATGTACTTATTCCCATTGGATGTCACAAAGGGCCCTTGGTAGTCAATTCCCCAAACATCGAAGATCTCTACCTCTAGAATGCCCCTTTGTGGCATTTCGTTCCTCCAAGATATATTCCCCGTTCTTTGACAAGCATCGCAATGAATGATGAATTCTCTTGTATCTTGGAACATTGTAGGCCAATATGAGCCCGATTGGAGAATTTTTGCAACGGTTCTCCTTGCTCCATGGTGCCCACCGTAGGGTGATGAATGACACCCTTCCAAAATTCCTTGGATTTCCCATTGAGGGATGCATCTCCGGTAGAGCCCATCACTACACTCCTTGTAGAGGTTTGGGTCATCCCAAAAGTATCTCTTCACTTCGAATAGGAATCTCTTCCTTTGGTTGTGGTTCAAATTTGGAGGGAGCACTTTTCCAACAATATAATTGGCATAATCGGCAAACCATGGGGTAATGTGCCTTTCAAGTTGTGTTTGAATAGCCATCAAAATATCGTCAGGAAATGAGTCATTGATCGGGGTTTCTCCATTTTCATCATGAAACCGGATCCTTGACAAGTGATCCGCCACTACATTCTCGGCTCCTTTCTTGTCTCTTATTTCCAAGTCAAATTCTTGAAGAAGCAAAATCCATCTCAACAATCTTGGTTTTGCCTCCTTCTTTATCAAGAGATGTCGGAGAGCACGGTGATCCGAAAATACAATCACCTTGGATCCAAGCAAGTAGGAACGGAATTTATCCAAAGCATATACAATGGCAAGAAGCTCCTTTTCGGTTGTTTCATAATTCACTTGGGAGGGGTCGAGGGTCTTGCTTATGTAATAGATGGCATGAAGAGCTCTCCCTACCCGTTGGCTAAGAACCGCTCCAACGGCGTAGTTGCTAGCGTCACACATAATCTCGAAGGGTAACTCCCAATTCGGGGGTTGAATGATTGGTGCCGAGATTAATGCTTCTTTGATTCTATTAAAAGCTTCAACACACTCGTCAGTAAATTGGAATTGGGCATCTTTGAGCAAAAGTTGAGTGAGGGGTTTTGCTATTTTCGAAAAATCTTTTATGAAACGACGATAAAAACCCGCGTGACAGAGAAAACTTCTCACCCCTCTAACATTCACGGGAGGTGGGAGTTTCTCTATCACCTCAACTTTGGCTTTATTGACCTCGATGCCCTTTTCCGAAATCAAATGACCTAAGACAATTCCTTCATTGACCATGAAGTGACACTTTTCCCAATTTAAAACAAGGCTAACATCTTCACACTTTTGAAATACAAGAGAAAGATTATGCAAACATGAGTCAAAGTCCTTTCCATAAACAATAAAATCATCCATAAAAACTTCCATTATGGTCTCTAAGAAATCGGCGAAGACACTCATCATGCATCTCTGGAAAGTGGCGGGGGCATTACATAATCCAAAAGGCATCCTCCTATATGCAAAAGTGCCATAAGGGCATGTGAAGGTGGTCTTATGTTGGTCATCCGGGTGTATAGGGATTTGGAAGAATCCCGAATACCCGTCAAGGTAACAAAAGAATTTGTTGGAGGCTAACCTCTCAAGCATTTGGTCAATGAATGGTAAGGGGAAGTGTTCTTTTCTTGTTGCGGAGTTTAATTTCCGGTAGTCAATGCACATACGCCAACCGGTGATCATTCTTGTGGGCATTAATTCATTCTTTTCATTTGTCACTACCGTGGTACCTCCTTTCTTAGGTACCACTTGGACGGGGCTAACCCACAAAGAATCCGATATGGGATATATGATTCCCGCATCAAGTAATTTCATGACTTCTCCTTTGACAACTTCTTGCATGTAGGGGTTCAATCTTCTTTGGGGTTGAATGGTAGGCCTATGGTCTTCCTCTAGATGAATTCTATGCATGCAAAAGTCGGGACTTATCCCCTTAAGGTCATCTAGACTATAACCTATAGCCTTCTCATGTTGTTTCAACACATCAAGCAATTTTCCCAATTGGTCATCATCAAGTCTATCATTAACAATCACGAGTTTGGTCTTTGATTCATCAAGGTAAGCATATTTCAAATTTGGGGGAAGGGGTTTCAAAGTAGGAGTTTGTACCGTACTTTCTTCCTTTGGAGTTTCATTGAGAATTTGCTCCATCTCCATTAGACATTCCATTCTCATAGCATACTCAACTTCACTTTCATCAACCTCATCATATTCAAATCCCATGATGGGTTCCTCTTGCTCTTGAGTTTGTAAAATATCCTCTAGGATGGATTGCTCATCCTCTATGGGTTGACATGCTTCTACTAGAATATTATGCACCAATTCGGATTGTGCACGAGTAAGTTCCTTGTTAGCTAGAGCGGCCTCAAAGAGATCCACCTCCAACTCCCAATACATGCTCTTAGCCTCACTTGCTTCTAAGGCTTCTAATGCTTGCATGGGATCCTTGAAGTAAGGGATACTCAAGTGGTCCTCTACAAAACAGTCTATGAAATCCATCTCGTAAAATATCAAACAACTCGAAAAATGATTAGAACAAACCTTGAGGAGTTTTACATCCTCAAGGCGAAGAAAGACACAACTAATAACAATAAAAAGAAATCTAAATCAAACAAACACCGTCCCCGGCAACGGCGCCATTTTTGATGCGATCCCGCTAAGTGTTCACAAATTAAGATGTGGTCGTTGGTCACGGTCGAATCAAAACACAATTTATAGCTCCACAAACAACTCTACAATTAGTAAAGAGGCAAGTAAAGGTCGGATCCCAAGGGACGGGAGTTGAAATGAGATTTTTATTGTAACTAGTGGTGTCTAAGGGGTGTCACAAATTGGGTTGATGTAGAAGGTTACTAAACTAAAATAGCAATGAAAATAAAGAAGCAAGATGAATTAAAGGGGTGTAAACAATTGATTAAAGGCACTAGGGTGTCATGGGATCATAGGGGAATCATGGGATATGATCATACAAACATGTTCTCAAATTATAAGCAAGCAATTATTGTTGTGATGGATTGAGTTGGGTTATATCTTACAATCCTAGGAAAGTTTGGGTCCCGGAGCCGAATCGATTAGATTGTACAAAACCTACAAGTCGACTTAATCTTCCCTACTCAACAACATGCATGGTCTAATGAGACTCGAGTTGGGTTATGTCTTACAAGTCTCATTGAAAAGATAGAAGATGATAGTAAATGCAAGGATTCATAGGCTTAGCATTTCATCAAATATAACATGTGCATAAGTTGAGATCAAAACAAGCAAGCAAATAAAACATGAAAGCATATTAATTTAAGTATGAATCATTCCCCATGTTGGTTTCCCCTAATCACCCATTAACCCTAGCTAAGAGACTACTCACTCATTATCATGTTGATCATGCTAGCAAGGTTGTCAATCATACCAACAATATGAAACATGATGAATAAATGAAAGTAATTAACAATAATTAAAAAGGGATTAAGAGATTATACCTACTAATGATTCCAATAATAAAGCAAAGATAAAAGAAGTACTTGAATGCTTGATTGAGAGGTTGTCAATCTCCCAACAATAACCCAAATAATCTTCAATTACCCAAAATAAAGGATGAACAAAAGAGAGATTAAAGAACTAAAACTTTGATTAAAACTTGATTAATACTTGATTACAATATTAAAGAGAGATTTGATTGATATTAACTACACTAATTATTGATAAGAAGAACATGCCCCTCTAATTAGACTAATGGGGTATTTATAGTGGAAATTAGGGAGGATGCATTAGGGTTAACTAAGGGCTAAACTAGTAATTACACTTTTTAAGTTGAGCAAGGAGGAGCCGGTATTTTCTGAGAGAAGGGCTTCTTTCTTCGTAGCTTGGAGAAGACAATCCGTGCTGTGCTAGAATCCGGGCGGAATAGGGTCGGGACGGGCGGATTCTGGCATTGGAATCCGAGCGGATTCAGGGGAATCCGGGCGGATTGTGGAGGTGGAATCCGAGCGGATTGTGGCAAAGCCGCTCGGATTGTGCTGCTTGCGGGACGGACGGATTGGTGACAATCCGCTCGGATTGTCAGTCAGCAACAAATCTTCTTTTCTTCTTCCCTTTTCTTCATAAATTCCTTGGGGATTTCCTTGGGGACTCAAGGATCCTTTCTCAACATTGCTCTTCTACTATAATATGTACAAAGGCCTTCTAATCTTGTCTCTCCTTGATGCTTGGTCATTGAATTCGATCAATTTAGTCTCGTTTTGCCATGAAAATGCAAGATTCTTACTCCTTTCCTACCAAGGGATCAAAATCTCAAAGAATATGCAAAACAAAGAACAAAAGATAAGAAATGACCCAAATAAGCACTAAAAAGCATGGGAACAAGGCTAATTCGGGGGCTAAATATGCGCCAATTATGGTCACATCAAGGACGCTCGTCCAAAAGCCCCACAATCCGCCCGTCCACCCCACGAATCCACTTGTCCAATAGCCAGACAATCCGCTTGTCCCGTGCCCTGGACGCTCGGATTATGTTACAACGATTTCGATTTCTTCTTCCTCTATGAAGGATGTGCATATCTCGGAAAGACCGGCAAAAAGGAGACTCGCATATCTTTTGAGAGGAGCGAATCCTCAAGGACTTAATCGTCATTTAAGCCCTTAGTAAACCCTAATTTGTGTACCTAATCCCCACTATAAATACCCCATTAGTCTAATTAGATAATCATGTTCTCTTTATCAATCTTTAGTGTAGTTCATATCAATCAAATCTCTCTTTAATCTTGTAATCAACTTTTAAATCAACTCTTAATACAAATCTCATTTCCTTAATCTCTCATTTGTTCATCTTTTATTTTGAGTAATTGAAGATTATTTGGGTTATTATTGGGAGATTGACAACCTTCCAATCAATCATCAAGTACTTCTATTATTCTTTGCTTTATTATTGGAATCATTAGTAGGTATAATTCTCTTAAATCCTTTTTTAATTATTGTTAATCATCTTCATTTATTCATCATGTTTTACTTTGTTGGTATGATTGACAACCTTGCTAGCATGTTCAACATGATAATGAGTGAGTATTTTCCTTAACTAGGGTTAATGGGTAATTAGGGAAACTAACATGGGGAATGATTCATGCTTAATCTAATATGTTTTCGTAGTTTATTTGTTTGCTTGTTGTGATCTCAACTTATGCACATGTTATGTTTGATGAAATGCGAGCCTATGAGTCGTTGCATTTTTTACCCATCACTTACCTTTTCAATGAGACTTGTAAGACATAAACCAACTCGAGTCTCATTAGACCATGCATATAGTTGAGTAGGGAAGATTAAGTCGACTTGTAGGTGTTCTACAATCTAATCGATTCGGCTCCGGGACCCAAACTTTCCTAGGATTGTAAGATATAAACCAACTCGATCCATCACAAAAATAATTACTTGCTTATAATTTGAGAATATGTTTGTATGATCAATTCCCATGATTCCCCTATGACCCCATGACACCCTAGTGCCTTTTATCAATTGTTTACATCCCTTTTTAATCATCTTGCTTGTTTACTTTTATTGCTATTTAGTTTAGTGATCTTCTATTCCAACTCCAAATTGTGATACCCCTAGACACCGCTACTTGCAATTGAAAATCTCACTTCAATACCCTTCCCTTGGGATCCGACCTTTACTTGCCTCTTTACTAATTGTAAAGTTGTTTGTGAAGTTATAACTATTGTTTTGGTCTAGGTGCTCCTAACGACAAGTACCGAAAACTAAACCTCTCAGGAGGGCTCGACCATGGGGAGAATTAAAATCGTAAAAATTGGGAGTGAAGACCGCATGGAGACGAGCGGAATCAGGTCTGGGACGCTCGGATTCCCTCGATTTGGGACGAGCGGATTCCTGGGAAGACGCTCGGATTCTCTTACAGCGGATTTTTCCAAAATTTGAAGCAACCAAGACTAGCGGATCGAGCTTAGGACGAGCGTCTTTTCTGGAGTAGGAGGAGCGTCTTTTCTTAAAGACGAGCGGATTTTGTTATAGGAACTTTTCTTAAAGTGTTGCAGCAAAAAGACGAGCGGATTCTTCTTCAGATGCTCGGATTCCTACTGAACGAGCGGATTGTCGATAAGACGGGCGTCTTGTACAAAACGAGCGGATTTTCTTCTTAGACGCTCGGATTACTTGCTGCGGATTCTCCTCGATTTCCTTGACTCCGATAAAAAGGTTCCCCACACTTGAAAACTAGTTGCTTCCTTCATCAAAAATCATTAGTGACCCTCCCTCAATTACTCTCATGGAAAGAATTTATGTTTATGATAATAGGAATGCAATAAAATTATAAATACAAGTTAGAGGGGTTAGTATATTTACAAGTGGTGGTTTAGGGAGGACTCCACCAAACTCTCCCTTTGATGATTCCTTCAAGGATGAGGAGGCCCGAGGTAGGTGACCTCGACCTCCCCAATAAATGATCCCTCATAATATGGCTTCAATCTTTGGCCATTGACCTTGAATTTGTTTCCATCTTCCGCCTTGATTTCAAAATCCCCATACTTTCCAACCTTGGTGATCACATAGGGACCCATCCATCTAGAGTTCAACTTCCCGGGAAAGAGTCGATATCGGGAATTGAATAGAAGGACTTTATCCCCTTTGTGCAAGGCTTTTTGCTTGATCCTCTCGTCATGAAGCAATCTTGTCCTTTCCTTGTAGATCTTGGCATTCTCATAAGATTGTAGTCGGAATTCTTCCAACTCTTGAATTTGTATCATCCTCTTTTGACCACTTAATTTGAGATCAAGGTTAAGGGCTCGGATTGCCCAAAAAGCTTTGTACTCTAATTCGATTGGCAAGTGGCATGCTTTTCCATAAACAAGCTTGTAAGGAGAGGCTCCTATGGGGGTCTTATAGGCCGTCCTATAAGCCCAAAGAGCGTCATCGAGCTTTGTGCTCCAATCCTTTCGGGTCTTGTTTACAACTTTCTCAAGAATTTGCTTGATCTCTCTATTCGAAACATCAACTTGACCGCTTGTTTGAGGATGATATCCTACGCTGGTTCTATGTTGAACACCATACTTGGTCAAAAGGGATGCAAGCTTCTTTTCATGAAAATGCGTTCCTCCATCACTTATGATTGCTCTAGGGACTCCGAATCTTGGGAAGATTATTTTCTTGAAGAGCTTGGTGACCGTCGTCACATCATCGTTCGGGGTGGGAATTGCCTCCACCCACTTTGAGACGTAATCTACGGCCACAAGGATATACTTATTTCCATTGGATGTCACAAACGGTCCTTGGTAGTCGATCCCCCAAACGTCGAAGATCTCCATCTCTAGTATGCCCCTTTCTGGCATTTCATTCCTCCAAGAGATATTCCCCGTCCTTTGACAAGCATCACAATGAATGATGAATTCCCTTGTGTCTTGGAACATCGTAGGCCAATAGAAGCCCGATTGAAGAATTTTTGCAATGGTTCTCCTTGCTCCATGGTGCCCACCGTAAGGTGACGAGTGGCATCCTTCCAATATTCCTTGGACTTCCCATTGAGGGATGCACCTCCGGTAGAGCCCATCACTACAATCTTTGTAGAGATTTGGGTCATCCCAAAAGTACCTTTTTACTTCGAATAAGACCCTCTTCCTTTGGTTGTAGTTCAAATTTGGAGGGAGTACTCTTCCAACGATATAGTTGGCATAATCGGTAAACCATGGGGTGATGTGCCTTTCAAGTTGTGTTTGAATGGCTATCAAGATATCGTCGGGAAATGAGTCATTGATCGGCGTTTCTCCTTGTTCATCATGAAACCGGATCCTTGACAAGTGATCCGCCACTACATTTTCAGCTCCGTTCTTGTCTCTTATTTCCATGTCGAATTCTTGAAGAAGCAAAATCCATCTCAACAACCTTGGTTTTGCCTCCTTCTTTATTAAGAGGTGTCGGAGAGCACGGTGATCCGAAAAGACAATCACTTTGGATCCAAGTAAGTAGGAACAGAATTTGTCCAAAGCATAGACAATGGCAAGAAGCTCTTTCTCGGTGGTATCATAGTTCACTTGGGAGGGATCAAGAGTCTTGCTTATATAGTAGATGGCATGAAGAGCTCTTCCTACCCGTTGGCCAAGAACCGCTCCAACGGCGTAGTTACTAGCATCACACATAATCTCGAACGGTAGTTCCCAATTTGGAGGTTGAATGATCGGTGCCGAGATTTGTGCTTCCTTGATTCTATTAAAGGCTTTAACACACTCATCAGTGAATTGGAATTGGGCATCTTTAAGTAAGAGTTGAGTGAGGGGTTTTGCTATTTTTGAGAAATCTTTTATGAAACGGCGATAGAAACCCGCGTGACCAAGAAAACTTCTCACCCCTCTAACATTCACGGGAGGTGGGAGTTTCTCTATCACCTCAACCTTAGCTTTATCGACCTCGATACCCTTTTCCAAGATTAAATGACCCAAAACAATTCCTTCATTGACCATGAAGTGACACTTTTCCCAATTTAAAATAAGACTAACATCTTCACATTTTTGCAATACAAGAGAAAGATTATGCAAACATGAGTCAAAGTCTTTTCCATAAACGCTAAAATCATCCATAAAAACTTCCATTATGGTCTCTAGGTAATCGGAGAAGACACTCATCATGCATCTTTGGAAAGTTGCGGGGGCATTACACAAGCCAAAAGGCATCCTCCTATATGCAAAAGTACCATAAGGGCATGTGCAGGTGGCCTTATGTTGGTCATCCGGGTGTATAGGGATTTGAAATAATCCCGAATACCCGTCAAGGTAACAAAATAACTTGTTGGAGGCTAACCTCTCAAGCATTTGGTCAATGAATGGTAGGGGGAAATGATCCTTTCTTGTTGCGGAATTCAATTTTCGATAGTCAATGCACATACGCCAACCGGTGATCTTCCTTGTGGGTATTAGCTCATTCTTTTCCTTTGTCACCACCGTGGTACCTCCTTTCTTAGGTACCACTTAAACGGGGCTAACCCACAAAGAGTCCAATATAGGATATATGATTCCCGCATCAACTAATTTCATAACCTCTCCCTTGACAACTTCTTGCATGTGGGGGTTTAATCTTCTTTGAGATTGAATGGTAGGTCTATGGTCCTCCTCTAGATGAATTCTATGCATACAAAAGTTGGGACTTATCCCCTTAAGGTCATCTATAATATAACCTATAGCCTTTTCATGTTGCTTAAACACATCAAGCAATTTTCCCAATTGGTTTTCATCAAGTTTGTCATTAACAATCACGGGTTTGGTCTTAGATTCATCAAGGTAAGCATATTTCAAATTTGGGGGAAGGGGTT
This sequence comes from Silene latifolia, assembly GCF_048544455.1. Taxonomy (NCBI): domain Eukaryota; kingdom Viridiplantae; phylum Streptophyta; class Magnoliopsida; order Caryophyllales; family Caryophyllaceae; genus Silene; species Silene latifolia. The sequence continues at coordinate 102,982,579 of NC_133526.1, read as the reverse complement.
TTAAAGTAGGGATTTGTACCTCACTTTCCTCCTTTGAAGGTTCATTGAGAATTTGCTCCATTTCCATTAGACATTCCATTCTCATGGCATGTTCAACTTGTTCTTCGGGCTCATCAATCACGTCATACTCGAATTCCATGACGAATTCTTCTTGCTCTTCGGCTTGTAAGATGTCCTCTAGGATTGATTGATCATGTTCTATAGGTTGATATGCTTCCACAAGGATGTTATGTACTAATTTAGATTGCTCATGAGTAAGTTCTTTGTTAGCTAGAGCGGCCTCAAAAAGATCTACCTCCAACTCCCAATACATATTTTTGGCCTCACTTGCTTCCAAGGCTTCCAATGCTTGCATGGGGTCTTTGAAGAAAGGTATACTTAAGTGGTCCTCTACAAAACAATCTATAAAATCCATCTTGCCAAATATCGAACAACTTGAAAACAATTAGAACAAACCCTGAGGAGTTTTACTTTCCCAAGGCAAAGAAAGACACAACTAATAACAATCTAAGAAAATCTAAATCAAGTTAACACCATCCCCGGCAACGGCGCCATTTTTGGTCGTACTCACTTGGAGGTTTAGTTTTAGGTTACGTGTCGTTAAGAGCACCTAGACCAAAACAATACTTATAACTTCACAAACAACTCTACTATTAGTAAAGAGGCAAGTAAAGGTCGGATCCCAAGGGACGGGTATTGAAGTAAGATTTTCAATTGTAAGTAGCGGTGTCTAGGGGTGTCACAATTTGGGGTTTGAAGTAGAAGATCACTAAAATAAATAGCAATAAAAGTAAACATGCAAGATGATTAAAAAGGGATGTAAACAATTGATAAAAGGCACTAGGGTGTCAAGGGGTCATAGGGGATTCATGGGAATTGATCATACAAACATATTCTAAAATTATAAGCAAGCAATTATTGTTGTGATGGATCGAGTTGGTTTATAGCTTACAATCCTTGGAAGATTTGGGTCCCGGAGCCGAATCGATTAGATTGTACAACACCTACAAGTCGACTTAATCCTCCCTACTCAACTACATGCATGGTCTAAAGAGACTTGAGTTGGTTTATGTCTTACAAGTCTCATTGAAAAGGTAAGTGATGGGTAAAAAATGCAAGGATTCATAGGCTCGCATTTCATCAAACATAAAATGTGCATATGTTGAGATCACAACAAGCAAGCAAATAAACTATGAAAACATATTAAATTAAGCATGAATCATTCCCCATATTGGTTTCCCCTAATTACCCATTAACCCTAGTTAAGGAAACTACTCACTCATTATCAAGTTTAGCATGTTAACAAGGTTGTCAATCACATTAACAAAGCATGACATGATGAATAAATGAAGATGATTAACAATAATTAAAAATGGATTAAGAGAATTATACCTACTAATGATTCCAATAATAAAGCAAAGAATAATAGAAGTACTTGAAGATCAACAAAGAGAAAATGAAGAAAAAAGCGATTGATTGGAAGGTTGTTAATCTCCCAATAATAACCCAAATAATCTTCAATTACCCAAAATAAAAGATGAACAAAAGAGAGATTAAGGAAATGAGATTTGTATTAAGACTTGATTAAAAGTTGGTTACAAGATTAAGAAGAGATTAGAATGATATAAACTATACTAGAGATTGATAAGAAGAACATGATTATCTAATTAGACTAGTTGGGTATTTATAGTGGGGATTAGGTACACAAATTAGGGTTTACTAGGGGCTTAAATGACGATTAAGTCCTTGAGGAATCGCTCCTCTCAAAAGAGATGCCGGTCTCCTTTTTGCCGGTCTTTCCAAAATATGCGCATCCTTCATAGAGCAAGAAGAAAACAGAAGTAGCTGTAACACGATCCGAGCGTCCAAGGCAGCGGGACGAGCGGATTCCTTGTCTGCTGGACGAGCGGATTCCATGGCCGGACGCTCGGATTCTTGCTTTCCTGGACGAGCATCCCGAGGGTCAAGCCGCTCGGATTCTGGGTCAGCTTCTTTCTTTTCTTCTTTTCTTCCTCCTTCTTACAACAATCCTCGGGGATCTTGTCGGAGATACAAGGATCTTTCCTCATCATTGCCCATCTACTATAATATTTACAAAGGCCTTCTAGTCTTGTCTTCTCTTTGATGCTTGGTCATTGAATTCAATCAATTTAGCTCTATTTTGCCATGAAAATGCAAGGTTTGCACTCCTTTCCTACCAAGGGAACAAAACCTCGAAGAATATGCAAAACAAAGGACTAAAGACAATAAATAACCCAAATATGCACTAAAAAGCATGGGAACAAGGCTAATTCGGGGACTAAATATGCTCAAATAATGGTCACATCAGCATCTTTGATCATAGTTTGGAAGAAATTGAAGACCTTTTCTTTAGAAATGGTTTGAGCTTTAAGGAGGGTCAAGAAGAAAGTGAAGAAAATGAAAGCATGAATGACCTCAATGGTGAGAAGTTAACTCCTCCACATCTTATCCTTCAACTATCCCCTCATCAAAGAAATGTGAACTGTTGACAAGAATCATGAGCTTGTTGGTTTGAAGCATTGTAAGAAGCCAAGTGCCAAGGGCAAAACAAATGGGAGAGTGTTTGGCATGTTCTATTTCAAGCCAAGATGGCTAAACCACGTTTTGACATCGCCAATCTCCTATTTGTGCTTATATGAAGCCCATTCAAAAGCCTTTGACCGGTTGTTGAAAGCATTAAGCAACATGGACAACATCAATAACCATGGCAACAAGGAATGAGTTTGGTGGAGTCCTCCCTCAAACCACCATTTGTAAGATACCCTTTACTTTGACTTTGCATTACATTTACACTTACATTTAGTTATATACATATACATTTAGCTTGCATTTGTATTATATTTCATATTGCATTTACATTAGTTAGTTCATATAGTATAGTTGCATTGTAATATATCTCACATGATCCATATAGTTAGTTGCATTCATGCTTAGTCACAAATGACCAATCCTATTCTTTTCTAAACTAGAATAGTGTTTAAATCGGGTTGGGAGGTTTGATTATAGGTGAAAACATGTATCATTTAATATAGTTTAGATTGCATTCATTTGTTATATATGTCATATAAAATTGCATTTAGTTAGAGCATGCATTCATTCATATCATATCATTGTATTTGCACTTTAATTTCCATAAAACTTTAAAAATCCAAAAAAATGTATTTCATTTTCATTCCTACTCCTACATTTACATTGAGGACAATGTCCAAAATAAAGTGGTGGATGGGAATTTATATTCCAAAATACATAAAAATTTTAAAATTTTGAAAAATCGCAAAAATATGTCCTTTAATTTCATTAAAACAAAATCCATAAAAATTTGAAAATTTAAAAATTCAAAAAACAAGTTCTTTCCTTTGTAGTGTAGAATTGTATATATTGTATATATTTGTTTATTTCTTTCTCACTCTTATCACATTGGGTCGACTACGCCACATTCGAGGTATGAAGGAAATTGAAGACCGCATGTGTAGATACCCAGTATCTGCACCTCCCAAAAACCACCCAATGATGATCGGACTATAACGTGTTTTTGATATGCGTGCGTGGATTGGCTATACATGAGACGGTTTAATGCACTACTCGAATATGAAAAATGATTTCAAAAGTTTTCTAACTTCATTTGCATCAAAATAACACTATTAAGAGTTAAAACCGTCTTCCGACCCAAAACCGACTCAGAAACCCGCAACTCGAGTCAACCTGAGTCAACCCAAATCTCGAATGTCAAAAATAATGCCATGAATGTCTTTATCATGTCATTTCCATTAAAATGACCCTAATTAGAGTCAAAACCGACACCGAGCCTAAAACCGACTCGAAATTCAAATGCCGACTCACACGGGTCAAACCCGAGTCAAGCACACAAAACACCTACCTCAAGTAACACCAAAATCATCTTATTAGATGCCCATATTGTTACACGACATCCTATTTGATTACCATAAATCAATAATGGATGGAGAATTGGCCACGTCCAAATTGAAAGGGACAATACACCCCTTTCAGTCACGTGGTGGCTCGCGCCTAAAGCAGGTGTCTGCTTAGCCTCTAAGCAAACACAACCGACATACCATCCTACATTTCTCTATAAATACCAACCATCACACATTATACACCTCACGCGAGAGTCCGCCCCCTCACATCTCCCTTAAAATTCTATACTCGACTTCCTAAGTCACAAAATCGACACGTGTTTACGACCTACCGATCGTAAACACAAGCCTTACACATATTGTTTGGTACCGTCACCGTGCATTCGACCGACCCATTTGACCAACTCAACTCATCAATCAACATGTTTTAATTAACATATTTTCAACTCATTTTCAAAACTAAATCCTTTTTTAAGGCACCTTTTTAAACTTCTTTGATCGCGATTAGTCACAACGAGAAAACTGTCTCTAAAGTCGTGTACTTCGCAAACATCAATACACGTAAGTCCGAGGGTGTAAATATCTCATTTATTTCATGTCTGGACTGTTTTGATGAGTTTATAAGCACGAGCGATGCATAACACGATTCAAATTTAGGTTAGACGAGCCAAAACTGAGTTTTGGCCTGAGGCAGAAGCCCCTTAATGTGCAAGGTGGCTCGCGCCTCAATGGGGTGCCCAGGTCAGACTCAAACGTGTTTGAGTTCGTCTTTCCTTCAACACTTTCTTTTATTTTTACTTCTTTCCTTTTACGGTTTTTACCATTTCGAATGTTTCAAACCATTTCTATAATAAACCTTTTAACCATAAATCATAATCACCCTTGGTTCCATATACCATGACGGTTAAATCTGTGACTCGGTGATATTAATTGGTTAATAACATTTTAAAGGAATTTCTATTCTTTTACTTACCATTTTAATTCATTTTTATGATACATATTTGGACCATTATAAAAATCATCCTTGATTCTTTATACCAGGACGGTTTATTCCGTACTCGATGATATTATTGGTTAATTACATTTTAATGGGTATTTTAACCCCCTTTTATTTTATTTACCATTTTTCTCATTTGTTTACATTTGTAAATATATTAGTCATAATTCATAATCATCCTTGGTTCTTTATACCATGTTGGTTTAATCCGAGTACGATGACAAACTTGACTAATTACAAAGAAATGAACTTAACATATTTAGTTCAAATCAAACATTTTACATTTCTATTTGTAAACTATTCTTTTCAAACATGCAAGTCCGACAACGAATATTACTAACATAATAGTAATTATTCTGAGTCATGCAAACAACACTTGCAAATCATTCATTACAAAAAGCCGTTTTTAAACAACCAGGAGGCATCTGTTGGTTCGCCTCATGGCTCACTGATGCGACCATAATTGGCGCATATTTAGCCCCCGATTTACCATTGTTTCTATGCTTTTTAGTGCTTATTTGGGTCATTTCTTATCTTTAGTTCTTTGTTTTGCATATTCTTTGAGATTTTGATCCCTTGGTAGGAAAGGAGTAAGAATCTTGCATTTTCATGGCAAAACAAGGCTAAATTGATCATATTCAATGACCAAGCATCAAGGAGAGACAAGACTAGAAGGCCTTTGTACATAGCATAGTAGAAGAGCATTGTTGAGAAAAGGATCCTTGAGTCCCCAAGGAAATCCCCAAGGAATTCATGAAGAAAAGGGAAGAAAAAGAAGAAGGAAAGCTGCTGAACTACAATCCGAACGGATTGTAGAGAATCCGTCCGTCCTCCCCAATCCGAGCGTCCTCACCAGGAATCCGCTCGGAATCCCCGTCGCCAGTCCGAGCGTCTTGTTCTTTGATCCGCTCGGATCGTCCATCCCAGATCCGGCCGTCCCGACTCCCAGCCGCACGGATCACAGCACAGCACAGTTTCGTTCTTCAAGCTACGAAATGGAGAAGCCCTTCTCTCGGACGATCCCGGAGGCTCCTTGCTCAACTTAAAAAGTGTAATTACTAGTTTAGCCCTTAGTTAACCCTAATGCATCCTCCCTAATTTTCACTATAAATACCCCATTAGTCTAATTAGAGGAGCATGTTCTTCTTATCAATAATTAGAGTAGTTAATATCAATCAAATCTCTCTTCAATATTGTAATCAAATATTAATCAAGTTTTAATCCAAGTTTTAGTTCTTTAATCTCTCTCTTGTTCTTACTTTATTTTGGGTAATTGAAGATTATTTGGGTTATTATTGGGAGATTGACAACCTCTCAATCTAGGATTCAAGTACTTCTATTATTCTTGCTTTATTATTGGAATCATTAGTAGGTATAATCTCTTAATCCCTTTTTTTTATTGCTAATTACTTTCATTTATTCATCATGTTTCATTATGTTAGTATGATTGACAACCCTTCTAGCATGATCAATATGATAATGAGTGAGTAGTCTCTTAGCTAGGGTTTAATGGGTGATTAGGGGAAACCAACATGGGGAATGATTCATGCTTAAATTAATATGCTTTCATATCTTATTTGCTTGCTTGTTTTGATCTTAATACATGCACATGTTATATTTGATGAAATGCTAAGCCTGTGAATCCTTGCATTTACTATCATCTTCTATCCTTTCAACTTGACTTGTAAGACATAACCCAACTCGAGTCTTGTTAGACCATGCATGTGTTAAGTAGGGAAGATTAAGTCGACTTGTAGGTGTTGTACAATCCAAGAGATTCGGCTCCGGGACCCAAACTTTCCTAGGATTGTAAGATATAACCCAACTCAATCCATCACAACAATAATTGCTTGCTTATAATTTGAGAACATGTTTGTATGATCATATCCCATGATTCCCCTATGAACCCATGACACCCTAGTGCTTTTAATCAATTGTTTACACCCTTATTTCATTTACCTTGTTAGTTTAATTTTCATTGCTATTTTAGTTTAGTAACCTTCTACATCAACCCAATTTGTGACACCCCTAGACACCGCTAGTTACAATAGAATCTTCATTTCAATACCCGTCCCTTGGGATCCGACCTTTACTTGCCTCTTTACTAATTGTAGAGTTGTTTGTGAAGTATAAATTGTGTTTTGTATCGACCATTGACCAACGACCACATATGCTTAATTGTGAACACCAAATGGCTTCGATCAAAAATGGCGCCGTTGCCGGGGACGGTGTTTAATTGATTTAAGATTTCTTTTATTGTTTTTAGTTGTGTCTTTTTCACCTTGGGAAGTAAAACTCCTCAAGGTTTGTTCTAATTGTTTTCTAGTTGTTTGATATTTTGCATGTCTAGAAGGTTACAAAGAGATTTGTTACCTTTTGACCGTGAAATCGAAAGAACCTTGACGAATAATAGGAGACTTGTTAGGAGGAATTTGGGAGGTGTTGGTGAAGTTGTTCAACCCACTAGTGAGTTTGTCAATCCTTTCGCAATAGAAGGAGAAGAGAACCCATTAAACAATACCACACAAAATCCACCTACAATGCCTAAATTCTCGTCACACTCTATACCCACCGAGGAGGATTTACCAAATGGTACTCCTACCCCACAACATCTTACCGGAAACTTTATTGCCAAGTCCGCCTTCATCCAACTAGTTGAGAGGAGCCAATTCGGGGGAATGCCTAGTGAGGACCCTCATTCTCATATGGAAACATTTTGTGATTATTGTGAAGCTATCTCTCAAACGGGCGTGACTCAAGACCAAATAAGATGGGTCTTATTTCCTTTTTCGTTAATCGGCACCGCAAAGCAATGGTTGAAGGGCCTTGATAAGGCCACCCTTGGAATAGATTCTTGGAAGAAGCTAGCTCTAGCTTTCTACAAAAAATTCTACCCACCGGAGAAGACAAATATGCTAAGAGCTCAAATTACGGGTTTTAAGCAAAGGGATGAAGAATCTTTGTATGAAGCTTGGGAGCGGTTCAAAGGTATTTGTCGCTCATGTCCTCACCATGGACTTAGCGAATGGTTTTTAGTGCAACAATTTTGGAATGGTTTATATGAAGATTCAAGGAACATTCTCAATATGGGATCAAATGGAATGTTCACCGAAGTTGATGACAATCAAACATGGAACAAGATTGAGGAAATGGCGGTCCATAATTCACAATATAGTAGGCCTCGCAAGGCTACTAGAGGAGGAAAGTATGAAGTGGACACCGTTACTCAATTGGGTGCTCAACTTAGTGCTCACATTGACACAATCAACTTGAAGTTTGAACAAGCTATGGCTAGACTTGAGGAAAACTCAAAATCATCAAAGTATCATGTCAATGCCATGACGGCATCCTCATCAATCCCAAGCGGGATATGTGAGAATTGTGGAACCTTGGGTCATGACTCAAGTGAATGTAGGGGAACAACCGAGCAAGTCAATGCTTTCCAAGCTTACAAAAGTGGCACCCCTTATTCAAATTTTTACAATGAAAACACCAAGTTCCATCCAAATCTCTCATACAAGAGCCAAAATGTCCAAAACCCTCAAACAACATACACTCCACCACCCATGAGAAATCAAAATCAAAGACCCTTTTTCAATCAAAACCAAGGCTACCAAAATCAAAATCCATACAATCACCACAATGACCAAAGTTTTGATGTCCAAAAAGCGGTCATTCAAATGCAAAAAAATCAACAAGAATTTTTCACCCAAATGCAAAAGGATAGCCAAGCAAAGGATACCACCATCAACAACATTCTAGCTCACACCAAGATGTTGGAAACACAATTGACCCAACTAGCATCTTCAAACTCACAAAGACAAAAGGGGCAATTACCACCTCAAGGTAATCCCCCTAGACATGAAACGGTTAGTGCCATTCACTTGAGAAGTGGTACGAGATATGAAGCACCGAAGAAGCAAGTTGAGGATGAAGTTGTGAGAGCTAGTGAGAATAAAGTTGTGGTGCAAGGTCCCAAAGAAGGGGAATCAACAAAAGAAGAAAGTTCAAAGAAAAATGAAGACAAAGCCAAAGAAAAGGAGCCCATTGTGATTAGACTTCCTTTTCCAAGTCGTCAAGCCAAGCCCAAATTTGATGATCAACTTGGAAAGTTCATGGAAATTGTGAAGAACTTAGAAGTCTCAATTCCTTTCACGGAATTAATCAATCACGTTCCGGCCTATGCAAAGTACATGAAAGATATCCTCACAAAGAAGAAGTCAATCCGGAAACTTGAGACTATCGCCTTCACTAAGGTGAGTAGTGCAATTCTTCAAGGGAGTTCACCTCCAAAATTAAAGGATCCGGGAAGCTTCTCAATACCGTGTACCATTGGCGACACAACGATCAACAAAGCCTTATGTGATCTAGGGGCTAGTGTGAGTGTCATGCCGTACTCGGTAAGTAAAAGGTTGGGAATGGGAGAGCTTAAATGTACCAATATCACTCTTCAAATGGCCGATAGATCGACGAAGACACCATTAGGGATATGGGAAGATGTCCCCGTGCGAATTGGGAAGTTTTTCATCCCGGTGGACTTTGTCATTGTTGATATGGAGGAAGATTCCAACATTCCAATCATCTTAGGAAGACCTTTCCTACACACCGCGGGTGCGGTGATTGATGTGAAACATGGAGAGCTCACTCTAGAAGTGGGAGATGAAAGCATAACTTTTAATCTTGACAAGACCATGAGAGCTCCTCGTTTGCATGAGCCATGTTTCATTATTGATCATTATAGCAGAAAAGATGAAAAGAAGAAATCGGAACTCCAATGGAGGAAGAAAATTGAAGATGCTCCATTCAAAGAGCAAGTGAATTGTGAAAAGGAGAGCTTGCAAAGCTCATCAAAATCAACCAAGGAAGAAGAAGATGGCCTCATTGGCCAAGAGAAGAAATTGGGAGAGTTGTCTCCATCCAAGCAAGAGATTTTCAATGATCAACTCAATGAAGTTTGTGGTCTTTGGGACGACGAATTTGAAGGGATCTTTAATCCCTACATTGGGCATGCCATCGATCATGATCAACAACAAGGGCCACGGTCTATTGAGGACCTCTACCACAACAATGAACAAGCTTTTAATTACTTCTTCGAGGTGTTGAGCAACATCAACAACACCTTGAACATGCCCCCTTGACATCTCATCAAGAATGAGAGTTTGGTGGAGTCCTCCCTAAACCACCACTTGTAAATATTTCTAACTCCCTAACTTACATTTAATTTTTGTATTGCATTTTTGTCATTTTTGGATTTTATTTACTTTGATCAAAATAATTGTCATGAAAAGAGAGAAGTGAGGGAGGGACTAATGATTTTAATTGATGTGTAGTGCTTTACCTTAGTGTGGGGATGGCAATTGCCTAGGCTATTCATGCCTTAGTAGTGCCCCGCAATGAAGAACACAAGATTTGAAAGAAAGAAAGAATGATAAGGGAATGCGTTGGTGCACGGATGGAATTGAATCCGTGTACACAAGGACCAATCCGAGCGGATTACTAAGAATCCGCCCGTCTGCAGAGGATCCGAGCGTCCTGCCGAGAAGACGCCGTCTTGGGCTGAGCTGAAAACGCAAATTCTTGATCTGTTGAAGAATCCGAGCGGATTTACGGAAAGACGCCCGTCTCCCAGAATCCGTCCGTCTTGTGGACAATCCGCCCGTCTTGCAGCTGAAGAAAAACAACGAAAAATCTCTGGATAAGAATCCGTCCGTCCTGCACGAAATCCGCCCGTCTCATCTCAGAAGAATCCGAGCGGATTCCCCAGAATTCGCCCGTCTCTAGGCGGGATTTTTGAAAATTTGAAGCTGAAGAATCCGAGCGGATTGCGCCTAATCCGCACGGATTGTCCCTGCGTCCTAATTTTGTCGAGTTCTTTAAATACCCACCCCACCTTCATTCATTCATTCATTCACTCATAAACACTACCCATAACATCAAAACCCTCATCCTTTCCATCTCAAAAACAAAAACCCTCAACAAAACTCACCAAAATCAAATCAAACCATCTTTCAAATAACAAATCAATCACTCCATCTTCATTAACAATCAAAACCAAGCACAAAATCTTCACCTTTGAATTGATTTTTGTTCTCATAAAGGCAAAGCCTTTCACCTTCAAAATCAATTTGGGCATTCTACAAATTGAAGATTTTTGATCTTTTTCTTGGTTAGCTCATCAAATGGCAAGAACAAAGGGAGCAACAAAAGCAAAAGCAAAGGCACCAAAGACTACAACTCTCTCTCAAAGGCAAAAAGCTCTACAAATGAAGAAAGCTTTGGCAATGGTGGTATCAACACCAAGCTTGGAAGTGCAACCACCTCAACAAATTTCTATGGAAGCATCACCCTCTACTCCGGTAATTAATCAACTCTTGCATTATCCAGAGGTAACATTCATTTCCGATTCTCATAGAAATACATTTGTCAAGTTTGCTATGAAACAAATTCAATCCACCAAATTCATATGCCAAGATGCTTTAGAGAAGTTGGGTGTTCTTGAACAAACAAGAGTCTTTTTCAATGCCATGGGTTTAAAGAAATTGTTTGAAATGAAGGAAGTAACATACCCCTCCCTTGTCTTGGAATTCTTAAGTTCTTTAAAAGTGACAAAAGTTGAGAATAGGGAAAATATTGAGTTTCGTCTAGCTAACACTAGTAGACGCATTACCTTTCCGGAATTGGGTAAAATTTTGGGTCTTAGCGATGAACATAAATTCTATAAGCAATATGGGAAGTATGATCCCGAGCCTCTTTGGGAGGCAATCTCCGGGAAGAAATTTGAAGATTTTAAAGCTTGTCGTGCTCTTTTGGTCCATCATCCGGGCATAAGAATATGGCACAAAGTTGTGGGAAATACCATAATTGCTAGGAAAGACACCAATCATTTCACGGGACTCGATTTTATTCTCCTTGAATCAACTTTGAATATTGGAAGAATTCACACCAAGCCTTACAATTCTTTGAGGCTATTGGTTGATAGATGGCTCCATGTAGATAGTGGGAAGAAGGGTCAAACCGTAATTATTAATGGCGGCCTTGTCACGGTCCTAGCCAAGCACTTTGATCCTAATTTCAATAAGGATAGCAAGTACAAGGCTAAGGATGGTGGCCATCTTATTGATATGTCCACCTTGATTAACAAGTTTAAGTGGGTTGCTCACAATCCCCTTGATACCAAGTATGGGTGGCTTACAAGTGAGGCTCGATCATTCACTCTACCCGCAAAGATTTGCCGTCTTAGTGTCCACCGGACCAACTATTTACTTCCCCTATCCAAGGAAGCCGAGTACATCATTCAACAACAAAAGGGTGATCATGAAACTCCCTCCTCTTCCATTGTTATACCACCTTACCCCTATGATTATGAAGAGTTCAAACCGCAAGGAGTTGAAATTGGAAAAGATTATGTAACTCTTCTTATACAAGCCATGCACAAGCAAGCTTATGAAGATCGGAAGAATGCTTATTTGGCTCAATATCCTCCCCTCCTACATCTAGCTAGGCAAGGACTCCTTAATCCATCTTGTCCTTTGCCTAGTTGGGCGGATAGAGAAGCCTTATTTCCGGGTGCATCTAGGGGCGTGGTGGAAGGCAATGAGGTTGTTGGAAATGATGAGGAATTTGATGATAACATTGAGGAAGAAGCAAGTGGAGATGAAGAAAGAGATGGTGAAGATAATGATGAGGAAGATGGTGATGAGGAAAGCAAAGAAGAAAGTGCCAAGGAAAGTGGCAATGTGACCACTTCTCATGAGGGAAGTGATGGTGATAGTAGCATGATGGAAGACTAGCCTTGGAGATTCCTACTCTCCCACGGTTTGTCTATATCTCTTTGTATTTTATTTCATTTTGATCATTGTTGGTTTAGTCCTAGCAACATCAAAGGACTCACACCTCGGTTCCTTTGAGGTGTTCTTTATTGTTCCCACTTTTGTAAAATCCAAAATGACAATCTAGTCTCATGCATAGCATAACATGTGCATGAACTCCCCCATGCTTTGACATTAGCAATAGTGTCTTACTTGGTTTGGGGAAGTTAATGCATACGCAACGGGAGGTAATTTAAATTATCCTCTCCGTCATAACAAAAACCATGCATCATGTAGTATAGTTTAGTGTAGAATTGCATTTAGTATAGAAAATCATGCATCATCTTTGCATAATTTCCATCATTTTGGCCATTGAGGACAATGCCCATATTAGTGTGGGGATGGGAATTCTAACACTTAACTTTTATTCAAAAACCATAAAAATTGAAAAAATTTCAAAAATCATAAAAATTTAAAAATTGAAAAAACCAAAAACAAGTTCATTTCCCTTGTATATATTATCTTGTATATATTGTGTTTGTTTTATCTTTGTTCACTTTGATTGACTACGCCACATCCGAGACATGAGGATATTGAAGACCGCATGGTATGATCTTTCCAATCTCCTTTTTCCTCTTTATGTTAATGACTATGAGGCTCTATTTTGATTGATGCAGTAAAAACAATGTGAACTTAGGATTGCATTTAGTTTATTTGGCATATTAGTTGGTAGAAGCATATGCATTAGGATGTTTATATGTTAGTAGCATCATGGCATGTAGTTGCATGTTAGAAAATTTTGCGAAACCGTCTATTTGGGAAGCTTGACAAGTGTATATAGGCCCTAGTAGATGCTCTTTATTCTTAAGACTTTGCTTGTTAGAATGCTTGTAAAACACCCTAGGATGTGTCATGCTAGTATCCTTTGACCCATGGTTTAAGGCCTAGTCAAGAGTACCTTGTGGTGTGATAACTCCTTGGCTACCGTTTATTCCAAGGTGACCCTTGAAACCATGCATACTTCTATCATTCATCCATGTTCTACCACATTTTTGTCATCAAAGGGAATGGGCACAAAAAGAAATCAATTTGAGTTCAATGAAATGAAAAGTGAAAGAAAGTTTGCAAAATGCATCAAAAGAAAAGAGGAGCAAAAATAGACTCCTAAAGCTTCAAATACAAGGCACCCTCGTTACTAATTGGGGTGACTTTGAAAATGTTCAAAAGAAAATGCAAAAAGTTGAAAGTTGTCAAGTGTTGAAATGCCAAAAATCAAAAAGAAATGGCAAGAAAGTGTTCTCAAAATGTTATATGCCACATGAAATTGGGGGGAAAAACAAAAATGAAAGCAAACTCCCAAAGTGAAACTCAATTACTATCGATCCCTTTTCCATCTTATCCATTTTGTGCATGGTAGAGAGGGGACGACCCTTCTTCTTGTCTAGGCAAGAGGGGGAATTCCGCGATCCTCCAGTGTTTCTAACACAATAGGGAGTCTACTCTTGACAAAAGCATTTACGATTGAGGACAAAGGTACCCTAGCTTGACACCTTTTGGAGGTGATTTATTGGTATCCTTCAAGGCTTAGTAGTTTGAACAAATTGCATCTATGAAGGATTGTGTACCCTTGAATTACTTCCCTTGTAGATAATTTCCGCCACTTAGATGAGGAAAGTGGCTATTCTTTTTATAGATGCATCCATTATGTGTTTTTGTGTGCTTAATGTTTGGATGTGTCGCCATTTTGGCAAGACCCACCTTGCCTTGCAAGAAGGCATCCTACCTCATGGTTGTCTTGTTGTGAGTTGAAGGGGCGGAGTGAGACCCGCTAATTGTCTCATATCGGCTATTATTATTAGGTTAGGTTAGTATTGGTCCTAGTCTTTGTCACCTCTTTACTCGGGACGAGCAAAGGTTCGGTTTGGGGATATTTGATGCGACCATAATTGGCGCATATTTAGCCCCCGATTTACCATTGTTTCTATGCTTTTTAGTGCCTATTTGGGTCATTTCTTATCTTTAGTTCTTTGTTTTGCATATTCTTTGAGATTTTGATCCCTTGGTAGGAAAGGAGTAAGAATCTTGCATTTTCATGGCAAAACAAGGCTAAATTGATCATATTCAATGACCAAGCATCAAGGAGAGACAAGACTAGAAGGCCTTTGTACATAGCATAGTAGAAGAGCATTGTTGAGAAAAGGATCCTTGAGTCCCCAAGGAAATCCCCAAGGAATTCATGAAGAAAAGGGAAGAAAAAGAAGAAGGAAAGCTGCTGAACTACAATCCGAACGGATTGTAGAGAATCCGTCCGTCCTCCCCAATCCGAGCGTCCTCACCAGGAATCCGCTCGGATTCCCCGTCGCCAGTCCGAGCGTCTTGTTCTTTGATCCGCTCGGATCGTCCATCCCGGATCCGGCCGTCCCGACTCCCAGCCGCACGGATCACAGCACAGCACAGTTTCGTTCTTCAAGCTACGAAATGGAGAAGCCCTTCTCTCGGACAATCCCGGAGGCTCCTTGCTCAACTTAAAAAGTGTAATTACTAGTTTAGCCCTTAGTTAACCCTAATGCATCCTCCCTAATTTTCACTATAAATACCCCATTAGTCTAATTAGAGGAGCATGTTCTTCTTATCAATAATTAGAGTAGTTAATATCAATCAAATCTCTCTTCAATATTGTAATCAAATATTAATCAAGTTTTAATCCAAGTTTTAGTTCTTTAATCTCTCTCTTGTTCTTACTTTATTTTGGGTAATTGAAGATTATTTGGGTTATTATTGGGAGATTGACAACCTCTCAATCTAGGATTCAAGTACTTCTATTATTCTTGCTTTATTATTGGAATCATTAGTAGGTATAATCTCTTAATCCCTTTTTTTAATTATTGCTAATTACTTTCATTTATTCATCATGTTTCATTATGTTAGTATGATTGACAACCCTTCTAGCATGATCAATATGATAATGAGTGAGTAGTCTCTTAGCTAGGGTTTAATGGGTGATTAGGGGAAACCAACATGGGGAATGATTCATGCTTAAATTAATATGCTTTCATATCTTATTTGCTTGCTTGTTTTGATCTTAATACATGCACATGTTATATTTGATGAAATGCTAAGCCTATGAATCCTTGCATTTACTATCATCTTCTATCCTTTCAACTTGACTTGTAAGACATAACCCAACTCGAGTCTTGTTAGACCATGCATGTGTTAAGTAGGGAAGATTAAGTCGACTTGTAGGTGTTGTACAATCCAAGAGATTCGGCTCCGGGACCCAAACTTTCCTAGGATTGTAAGATATAACCCAACTCAATCCATCACAACAATAATTGCTTGCTTATAATTTGAGAACATGTTTGTATGATCATATCCCATGATTCCCCTATGAACCCATGACACCCTAGTGCTTTTAATCAATTGTTTACACCCTTATTTCATTTACCTTGTTAGTTTAATTTTCATTGCTATTTTAGTTTAGTAACCTTCTACATCAACCCAATTTGTGACACCCCTAGACACCGCTAGTTACAATAGAATCTTCATTTCAATACCCGTCCCTTGGGATCCGACCTTTACTTGCCTCTTTACTAATTGTAGAGTTGTTTGTGAAGTATAAATTGTGTTTTGTATCGACCATTGACCAACGACCACATATGCTTAATTGTGAACACCAAATGGCTTCGATCACTCGCGCCGCAAGAGGCCCTCTGCTTTCACATTTCAAAACCTGGGCAGAGCCCCTTACCTCGACAATAGGCTTGCGCCTTAACAGGGCTGCCTGGCACTGTTCTGCCTCGTTTTTAGCACTTGTCTAGGACGATCCCGATTACGGTTAATCCAAATACATGACGGATCAGATTGACGAGTTTACATTTTACACTTTGTCATTTGACACCCTTTTTCAATAAATGGATCGTGTTAAGCATCATAACCCGAATTTGGTAAATGGATGTTTAATTTCCGTTCTCACATGCAAATCAACCATAAATCAAACTTGACATCTTATGCTTGATATTTGGATTAACAAACCGACTTAGAAAGCTCACATGTTAGGTTAAAACTTTTGGTTGTGCATTCATGCATTTACACCGTTTTATCAACTTTTGCACTTAAATAACCATGATCGATCAGTAGAGGCCGCTAACGCGGGCGGGATTGGGTGTCTGATTAAAGGGCTTCCCAATACGTACCCTCACCCCTTACTCAGAACCTTTGGATAGTGGATGGTCTTATCCTGGGCGCACGAGAGTCATCTTAGGCATAGAATGCTAAAAGGGGGACGAGTCCTTATCTTTAGTACCTATGTCAAACACTACTTTGTGCTTCATTTGACCGAGGTATAAAGTGGATTTCAAATGGGTTCCAAGCATCCCACAAATGCTTGGTGGCGACTCCGAACATCTCTAATCGTTTCGAGACCTTTACCGAGACGAAACCGACCTATCTAAAGCGATCCGGTCGAAAGCATTTCAACGCCACCGAGCATGGCTTTCTAGACCGCTGCATGTCCACAGATTGGCTGGGCGTGCAGGTGGCCCGTGACTACGGACCGGTAGGTGGCCCAAATCCACAGACCGGCCTGTAGCCCATGGCCACAGTTTTGCGACTCCGCTGGGGAAAACTAGGACACTTGTGTCTTTGTGATCCTTAGAAGTGAAACTCGAACGAGGACGTGGTTAAAGTGCATTAATTGATATTACGGTCATAAGTCGGGTTCCTTGTCCAGGCCGACAACCTAACCTTTATCAACCAATTGGCTCGTCTCGTCGGCGTGAGTTTTCTCATCCCCGCGTTTCGAATCCCGATTGAGTCAAGCGTACCGTTGACGTTACACATTTCTGTTTCGTCAAAGAGCTTTCATCACTTTCGAGCACGAGGCTAGGGCATCCTCCTTACACATTTTGTTTGGATTGGTATCCCTCTCGCAAATCGGGGTTTGATTGCTTGGTGTGTAACCCACGCTTCTAAGCCAAATACCGTGTCAGCATTATGCATAATATAATGAACTGTGAGTTCTTATGCGTTATGTGATCATAAGTCCTTCCGTGTCATTTTCAAACTTTCAAAAACATCTTTTTGTGCCGTTATAATGGCCGTTTCAAATCTCATTATTTCGCCGACCGTTGCAAACCCTTTTATGCGTCGTAATGACGATTTTCGAAATTTGGCTTTTACAACCGTTTCAAAAACACCTTTTTATGCCGTTATAATGGCCATATCAAAACCCGGTTTTTTATGACCATTTTAAATGCACCATTTCATGCTGTTCTAATGACAATTTCAAACCTTGGTTTTCACAAACCATTTCAAAATACCCTTTTTACGTCGTCATAATGGCCGTTTCAAACCTCGGTCCCTTGCCGACCGTTGCGTTCCCAAAGCGCCCCTTTAACACCGTCGTAATGAAGACTTCTACCCTCTAATTTTCAAAATTCGAAATCAATTTTCAAACAAGAATGTTTTTCAAACCGTCGTAATGACGATTTCAACCCATGCAACTTTCCAAATTTCGAAATCAAATTTGGCTTTTCTAAACCGTCATAATGACAATTTCAATTCTCACACTTTTCGATTTGCATACCTTCTTTCAAAAGGTTAAAACGGTTTTCTAACCCATCGTAATGACAAATTAAATCCTCATAATATCCAATTTCAAATCATTTGAAAATAAATTTAACCGTTTTCACATTTCAATTCAAAATCAAATATTTGAAAACTAATTTAACTATTTTCAAATTTCAATTCAAAATCGAATCTTTGAAAACTAATTTAACTGTTTTCAAATTTCAAATCCTATTTCAAATTCTTTGAAAACAAATTTAACCGTTTTCAAATTTCAATTCAAACTCAAATCTTTGACAACAAATCTGACCGTTTTCAAATTTCAAATCCAACTTCAAATCATTTGAAAACAAATTTAATCGTTTTCAAATTTCAATTCAAAGTCAAATCTTTGAAAACGAATTTAACCGTTTTCAAATTTCAAATCAAAACTCAATCTTTGAAAACAAATCTAACCGTTTTCAAATTTCATTTCAAAATCAACTATTGAAAACAAATCTAACCGTTTTCAAAATCCAATTCAAAATCAAAATACTTGAAAACAAATCTAACCGTTTTCAAATTTCAAATCAAATTTCAAATGTTTGAAAACAAATATAACCGTTTTCTAATTTCAAATTCAAAATCAAAATCTTTGAAAACAAATTTAACCGTTTTCAAATTTCAATCCAAAATCCAAATTGTTTGAAAACAAATCTAACTGTTTTCAAATTTTCAACCCAATTTTAAATCCTTTGAAAACAAACTTAACCGTTTTCATGGCCATTGTGAGGACGATTCCAAATTCTTTAATTCTCGATTTTCTAATCCATGATTCGGAATTTCAAAAGTCGACTTCTGGAAACAACACTTTGTTTTCAGAGCCGCCGCAATTTAAACTCAAACCGTCTTTTGAAAACAAACCTAAGACAACCCTTTCAACTGGCCGACCTTTTGAAGATCCCTATTCTTCAGAAGCCGTCTATAAAACGACAAATGAATCTTTTTGAAAATTTCTATTTTCGAAAATTTCAGTCCACCTTTCTGATGCAGCCTCGAGTCGATTAGAGTCCAGTCGATTTCAAGTCAAGTCGTCTAGGTAGCGTTGAGTCTCCACCGAAGTTAGTCCTAACTTGTGGTCTAGGTCGTGTCGCCTAATTGAGACATCTTCAATAGCGTTAGGAGAGTCAAAACCTCTCGGGTATTAAACCCATCTTTTCCCCCACATTACGGGTTAAAGGTCAAGCATGTGTACATGTCTCGTTCAAATCGCGTCACGCCATCAACACACATCGAAACTAGGTCAAGAATCGTCTGTCTGGGCATCACTATGCCAAAGTTGACACTCGAGTCTAAGTTCAACGTCATGCATCAAGAGTTCAAACACGAGAGGTCATTCACGATCTTTAATGAACTCATAACTTAGTCACACCGTCGCGTCTTCACGACGTATTTGTCTTTTATACATATGTGTCGTACTTGCCTTTGTTTGTGCGATTACTTGCCAAGACAAGTTATAACGCCTATCGTTATGTCAAATAGGAATCCCTTGGGTGCCATCGATCACCAACCAGATTCTCAAGAAGCTGATCAACCTTCATCCGCCATGACTTCTGCCGAAACCAACAACATGGTCCTGCGACTCCTAGCTACCGTGGAAAACTTGAGCACTCGTCTCTCCCAAGTTGAGGATAAAATGATAACCGGGAATCTTTCCACTTCTGATATTGAGCAAAGGGTTAAGCTTCTTGAAAGCCGGCTACTGGCCAACGACCAAATCAAAACCAGACGACCTCATAGGTCCTTCCCTGATTTGGGTATGCCTTATGCCACAGCCTTGGAAAGGCTAATCTCACAAGGAAAACTCAAACCAATTGGTCCAACTCCAGACCCTCTTCCAAACAAGCGAGGACGAAGATGGGACGGAAAACTGTTCTGTCAATATCACCAAGGCCGCGGACATGACACTGAAATGTGTCTCCCCCTAAAAGGCGCCATCCTTGATATGATCGAAAAGGGCAAGTTACCATTACCTCCACAAACAAACAACAAAATCAACCCTCCGGAAAACCCTATTGGACACAGTGAAGAATCTTCCCTAGACTGCTCTCATCTCATCTCTCCTGAGGATGAGACAATTCATGCAATTGATGAGGATGGCATACAAAGCGGTATAATGATGCTCTCTGTCTCCATCAACAACATATTCTCAAAGCTGCAAGTGGCTATCGATGATTTGAACACTCGAGGAGCTAATTTGGAGAAGAGGTTTGGTAGTACCAAAAATGAACCTGACCATCAAGGAAACCAACCCTTGGTTCACCAATCAACAGCTGTTGAAAATGAGGAATCATCTGATGGTTCCCATACCCACATCCACGAACTTACCAACAAAGAACACGAAATTACCTCACCAAAATACCCTTCAAAATACCAAGCAACATTCCCAAAACTTCCCATTGACAACGACCCAATCCTGCTTCTGCCCAGGATTGACAAAAAAAAACAAAACTCACAAAAACATCCCAAGAAACACCAATGTGGGAACCACGGGAAAACATCAAAGGGTATTCACAAATCTGAGAATAACATATGGCACCGCTTTGGGGATACTTGCTTCAGAAGGAATGCTCCAACCCATTGGTCCGACTCCGGACAAACCTGAACACAAAAGAGGTCGTTCATGGAACGGAAAGGCCTACTGCTAATACCATCAAGGCAAGGGCCATGACACCGAAACCTGTTTCAAACTCAAGCATGCCATTCAAGATATGATTGAAGCTGGCAAAATCATAATTGCACCTCTCAGTCAGGACAATCCTCCTGAATATCTCAAGTCAAACAGCAAGGTTGAACGTTCTCAAAGGACATTCACTAGGCTCAACACAACCTATGCCGCAACTCTTCGAAAGATCATGACTGAAGGGAAGTTACAACCAATCGGGCCCACTCCGGACCCGTCTGAATGCAATAAAAGCCGTTTCTGGGACGGCAATTCCTATTGCCAATATCATAAAGGGAATGGTCATGACACTGAAACGTGCTTCAAGCTGAAAAATGTTATTCAAAATATGATCGACAATTATGAATTGATAGCTTCATCCCTATGCCAACCAAGTGATGAAGACAACCTTAATGAACATCTCTTTCTGCAAGGAGATAAAAGCCTCATCGACTATTGTCCTCATATAATCCCCAACAACGAGAGTGAAGTGCTCAAGTGGGTCAATGCTCAAGATCAAACATTCAAGCCGCTGGATGCTGCGAAAGAGGCCTTTGAGGAGGACAGTGATGATTAGGAGATCGTATATACGATTGAGTCTGAGTCTGAGTCCGAGTCTTAGGCTTTCTCATATCTATCCTAGCGTCTTTCCTTTTATTCCTAAGTGACAACTGGGGGCTATCCCCATGAGTCACATGTATTCATCGAGTCTGTGCTAACCTCTTATTTATCTAAATAAAAGCACAATTTCCATCTATCATATATGCTCCCCTTTACCATTTTCCGTTGACAACGAGAATTGACTTGAGAATTGATTAAAAACAAACAATATGTTCCAATTCAATGTGAGTACACTCGAGTGACGTTCCGTACTGAGTAAGCAAAGGACTCGAAAATCCGTGTCCATTCTCTTTACCTATTCCATGTCTGGAAATATAAAGCTTTCATTAGCACCCGATCTAAGAACGAGCTCTCGATCAAAGGGATCCTGTGTTGAACCTAGACAACAAGCAAGAACGTCTCCTTGTTCACGTCAATGACGGAAGGCAAGCATATTCCCCACAAAAACATCCCATCACCAAGTATCAACCTCTCACCAATGGGTACATCCCCATCTGCACCTTTACCTGCCTCGAACGAAGGACGGCAAAGAACCAATAAATCAAAAACCAAAGCAAAAGGCCAAAATCAAAGGCCCAACCCAATAGCCATTCACCCAAAGTCAAAGAAAAATGCCAAAATCAAAGGCCCAAGCCATTAGCCATTCCCCAAAGTCAAAGCAAAAGGCCAAAATCAAAGGCCCAAGCCAATAGCCATTCCCCAATGCCAAAGCGAAAGGTCAAAATCAAAGGCCCAAGCCAATAGCCATTCCCCAAAGCCAAAGCGAAAGGCCAAAATCAAAGGCCCAAGCCAATATCCATTCACCCAAAGCTAAAGCTCAAGGCCAAAAGCAAAGGCCCAAGCTAATAGCCATTCACCCAAAGTCAAAGCGAAAGGCCAAAATCAAAGGCCCAAGCCAATAGCCATGCACCCAAAGTCAAAGCGAAAGGCCAAAGTCAAAGGTCCAAGCCAATATCCATTCACCCAAAGACAAAGTTCAAGGCCAAAGCAAAAACCAAAGCCGAAATCAATTCGCTCAAAGCAAAAAAAAAAACCAAAGCCAAAGGCTACTCACCCAACGTCAAGGCTAAGACTCAAGCCAAAATCAAGACAAAACAAGATTGAAACCATTTTCTCAAAAAGGCCAAAATCCAAAGAAAGCATCCAACACACAAAATCCTGGACAAGTGAGTCCAAAATACCAAGTCTAGGACCAACAAGTCCAAAGCCCAGGACCAACGAAGTCCAACACACCAAATCCCGGACCCACAAGTCCAAAACACCAAACACTAAAACCTCAACCAAAACTCCTTCACCCCTAAGTCCTTCTACAAACTGTTACAAGGAGACCTATCTAGGATCCCGGGGATTCCCCTCAAGATCATAACCAAAACTGCTTCACCCCTAAGTCCTTCTAGAGACTGTTGCAGGGAGACCTATCTAGGCTTCTGAGGATTCCCCCTCAAGCTCGTAATATCACACCTTAACCTTTAAGGTCCAGACATGGAAATCTGATCCCATGTTATTTACCAACCATTTCGTGCTCAGGCCACATCAAGCCGGACACCCCATTCCGCACCACACTACAAGCCGTTACCCATCGGCCTAAACACCACAAAATTCATGCTCCAGATTTTTTTCTGTTAAGCAAACCCGTTATTACCGAGCTCCACATTCCCTAATGTGGAAGCCATTTTTCATCACAATCACCACAGAGTCCTCGAATGCTTTGCTATTGACAACGGGACATACCTAATCTACCCTTAGAGTCCACTTTTTAGTGTGCTCAAATGATAAGGAACTTTTTCACAAATTGCACCTCTTCGATTCATGATCAAGAGGTATTTATCTCCAATCAACTTTCGAGTCACCAAACGGAATCTTCCGTTGTGACCCTCAACTCCAGATTTTTATCTGTTAAACAAACCTTTTATTACCAAGCTCCACATTCCATAATGTCGAAGCCTTTTTCACCCTGACCCAGATACGGAGTCCTCGGATGCTTTGCTACCGAGAACGGGACATACCTAATTTACCCTTAGGGTCCACTTTTTAGTGTGCTCACATGATAAGGAACATTTTTACAAATTAGACCTCTTCGATTCATGATCGAGGGGAATTCTCTCAAATCAATTTTCCGAGTCACCAAACGGAATTTACCGTCGTGACCCTCACACTTGAAGGTCCTAACAACTCGCTTAGGCACACACATTCAGAACTACGATGTGGTTTGATTTCGCAAACACGCGAATACGTAGGCAGTCCTATTACGAGGACACAACCACACCCCGACACACATTCAATTTTCACACTTTCAATTCGCAACCCATTGCGCACACAGTTCTGAACTACGATCTGGTTTGATTTCACATCACGTGAATGCGTAGGCAGTCCTTCAAGGACAAAACCATACACCTCAAAATCACATTAAGGTCCTAACAACTCGCTTAGGCACGCACATTCAGAACTACGATCTGGTTTGATTTCGCACACACGCGAATATGTAGGCAGTCCTATTACAAGGGCACAACCACACCCCCACACACATTCAATTTTCACACCTTCAATTTGCAATCCATTGCACACACACTCAGAACTACGATCTGGTTTGATTTCGCAAACGCGAATACGTAGGCAGTCCTATAACAAGGGCATAACCGCATACTCCTTTCACAACCCTTCCAATTTTCAATCCTCAATAACCAGCTCAGAACTACGATCTGGTTTGATTTCTCAAACACGCGAATACGTAGGCAGTCCTATTACAAGGGCACACCCGCATATCCTTTCAATCTCAACCATCAGCATCAATCCTCAAAAGCAGCCCACCGAGCTGCAAAATTTAATCTTATACCTCTTACTGGGGGCTTCTTCCTTAAGACGTGACCCATCTATTCCTTATTTTGTCAAAATTCTCACCTTCTCACTCTTGGGGCTTCTCTTTCAAGACGCCACCCGTCCTTTAACCTCAAACATCTTTTGAGCCTCAACTACAGTCCAAAAAAAAACCGCCCATAGCCTAGTGCTCGGTTCGGACGATGACAAGGTCTTGGTTCCGCTCTCTGAATCACCATACCAAATGGCATCTCCAACCAGCAAACGGAGGCAAGGATGTCTGGATAAGTTAATCAATTCATGTTCCCCAGCCGAGCGGACCTTCTACTCCAGGGATCTGATGCGCGTTGTCACCCTTTCTTGGCTAAAGAGTTACGCACACATAAGCTAAGTCTGGCAAAGTCACCCCCGTGTCGTGTCGATACCGAGTCTGTATCACGTTCACGACCGTCTGTTTGTTAGTCTGTCAGTGTGCGTCCGTGTGAGTCAATGTCGCAACGATCACGTGTCTCCAATTTATCAAATCACAAATCTACGAGTAACAAGACTCGCCTTTTAGCTTCACAACATTCAAAACTTCTATCTCCCTTCGTGTGAGATGTTACATGCTAGTTGCTTATATGCTAACTGCTCACATGCTTATGTTCTTACATGCTTATATGCTTGCATGCTACATGCTTGTCTATGCGACTACGAATTTGTGTGGTCACTAACCATGCAGGTAATCTTGAGAAGAAAAACGCACTCCAACTGAGTACTGAATCCTTCCCAACAAACGTCGACTCGTCAAGTCCAAAGGCTCTAACCGCGTCGACTACATGGCATGCGCTGCCTCCCAACGAGCAGTAATTCATATCCCCGGCGAGTCCTGAGAAGTTTCAATCTCCCCAGTGAGTGCCGATTTCCAAATAAAAGTCCTACGGGTCTTTCAAAGATCCCCGCAACACCATTTACGATCCCGACGTAGTGCTCAACCTAAATGGTTTTCCAGAGAGCTGTGCTTACATGATTCATCCCCACAAAGCTCGTTTAGGGCACCCATCAAGTTGGAGTTCGTTGCTCCCTAGCCGAACCTATCAACGTCAACACCTGGTTGGAAGTCATTACCGGACGATATCTGGAAATAAGCCCGATGTTCAAAGTTATTTCACCCAGTCGATCATTCGACCATCCATAGCTGGCGAGCCTTTGCACGTACACGAGAAGCAATTCAAGCACATATCCCGAAGATGCCTCAGGTATGACTCCTTCATATGGCTGGCGAGCCTCAAAACGCATCCCGTTCAACATGGCTGGCGAGCCTTACAATGCACCATGGCTGGCAAGCCTTTCAACGCACCGCGGCGGGCGAGCCCCTTCACATCCGCATCAAGCTGGCGAGCCTTTGTCCGCAAACAAGATACAATTCAAGGACCTATCCCGAAGATGCCTCGGGTACGACTCCTTACCACAGCTGGCGAGCCTTTGTCCGCAAACAACTCAAGGATATATCCCGAAGATGCCTCAGGTACGACTCCTTATCACAGCTGGCGAGCCTTTGTCCGCAAACGCGCAAGAACATATCCCGAAGATGCCTCACGTATGATTCCTTCTTATGGCTGGCGAGCCTTTATACATAATCTATCGGACTTTAAACGACCCGCATCGGAAGTCGACAGACTCTAAAATGTTCCCGACAGTAGGTCCTTGGCTCGAATCCCCGAGTCGCCTCGACGTCGCCCTTCCCGACGACAGGTCCTTGGCTCAAACCTTTTTGAGTCGCCTCGTCGTCGCAATGGTCTTCAGGTTATAATCTTCGATTGACCTGGAGATCATACTTTGACTTTCGCCCTGTCCAACCCTCGGTCAAAGTGGGGGCTCTGTAGATAGTCAGTATCTGCACCTCCCAAAAACCACCCGATGATGATCAGACTATAACGTGTTTTTGATATGCGTGCGTGGATTGGATATACATGAGACGGTTTAATGACTACTCGAGTATGAAAAATGATTTCAAAAGTTTTCTAACTTCATTTGCATTAAAATAACACTATTTAGAGTTAAAACCGTCTTCGGACCCAATACCGACTCAGAAACCCGCAACTCGAGTCAACCTGAGTCAACCCGAGTCAACCAAAATCTCGAATGTCAAAAATAATGCCATGAATGTCTTTATCATGTCATTTCCATTAAAATGACCCTAATTAGAGTCAAAACCGACACCGAGCCGAAAACCGACTCGAAATTCAAATCCCGACTCACACGGGTCAAACCCGAGTCAAGCACACAAAACACCTACCTCAAGTAACACCAAAATCATCTTATTAGATGCCCATATTGTTACACGACATCCTATTTGAATATCACAAATCAATAATGGATGGAGAATTCGCCACGTCCAAATTGAAAGGGACAATACACCCCTTTCAGTCACGGGGTGGCTCGCGCCTAAAGCAGGTGTCTGCTTAGCCTCTAAGCAAACACAACCGACCTACCATCCCATATTTCTCTATAAATACCAATCATCACACACTACAAACCTCACGCGAGAGTCCGCCCTCTCACATCTCCCTTAAACTTCTATACTCGACTTCCTAAGTCACAAAATCGACACGTGTTTACGACCTACTGATCGTAAACACAAGCCTTACACATATTGTTTGGTACCGTCGCCGTGCATTCGACCGACACATTTGACCAACTCAACTCATCAATCAACATGTTTTAATTAACATATTTTCAACTCATTTTCAAAACTAAATCCTTTTTTAAGGCACCTTTTTAGACTTCTTTGATCGCGATTAGTCACAATGAGAAAACCGTCTCTAAAGTCTTCTACTTCGCAAACATCAATACACGTAAGTCTGAGGGTGTAAATGAAGAGTCTATTGATCCAAAATACTCAAGAGGGGGGGGGGGGTGAATTGAGGATTTAAAACTTTTTAAAGCTTTTTCGATTGTGGGTATGTAATTGATTATTTAAAGTTTATTGATAAAACTTTAACTAATCAACTAATGAAAGTAAACAGAATAAACGAAACAAACGAAAGAACGAAGAGACACACGGTTTTTGAAGTGGTTCAGTTTCACAAGTCGAAACCTACGTCCACTATTCTCGAATAATAAATTTTGTACCTTTCTACGGATTACAAATTTACTAACCCAACTCGTACAACTAACTCTAGCTGTAACTCAATGAGTACCGTTAAAAACTCGAGTGACTAACTTACGCTAATAAGAAAGCACTAATGATTCTAACAAAGGTTCACGTTAATGAACAAGTTAAGAAATCAACTAAGCACTATTATCTTATAACGATAAACGAAGAACGAGTATGCGAGTTTTATGACACACGACCTCTCAAAATAGCAAATCGGTTTTTCTGCTTAAAACACACGGTTTGCTTTGTAAAAATGAAGATCAATTTTTATGCTTAAGGTCTAACTTTCAGATGTTGTAAATAGCAAAGTATTTATAGGAGGAGAAAGAGTAGGCTACACGGTTTTGTCAAACCCTAATAGCCGAAATAATAAGATATAGAAACAAATCATATCTTCTTATTATGTCTTTCCTAAAATCCCTCAAAAGATAATAAAGAATATTCAAAGAGATAGAATATAATCTTTCCAAATATTATCTTTACTATAAATTCTAAGATTATGATAAGATTTCCTAAAACAAGAATATCTTTAACCATAAATAAATATATTAAGTAAGATATATAAGATATGTAAAGATATTATTATAGAATAAAATCTTTACCTAATATACCCTAGGTAACACGAGATGTCACGGCTCATGTGCCTCGTGACTCGTGTAAACCCTAGTCTTAACATATAATTAGAATTTAGGTTTTAAAGAGAGGCTATATAGAAACCCTAATTAGTAGTAAAGTCCAACTCATAAGTTGATCCATCATAACTACCAATTAACGTTTACTATAAAACCGGACTCCTCACTAAACCGGGCTTTATTATATAAATACTTTCATTAAAACATTTAAAACAAACTTTAAACAATTATAAAACAATTTTCGAAACATTTATAAGGCGTGTATAAAAACTCAACATTTCAATGTTATAGTAGAAGAGCTATAACATTGAGCTCTTTTACTAGTAATGTTATAGCTGCAAAGCTATAACTTTACTAAATCAAGAAACTCATTCTTGATTACCATTACGAGATAATCACCTATACTATTCTAATCTTCAAGGAGATCTTCGAGTATAGGATAGGTCATCATCCAAGCTTGATTAATCTTTAGGTGAACTTCGTCTTCACATAGTTCTTGAATGAATCTTGAATTGTTTGATCTTGAACGAAGGCTTGAACTTCTCACGCAATTGTCACAATCTTCTTTGTTGCTCGTAATAGGTTAGTTCTAAAATACTTAACAAACGATTACATGCAACAAGTATATAGAATGTAAAAAACCTTGACATCATCAAAACATAAACTATATGGTTCAACAAATTCCCCCTTTTTGATGATGGCAAGTCATCTAAAATTGTGACTAAGTAAAAAGTTCCCCCTCAATATAATACCGTTATCTTGATAATAAAGATTAACGTAAGATCAAGACAATTTTTCAAAAACCGAAACTTTAAGGACTTTAAGAGACAATTGGTCTTGACAAGGAGCAAGCTTAGCTAGATGCTTACTATAGACGTTCTTTCCCCCTCTTGACATCATCGAAAAGTTAAGAACAAATCAAAAATGACTAGAATAATATAAGACGAGACAAGAGATAAAACGTCATATGAAATAGTAATAACACGCAAAAACTATAAGCATCCAAAAGATAATTAGCATACAAACTAAGAATTAAACATGTTTAAAGCCAAAATGGGCCGAATGAACACATGTCTAATGAAACACTTGGGCCATAACCAGAAGCGCATTGCCAAAATGGGCCGAATAAGAAGTTTGTTTAACACACCATTAAAATAAAATAAAAGAAAGCTAATTAAGGTAAGGGCTAATGATGGTAAGGCAGGGAGATCAAATATTTCGGGTACGGTACGGGTTCACGTAGTCGGGCCTAGTACGATGCTCTAAGGCATCAAGACGGTCAAACCAGCTTTGAACCAGCTGAGAAAGTGTACCAATGCTCCTCTCAAAGTTAAGCAATTTCAAGGAAAGAGCTTTTGTGGCCTCCAACGTAAGAGCTTGATCACCCGCCATGGCTTTCCCGTGCATCACCAAAGCTCCACCCTGACTTGTAAGGAAGGTGAGACGATCACCGTGTGGGAACACTTCCCCACGAATTGCTTTCAACTCCCTCTCAAAACCCGCTAACCTCTTATCCACTTCCTCCATCCAAGAGTACACCCGAGTAGCATCCAAGCCCGAGTCTAAAGACCGAGATGGTCCAACCCGTGACAACACCGTAGCCAAATTAGTCGAATGCTCCTCGAATTTATCCATTAAGCCACTCATAAACCCCTCCAACTTTGACTCGATAGCTCCCAAACCCGAATCCACCGGGGCTTTCTCAACATCTTTTGCAAGAAGCAACTCGGGTCCATCAACAACAAGACCCATTAGCTTGATCAACTTGTCACACATACAGTCCCGCGCACTAACACCATAACTGTCAGGCCCCACTACTCGTTTTATTTCCAACAATCGAGATATCCACATACCATATGGGAAATCGATTGTGGTGCTCAACTTCTCCTTAGTTACCGTAAGACTTGTCTGAATTATACGGTGCAAGACAACACTACCCAAATTCACCTTCTGACCTTCCAACCAAGAATAAACCATTATAGCTTCATAACTCGACACCTTATCACGGCCTCCTCTCCTCGGCACCACTGTGTTCCACAAAAAGTTCAAGAGGAACTTGATTTTTGCCGAGAGAGGACGAACCACGATATTACCTCCCTCCGTCATCTCCTCAAAATACTTCTTTACTAACAACTCCTTTTCACTCACAACATTAGACCACTCAAGACTCGGATTTAATTCAATTCCTTCATCGGGAACCGAAAAAGCAGAGCAAAAATCCGAAACAGAGACCGTCACATCCACGCCATTAACTACCGCATGCAAGACTCCTTTCTTAATTGAGACACTAGCAAAGAATTGAACCACCT
This sequence comes from Silene latifolia, assembly GCF_048544455.1. Classification (NCBI taxonomy): domain Eukaryota; kingdom Viridiplantae; phylum Streptophyta; class Magnoliopsida; order Caryophyllales; family Caryophyllaceae; genus Silene; species Silene latifolia. The sequence goes on along the minus strand of NC_133526.1, from coordinate 102,952,097 downwards.
CAACTGGGTAAACATGACCCGAAAACTGACTAATGTGACTCCACCCTTGAAAATCAAGAAAATTAACAAAGAAAGCAAGAGCGGGAACACTAACCAACCAAGATTTTGGATAGTACCTACCACCATGAATGGAATACCTCAAAACTCGATTAACTAGGATGCTTTCATCATGAGTAAGCCGAACACGATTTAACCCTTCCTTGGTCGCGGCTTTTGAAGCATCCCTAAGCAAGGTACGAGCAACACCATTCCGAACTATCACCTCGGGTTCCTCCACAGCTTCACTATCACCAACAACTACTGTATTTTTACCCTTGAAAAGACGACGTGTTTTGCCTTCGGACACCGATTCGTCCCGACTACGAAACAGGGGCGAATTTTGGTTTGGTTGTGGTGAAGGACAATTAATGGAATGAGGATCATGTGGTGGTAGAGGTGATGTTTGGTTAGGAAAGGGGCGGTTTTTGTGGTGATGGGTTGAGGATCAGGTATTTTTTGCATGAGATGAATTCATGATGATGGTGATTGTTGAAAAAGGAGGTGATGGTGATGGTTTGTGTAAAGGAGATGAATTGTGATGATGGTAAAAATTTGAGAGAAAGAAAAGTATGCAAGTGGGGTTGGGTGGACGGTTAACACGCAAGGGGTAGATATAGGTGTAGGCTAGGGTTAACAAGTGGAGAGTAAATATGGTAAGTATATAATTAGGAGTATGAATTATGGTAGGTATAGGAATTTAAGGGATAGATTTGATAGGGAAAGGATAAGTATAAGGAATTTGTATTTGTATAGGAAATTTATTGTGTGAGCCGTGTACATGAATTTGCAAAAGGAAAGATTCTTTGTGATTTGAAAAAAATAAAAGAATTGGTGTGTTATATTTATTGTAATAAGGAATTAGTTTGTATAACAATTAAATTCCAAATAGCAAATAGAATCTTATGATAAAAATATCCCTACAACGAAATTATTCATGCAACACAATATACTGACACAGTCATATAATCTTAACTTATCTAGTCAGTCATAAAAGGATTGAACAAATATAGAAGCTTAGGTACCACTGATTAAACCAATTTCCAACCGTAAAGTCTCAAATCGTTCTCTAGCTAATGATTTTGTCAAAATGTCTGCCCATTGTTTTTCAGTACTACAAAATTCAAGTCTTATATTCCCCTTCTAAACATGGTCTCGTATAAAATGGTGTTTTATTTCAATATGTTTGGTACGTGAATGTTGTGCGGGGTTTTTAGAAATTATTATCGCACTAGTATTATCACATAAAATAGGAATACATCCTACGTCAACACCATAATCACGTAATTGTTGCTTAAGCCATAAAAGTTGAGTACATACCAGTCCTGCGGCAATATATTCGGCTTCAGCAGTTGAGAGAGCGACCGAATATTGTTTCTTCGAACCCCACGAAATCATACACGATCCGACAAAGGTGGCAATACCCGACGTGCTTTTTCTGTTTGGAGAACATCTTGCGTAGTCGGCATCGGAATAACCGACTAGATCAAAATTGCACTCCATTGGATACCATAGGTATAAGTTGGCCGTTCCAATCAAGTAACGTAAAATTCATTTTACGGCCGTCATATGCGATTCTTTGGGAGACGATTGATATCTCGCACAAACGCATACGCTAAACATAATATCGGGTCTACTTGCAGTCAAATATAACAGTGACCCAATCATCCCACGGTAAGTAGTTTCATCAACTGATTTACCATTTTCATCCAATGTCAATTTCTTGTTCTCGACCATTGGAGTAGGCATAGCGTGTGAATTTTCCATTCCAAATTTCCGAATCAATTCTTTGACATATTTCTGTTGATGGATTTTAATGCCTTCATCAGTTTGTTGTATTTGCAGACCTAGGAAGAATTTAAATTCTCCCATCATACTCATTTCGAACTCGGAAGTCATCAACTCAGAAAAATATTTGCATAGGCTTCGGTTGGTCGATCAAAAGATAATATCATCCACGTATATTTGAACAACCAAAAGGTCAGAACCCTCAGTTTTTAGAAATAGGGTTTTGTCGACGGATCCTCTACTGAATCCACTATCAAGTAGAAACTTAGATAATCGATCGTACCAAGCCCTAGGTGCTTGCTTTAATCCGTATAGGGCTTTATCTAATTTGAACACGTGATCCTCAAATTTGATGTTCTTAAAACCAGGGGATTGTTCAACGAAGACTTCCTCTTGTAAATAACCATTCAAGAATGCTGTCTTGACATCCATCTGGAAGAGTTTCATTCCCTTGTGTGCGGCGAATGCTATCAGAAGTCTAATAGCTTCAAGACGAGCAACAGGTGCGAAAGTCTCGTCATAATCTATTCCTTCTTGTTGATTATATCCTTGGACCACCAATATTGCTTTATTTCTGACAATGACTCCGGCATCATCTAATTTGTTCCTGAAGACCCACCTAGTTCCAATGACTGAACGATCTTTTGGTCTAGGAACTAAATGCCAAACCTTGTTTCTTTCGAACTGTTGAAGCTCTTCTTGCATAGCTATAATCCAATCTGATTCAGCGAGAGCTTCATTGATATTCTTTGGTTCGATCATGGATAGAAAGGAGTAGAAGGAACAGAAGTTGTTTAAGGAACATCTTGTTTGAACACCCTTCTTAATATTTCCAAGAATATTATCCATGGGGTGTGAATTCTTGTATTTCCATTTAGTTGAAGTACTTGGTTCTTCATCGTTATTTGAGCTTGACCCGACTTCATTTGGTTCGGAATTAGAGGAAGTTCCCCCTGAATCCAATCCGGGTGTTGTGTTTGAGCCGATTATAACCTCGGACTCTACACCTTGATTTGGATTCAATGTTATAGTACCATCATCTATAACATTGGTTTGGGAGTTCTTTTCTTGAGTCAATGTTATAGTATCAACTATAACTTTGCCTTTCTCCTTTTTATCTTTTGAGGAACGATCAATTTCATCATTCGTTCCCTCAATTTCATTGTCCTCCAATTCCAATTCCGGGGGATCGTCTCTTGAAAGACGAAAGTCGGGTTCATCCAAGTCTTCTTCCTCATCCTGTAATGGCTTCTAAAACACGTTATCTTCATCAAAAATAACGTGGACACTTTCTTCAATACAAAGAGTTCTCTTATTGAAGACCTTGTAAGCCTTGCTATGATCTGAATATCCAATAAAAATCGCCTCATCACTCCTAGGGTCGAATTTACTTAAACGGTTTTTACCGTTATTATGTACAAAACATTTACTCCCAAAACAGCGAAGATGGGAGATATTAGGTTTTCAACCTCTGAGGAGTTCATAGGGGGTTTTCTTAAGGATAGGTCGGATCATAGCACGATTATGGATGTAGCAAGAAGTACTAATAGCTTCAGCCCAAAAGTTACGAGGTAAACCACTACACAAGAGCATTGTACGTGCCATATCTTCTAAGGTTCTATTCATACGTTCAACGACACCATTTTGTTGAGGAGTTCTTGGTGCAGAAAAGTTATGCCCTACACCATTAACTCTACAATATTCTATAAAAGTTTGGTTGTCAAATTCGGTGCCATGATCCGTACGGATAGATACAAGATTAGTCTTATATTTGTTTTGAACACGTTTCATAAGACAATCAAATTCTTCAAAAGTCTCGTCTTTTGAATGAAGAAAGATAGGCCATACATACCTTGAGTAGTCATCTACAAGAACGAAGACGTACATGGATCCTCCTCTACTCCTTACCTTCATTGGTCCACATAAATCCATGTGCACTAATTCTAAGGCTTGATTTGTGCTTACTACTCTTTTTGGTTTGAATGATGATCTTACTTGTTTACACGTTGCACACGTATCACACATCTTTTCTTGGTCGAACTTGATCTTAGGTAACCCTTCAACCAAGTCCCACTTCTTGAGTTTATTCAAGGTTAGTGAACTAATGTGACCAAAACGTTTATGTCATAGACAAGGATCATCAAGTGTAACTTTCATGCACGAAAAAGAGTTAGTAGGCACAACATTTAAATCTACCATATAAACATTCCTTTTTCTGTGGCCTTCAAGAATAACATTGCTAGTTCCTTCAATAATAATGCGACAACTATCTGTATGAAAAACTACTTTGTTACCTTTGTCGCATAGTTAAGATATGCTTAGCAAATTATGTTTTAGACCATCCACGAGGTAAACGTCACTTATTGCGTGAGACTTAGAGATTCCGATTTTGCCAACTCCAATAACTTTTCCCTTTTTGTTATCCCCGAACGTTACTTTTCCTCCATTGAAGGGCTTAAGTGAAAGAAACAGATTCTTATCTCCGGTCATGTGTCTTGAGCATCCACTGTCAAGATACCATTGATTGTTTTCTTTCACTTCTTCCTGCATAAAAGATTAGATACAGTTTTTAGGTACCCAAGCTAAGTTGGGTCCCTTATGATTAGTTACTCTATAAACTAGATCCTTTCGAATCCAGACTTGTCTAATGACCGTTTTTCTAACCCTTGGTTTATTTGACTTGGGAGGAGTTCTAGGGTTAGGGTTTTCTCTAGGTCTAGGAGTTTCTCTAGGTCTTTCGTGACTATTTCCCTTGTAAGTAGGTTTACTAGGTTGAGATTGACAAGGGGTTTGTGAGGTGCTAGGTTTCTTAGAGTAGTCAAAGGCCATGTCATAGAACCAACGAAATTTATTGTTCCTTTCTTCGTTAGGTTCGTTAGTGGGGGTATCCTTATCCTCGACAACTGTGTCAACAGTTTTAGCATGTTCGGCATTTTTTCGTATATCATGAGCCTTTTTGACACAATTGATTTGGATGTGACCCGTATGACCACAGTAATTGCAAATCAGGTATTCAGGAAGATCAACATACTTCCTTTTTCTGAAATCTTAATCCGAAGGTGTTGATTTGCATTTAGAGTGATCTCTACGGCTGTAGCACTCATGTCCTAACCCCATCTTCATAATATTGTCAGATTGTTCGGTTAGGAAGTTTAGGACTTTTGTGCTACCTTCCCCCTTGTCATGGACCTTTCTAGCGTGTAGAAGTAGGTCTTTTAGGGTTTTAATTTCCTCTTGACATTTCGTGTGATCTATATCATTGTCCTTTTTAAAGTTGTCACGAAAGTCTTGGAATCGTTTGTTAAGAATAAACACAACATCGGTGTGTTGTTTCTTAACATTGATCATATCAGTCTTAGATTCCTTTAATTGCTTTAAAAGAGAATCTATCTCTTTCTTTTGATCCAAGATCACTTCTTCATTAGATGTGACCTTAGTTTCCAAGAGTTCTTTGACATTTCTAAGTTCTAAGGTTATAGCTTCATTAGCTATAACTTTGGCTTGAAGGTGCTTGATGTTAAGCTTTAGGTCGGAAGTTATAGCTTCATTAGTTGTAACTTTGGACTCTAATTCCTTCTTTTCGGCCATAGTAGAATCTAATGTTGTAGCTTTCTCAGCTATAACTTTAGATTTCAACTTCTTAGCTTTAGTCTTGAGAGTATGATTCTCTTCCGCGATTTCGAGAATCTGTTCCTGTTGGAAATCTAGATCTCATTTTTACTAACATATTCATATATGTTTTATGTTAATTTAATCATAAAATTAATTTGTGATCTTATGCATGCAAACTAAAACAAAAGAGATAAGAAAATCAATTTCTCACCAAATAAATTTCGGTCATCATATGGGCACCAACCAGATCTCCTTCTTGTTAGTTCTTGAGCTTTCCAATAATGGATGAACATACAAAAATCCCAAAGTAGAGATTCTCCAATTAGTAGCACCCAAGACAATCCCTTAATCCCACAAACTAACATGTACTAGATGTTTATATTGTTGTTTACCTTAAATTTGATTACTAATACTCATATATTACTTTGATAATTTTAGTAATCTTACATGAACAATTTCAATTAAAATCTCATCTTTTGATGAAGATAAAAGAGAGAGAAGAGAGAAAAATACATGAACAATTTGCATGTAATGTGAGAATGAATGATGAGTAAAGATTAAGAGAATAAAATTCTCTATCTTACCCACACAAAACCGGTGGCCATTGGTATATTAGGACCATCATTATTTTTCTTTTTGTCTTCACAAGACAAATAGGTGTAAGGCTTTTACATGGTCAAGTCACTATCAAGTGTCTTTAGACAAAAGAATAAGACAAATGAATAAGACTAAAACCCACCTAATTTCGGTTTACATGTTGTAATATGGATTCCATTTTATTTTTGTCAATTGTACAAATGTATGTCATGTGACATGTGACATGTCTTATGTCATGTTTTAATTTAAAATGCATATTTAACAAATTAAATATCATTTACAAATTAAATAAATCATATTTAACAAATTGACTAGTAATGTAAAATTACTTTCTCATAAAATGGTCATTTAATTACTAGTTAGTATAATTCACATTAACTTGTAATTATAACTAACCTATCATTCTCATCTCGCGCGTTTCGCAAACACCGATTAATTTTAGTAATATAACTTCTTAAATTACTAAATAAAATCTCATTTAATCACATTATAATAAGATGTCATTTTCTCTCTTATGATAATTTGTTCAATTTTAAGGAATTAATTAATCTGTATCGGTATACAATTAAGTAACCTTTTCAATTAAGGGAATCGTCCTTTAGGTGTGACCTCAAGGGATCAACTGATCACCACCGTCGCACGACAGTAATGTCAAACTCTAGCCAGCCAATCATTACCGAATGTGTGGACCAGTTGACTATATATATGTAATGTATCATCCCTTCCGTATTCTTGTAATGAGATTTAATAATGATATTTAAATCATGTGATCGCACTATTGTTGAGGACACATTTCCCAACAATCTCCCACTTGTCCTCGACAAGTGTGCGTCACCAATTCTCTTGTCCTATTACTACCTCCCACTCAATGCAAGGTGTCTTTTAGGTCGTACTTGCAAGTGATCATATCGAGAGTGGTTTCCTCGATCTGGAGAATAACTGATTGACCGGAATTTATCCACCATGGATACCTTCCGAGCGTGGCCACGCATTTCCAATTCATTACTCCTCGAGTGGCCCTGAGATATTGTTTTAACCCTGACAAGGGGGTGGACAATTCCTATCGCACTTATTCCCTTCGACTAGCCTTGACCATCATAACCCAAAATATGCCCATTTGACCCCATTGACGAAGGTCGTAGTAACACAAATCAAAGTTAATCTGAAACTGTGCCATCTTAGGCGAACAGTCTTTAGTCAAAAGAATCGACTCATTAGAATACTATGGTAGCTCTCGCCACGACCAGGCTATATAAATTTGCCGAACTCTATAAGCGATCCTTTGCCCGACAAAGTGTTCCTAACGATCTTGCCTATGTGATCGACTAGTCATCTCACATGACTCTATGGCACTTGAACTTGCCATCAATCGCATCACACTCTAGTCACTTCGAGACGTCACCTCATACAAGTGACTATGGGCGAATACAATGCTAATCCGTGTTCACTTTAACGGGGTTCAATGTTGTCTCTACAACCCGTTTGGATGTAACAAAGTATAAAAGAAGAGTTTTAGAGTAAAACTCAAACGACAAATGTGATTATCACATATGAATAGTCAATGCTTGATTACTACTTCATATTCTATTATCTAATTTGATCTTTTATGTAGTTATTCATCTCAATTTAATTGAAATGACATGACTCATCATGTTAAGCCTATGAGAAGGCTTTGGTTAGTAGGTTTTATCAATTTCTTGTACCTAACTCAACCTTACAACATACTCGTTTTCCTTTGTAATGTATACATTTGCATCACAAAAATTTCTGAGTACGTGTCGAGATCCAATCAAGACACAGGTCCTCTAGCTTAAGAATAGCTCCCACTGTTTTCACAGTGTGCGGGACTCTTCCTCCTGCACATCTCATGATTGCAAGTGTACTCAATTTCCGTTATAAATACCTCTCATTGTTCTTTATTGCCTAGAACGATTCTAGAAAATCTATTTCTTAAATAACATAGCCACAATGGTATCTTAACCATCCTAATGTGTTTTGATCATGGTTTTGTCGGAAACCATGCGCAATCTCAATTGTCAATTGTCACTTGTGTAACACCCTTACACAAAATTGCATCATAAACACTTTGCTTTACTTTCTTAATGCTTCTGCAAGCACTTAAGGGTAATCTTTATGGCTTACTTGGTAAAGATTACTTAAATTCGATTTTGAAAAACAATTCATCATACTCAAAGTATATGAAGTGTTATACATCATTTCCTATTTAATTGATTCGGCAGCGGAAGCAAATGAAATCAATCAAATATGTTCAATTTAATTGAGCTAGTCATGAATCTTATCAACATAAGACTTCTTATTGACGCTAATATCATGTAGATTTATCTTCATAAATATGGATATTAAAGATGTATTATATTACTCCAAAAGTCTTAAATCATTCTCAATGATCAATATGTTATCTACATATCATACTAATTAAAATTTCCGTAACTCCCACTAAACTCCATGTATAAACACAACTTCTCGACTTATCGAGAAAAGTTTTATAACATGATTAAAACATTGATTCTTGAAGGAAATGTAGATCTTTATACATACTAACATACTCATATATGTCTTAATTAATTTGTCATAAATTAAATATGGAACTTATGCATGCAAACAAAAGATAAAATAGAGGAGAAATCATGTCCTTACATTAGTGATTTCGGTTTAATGGGCACAAGAGAGATCACCTTTCTTTCTTGTTCTTGAGCTTTCCCTTATGGATGAACCAAGATCCAAGTATAGGATCTCTCCCTAAGCTTAATACCCAAGGCTTTCTCTTAATTCAAATTAATATTATAAGTACTAGTATAATATTAATCTAGTAGAAAATTGAACCAAAATATTATTTAACACTTGAATATCTCGGTTTTATTTGGAGAAAATGGAAGCTTTTTATCTCTCTAAAACTTGTTTAGATAAATGAAAGTGATAATGAATAATTGATACACTAAAAATGAATGTAGTGTATTAGAAAAATATAAGGCAAAAACCTTTGCCTTTCTTGGTGGAAAACCGGGTGGGAGGAGGAGTAAAGGGGAGCCAATGCATGCATGGATTGTTCTTTTCAAAGCATAATAGGGTTGCATGGCACCTAAAGTAAACAATCATTATGTTTACCTACTAATTAAATAATTAATTAGCTTAATCCTCTTCTTATTATTTCGGTCCATTTGATAATATGGAATCCATATTATTTTTGTCAATTGTCAATATGTCACATGTCATATGTAACATAAATTTGTTATGTAATTTTTAACATATTAAAAATCAACGTATTATCAAAAATACGTCACATACAAAAAATCGACTTAGTAATATCATAATTACTTGTACCAAAAATTTTACCAATTTATAAATCACAACAGATTGTATTTATAACAATTCATTCAAATTTAATTGTTACATTAAACAATTATTTCATCCGAGTAATTATACAATTTGATTACTCATACCGTATCATATTTCAATTTGATACGTAAATTTTACTTCCGAAATCGTCCGTCAATTTTCAAGTAATTTAATTAACTCGTAACATTATACGATTAATTAAATAATCAATTAAGAGTGTTGCCCTATAGGTATGACCTAGGGGGTCAACTGATCACCACCGTCGCACACGACAAAGTAATGTCAAACTCTAGTCACCCAATCATTACCGATATATGTTGACCGGTTGTGATAACAATATTACTTCCCAATTGTATTCTTTATAATAGATTTAAACATGTGATCATCATGATCAACAGTCGTGATCGCATTATTGTCGGAGGACACATATTCCAACAATCTCCCACTTGTCCTCGACAAGTGTGCGTCACCAATTCTCTTGTCCTATTACTATCTCCCACTCAATGCAAGGTGTCTTTCGGTCGTACTTGCAAGTGATCATATCGAGAGTGGTTTCCTCGATCGGAGAATAAGCGATTGACCGGACTTATCTATCATAGATACTTTCCGAGCGTGGCCACGCATTTCTAGTTCATTACTCCTCGAGTGGCCCTGAGATATTGTTATAACCCTGACTAGGGGTGGACAATTCCTATCGCACTCATTCCCTTCGACTAGCCACAGCCATCATAACCCAAAATATGCCCATTTGACCCCATTTACGAAGGTCGTAGTAACACAAATCAAAGTTAATATGAAACTGTGCCATCTTAGGAGAATAGTCTTTAGTCAAAAGAATCGACTCATTTGAATACTATAGTAGCTCTCGCCACGACCAGGCTATATAAATTTGCCAGATCTCTATAAGCGGTCATTAGGCCCGACAAAAATGTTCCTAACAGTCTGCCTATGTGATCGACTAGTCATCTCACATGACTCTATGGCACTTGAACTTGCCATCAATCGCATCACACTCTAGTCACTTCGAGACGTCACCTCATATAAGTAACTATGGGCAAAAACAATGTTAATCCATGTTCACTTTAACGGGGTTCAATTGTCTCTACAACCCGTTTGGATATAACAATGTACAAGGTGAGTTAATAATAACTCAAACGACAAATGTCGACATCACACTCGGGTAGTCAATATCATATTACAATCTTGTGATGTATATCATAAGTGTAAACACTTATTGATTGCAATAGATGTTTTAACATGCCATGTGTCCATGTGTTCAAACCTCTTACACTTGCAATTTCCTTTACATTCATGTTCTCTCTCATAGCATGAATCTTTCCAAGTACACACCAAGGTTCCCGACCTTGGTTTTGGTTCTTTAACTTGAAAGAACTTTCTTATCGATTATCTCATAACGAACGAATTTGTGATGAATGATATAACTTGTACTGATCAAGTACTCCATCCACACACAATGCACTAGGTATATGTTTTGTAGAATCTTGTAACAATTGACAAGATTATTTAGTTTAGCACTTCTCACAAGTCCTAGCTTAACTAGGAAAGATTGATTTTGAATAACCTCTTATTCAACCAAGCATCTTTCCAAAAACTTCTCATTTCTCTTTCTAGGCTTGAAAGAATTGGGATTCTCATAAATCCTCATATGTGCTCGGATTTTCTATAATATGTGCAACCTCTAGACACACAATAGAGCATTCCGTCAAACACTGAAATCGCTCATCGGATTCTACTTGAGAATGCATGACGTTTCTATTATGGCTCACCAATCAATCATCATGCTTTTATGCATATGATTCATAATTGGACATGTACATGATTATTCTAATGGCGGAAACATTAGTTACTAATAATCATGAGATCAACCGTTCATAGATTCAATGAACGACCATGACTGCTAATGGTAATTCCATTTTCATCTACATGAATAACCTATGTGAATGTTGATACGATGTGTATCTCTTAATACTAATCCGACATCCCTTGATGTAATTGGATTCATCATTGTCCATTTTCATCCAGAATTGAAAACTCAAATGCTTCTTTATGAAAGAAGGTATTAGCTCGTCATTCTTTAATGAGTGATGAGTCGTAAATATTCAAAGGATGATAGCTCCCACTAAATTCCATGTCTTCACATGAGAATTTCCTAACTCCCACTCAATTCTACACATTTCGAAATTGACTTCTCAATTGAAATTTATTCAAGAATTGAAATATAAATTTCATTGCCAAGTTATTAGGATAAAACCATATATGTTCCATCATATCCTTTCAAAATACCTATTTTGAAGTGGTCTCATCTTAAACCTTACAGAAAGAGATTTTTAAATCTCCAACACACTCATGTCATAATGATGTGTAGTAATGTCATTATTCAAAAATATAAACAATATCTAGAATATGTCCTTCGCAAATACCCTTTTGGAAGGAGGTTTAACCATTTCATAGTGAGGTTAAGCAATGACATTTGCGTGGTTAAAACTTTGGTCATTGAAGATATCGGTATATCAATCTTTGCAACTCGATCATAACTAGTATGTTACTATGATTCATTTAGCCTCTTAAGTAAATCTCAAGGTTGAAACTATTGGTCAAATGTTTCATAAACTTAGTCAAAAACTTGTTAAGACTTTACATTAGTCATTTTTTCTTCAAAAACTTTCTTTTGGTCTCCTCGTGTAGTTATCTTGAGAATATACTCTTATGATTACTTCACTTGGTCTCTTTAGTCATATAGAACTAACTTGAGACCATAGATCTCATCTATTCGGCATACTATGTAAATAGATATACCTTCATTCAAATCATTCTCTCTTGCGTAGATCTTCATTTACACAAGTACACAATTTTATCTTGCCTTGTGTGTTGTGTCCTCATTTTTCTCCCACTCTATCTTTAGAATAAATACACTAAACATTCAAAGATAGCATATGAGACACAAATTAATGATGTTGAAGTATAAGGAGAACTATCTCATAGATAGACTAAAAGTTATTGATTTCATATGTGTACTTGGTGGTTGACATTCCTTTAAGAGAGTTCATAGACTCAAAATCGCTTTATAAATGATCATACACAAGCTTTAAGCATGTGGACATATAATGAAACCCGTCATTATATTTGTCTATTAGATCACTTTAAGTGACTAATCTTATGTTTCAAAGTGCAAGCAATTAAAGATGAATTTTAGAACATAAAAGGATAAATGATAAAACGGGTGACTTGGGTTGCAAACCAAGTCACCATCATCCAAAATACAAACCATTATCCAAAATACCTTTCCATGTCAAACATGGAAACTTAAAGTTCTAAAATTCAAAACATAAATTAAAGTAAGACAATGAAAAGCAAAGCTCCATAAAAGCTATCCCTAGCTTCTTGATGGTTTCTCATGCTTGCTTTTCCTTTCCCTTGTCTTTGCTTGGTGGAGGCCCTATTTACAATAAAATGGGAGATACATTATCACAACTTTGCATCATAATACCATAGTTGAATTAGAAACATAAAAGAAGGATAGTCATTTACCTCTTTGGAGTGATCTTTCCAGCTTTGATATCACCAAGGTATTTGGAACAATTTCTTTTCCAATGTCCCATGCCATTACAATAATGGCATTTATCAAGAGGACCCTTCTTGACTTTTGAGGTGCTAGCTTCATTAGGCTTAGCTTTGGTGAATGTGGGACCTAGCTTCTTGCCCTTTCTCCCATTCTTCTTGGACTTCCCCTTACTTTTAGTGCTTATGTTAAGCCCATCCTTGGGAGGGTTCACATTTAACCCCATGTCCCTCTCGGCTTGCACAAGTAACTTGTGCAACTCCTCAAGAGACACATCCTTGTCTTGCATGTTGAAATTCACCCGGAATTGCACATATGCCTTGACTTTGGACAATGAGTGTAGAATCCTATCTACGATGAGTTCTTTGGGGATTTCAACCTTTTGAATTTTCAAGGTCTCGACAAGCTCCATGAGTTTGAGCACATGAGGGCTAACCTTTTGGCCCTCTTTGAAGTCGAGATCAAAGAATGCCGCGGCCGCCTCAAATTGGACGATCCGCGGAGTTTGTGAAAACATGGTCACAAGTTTGGAGTAAATCTCATTAGCACTGCCCATTTTAAAGGCTCTCCTTTGGAGGTCCGCCTCCATCGCAAATATTAAGACATTTTTCATTGCGGCGGACTCCTTTTGGTAAGCCTCATATGCTTCCCTAGTGGCCGCGGTGGACCTAGTGGAGGGTTCGGGTGGAGAGGCCTCGGTAAGGTAACGAAGCTTGTCGTCACCTTCGGCGGCTAATTTGAGTTGGGCATCCCATTCGGAGAAATTTGACCCATTCTTTTCAAGTTTACATCGATCCATAAAGGATCGGAGCAAAGACGAACTAGCGAGAGGTGTAGCATTAGGAGTTGGTGTTGGTGTTGCCATTTGTTATGAAAAAGAAGTGGTCTACAAAACAAAAATATAAGGAGTAAAACAATTGTCGTTTTAATAATAATACTCGTAAAAATGTATGATTTAAACAAATTTTTATGCATTTTTCTAGTGACCTCTACCCAACTAGATAAATGATTCCAAGACCCAAATTCATATCGACTTAGGCACGGTGGGGCCGATTCATCCTTTATCAATACAACTTGGTGGATTAACGTTTAATCGATTCTACTTTTAGAACTCTTGGTCGATAATATTACATTAACAATTATCTTTAGCCCAAAACACATCCGACAAGGGCACGGTGGGGCCGATACATCCCTTATCAAAAACTTTTGTTGAGTTCAATCCAAATGTCGAATAAATGTGTCCATGATCCAAACCCACATTAACTTGGGCACGGTGTGGCCGATACATCCCTTATCAACATGAATTCGGTGGATTAACATTCATCACCCACTTCCCCTACGTAACAAGGTTTGTACCCCGGTGGGGCCGAGCGCACTCCCTCGCGAAATAGGTTTTCATGGTTTCTACTATTTGGTAAGGCTATGTCTCAATTAATTGTTTTAGCGAGAGGTCATGTCAATTTATAATCTATCATGTTTTAAGTGAACTAAAGCGGTGAACTACGATAATTCGAATTGACACGGTCGACAAACTCGATAAAAGATGATGCATGTTTTAGTTATGGCGATTTAGCGATGCATGTGACATAAAATAAAATGCAAGCATAAAGATAAATAAATCCTAGTATGGCCTTTCCTAGAATAGAAAAACTATTTAACTATTACATATTTGGAAACCAACTCCATTGGTCCCTTGAACTTCGGTTGTGGCACGCATCTCGAGGTAACACCGTCTTTATGTATCGCCATTCTTGAAGAAATCCGTCTTCGGGAACTCCGGAATGAATAAAATTACATAATAAATTACATAATTTCCTATTATACATTTGTAACTAAAATAAAATAAATCTATTAAATTACAAAACGGTGATACGAGATCACAATAAAATTACAACCGAATCGATATTCCCATACATATCGGGAAATATCAATTAAAATCTAAGGCCATACTAAGTAAAATTACATAATTCAAAATTACATAAATTAAAATTATGACAATCATAAAGAAAAATGCAGCATTATAATATGTATGAACATGCTCAAATTTATGCTAAATCGCCTTTAATTAGCCAATATCGTATATTACTCGGTTTTTACGGATTTGCGTGATTTCAACATTTTATAATCACAAAAATACATAAACTCATATTTATGCATAAGTTAATTACCCTAACATCTTAGGACTCAAAATTTAGTCTTCACTAATAATTTGACCATAATTAACCCATATTTTATAAAATTGTTCATAAATGGACCAAAAATTACAAAAATAAGCTATAAACTTCAAACAAATCACAAAATTTCAAATAAATTTGAAATTTGAAATTTAAATTCATGAAAATTCTGGAAAAATACCATGACACTCATAATGTTCAAAATCTTAGGTTAAAAATTTCTAAATTTTTCCGGAAAAACAATGTTGCTGTTTATCGATTTTTAATAAAATAATCATAAAAACATGGAAAACTTATTTTCACTAACTTTTCAATTTTAGATCTGAAAAAGATAATAAAATGCAACATTAGACGTTTTTCCTAAGTCATAGATTATGTTTTATTAATTTTCCACTAATAATGTCACTATTTATGCTATTTTTCTTCAAAAATCCATAAATCATGCAAAAAGACTTCTTTATAGCCAATTATTTTACACACATCTTGTAAAATTTCATGTGACAACATATTAATTTTCTATGACCAGATTCGAAATTTAACTAATATTAACCTATTTTTCACCTAAATCCGAATTTAATAATGAAAAATTCATTTTTCGAGCATAACAAGTCCAAAAATTATGAAAATTTACAGGTTATCTCAAAATAATATATGTCACAACATATCCAAAACTAAACTGAAAATTCGAATTATAGCTAATTTTAGACCAAAAATGACATTTTTACTCATAAAATCATATTTAAATGCCATTATTGTAAAATATGAACAATAAAAATCCGTAAAATTAACCAAAATATCCTAAAACATTTTAGGACCAGAAATATTAACATGCATGGATTAATTTCGTGATATCTCATAATAACACAAATTTTACAAGTTTTATTTGTTATTCTTATAACTCGGAAAAACTTTTAACCGATTTGCATGCAAACAACCGTGGCTCTGATACCAATTGAAGGAAATGTAGATCTTTATACATACTAACATACTCATATATGTCTTAATTAATTTGTCATAAATTAAATATAGAACTTATTCATGCAAACAAAAGATAAAATAGAGGAGAAATCATGTCCTTACATTAGTGATTTCGGTTTAATGGGCACAAGAGAGATCACCTTTCTTTCTTGTTCTTGAGCTTTCCCTTATGGATGAACCAAGACCAAGTATAGGATCTCTCCCTAAGCTTAATACCCACGGCTTTCTCTTAATTCAAATTAATATTATAAGTACTAGTATAATATTAATCTAGTAGAAAATTGAACCAAAATATTATTTAACACTTGAATATCTCGGTTTTATGAGGAGAAAATGGAAGCTTTTTATCTCACTAAAACTTGTTTAGATAAGTGAAAGTGAGAATGAATAATTGATACACTAAAAATGAATGTAGTGTATTAGAAAAATATAAGGCAAAAACTTTTGCCTTTCTTGGTGGAAAACCGGGTGGGAGGAGGAGTAAAGGGGAGCCAATGCATGCATGGATTGTTCTTTTCAAAGCATAATAGGGTTGCATGGCTACTAAAGTAAACAATCATTATGTTTACCTACTAATTAAACAATTAATTAGCTTAATCCTCTTCTTATTATTTCGGTCCATTTGATAATATGGAATCCATATTATTTTTGTCAATTGTCAATATGTCACATGTCATATGTAACATAAATTTGTGATGTAATTTTTAACATATTAAAAATCAACGTATTATCAAAAATACGTCACATACAAAAAATCGACTTAGTAATATCATAATTACTTGTACCAAAAATTTTACCAATTTATAAATCACAACAGATTGTATTTATAACAATTCATTCAAATTTAATTGTTACATTAAACAATTATTTCATCCGAGTAATTATACAATTTGATTACTCAGACCGTATCATATTTCAATTTGATACGTAAATTTTACTTCCAAAATCGTCCGTCAATTTTCAAGTAATTTAATTAACTCGTAACATTATACGATTAATTAAATAATCAATTAAGAGTGTTGCCCTATAGGTATGACCTAGGGGGTCAACTGATCACCACCGTCGCACGACAGTAATGTCAAACTCTAGTCAGCCAATCATTACCGATATATGGTTACCAGTTGACAGTAACAATATTACTTCCCAATTGTATTCTTTATAATGAGATTTAAACATGTGATCATCATGATCAACAGTCGTGATCGCATTATTGTCGGAGGACACATATTCCAACAATTCTAACTCATCGATGTCCTACTTAAGACCATCTCTTAAGTTGCACATTATCTTAGGATTGCAAGAATCTATAAAACTCATGACATGTATTGAATACATTCCTTCTTTTGAAGAAGTGGGTTTTAGATTCACTTGCTATGTATTTCATAATGAAACACAATCTCTAAGAAGATCCAAATAGACTTAAGCATTTCAACTAGTGCAAAACACTTTGCCACCAACCAAGCTTTGAAATCTCTCTTTATTAGTGCAAAACCCTTTGTCACTAATCAAGCCTTTTATTTCGGATTCTCGTGGCTCTAAGCCTTGTATTGAGTTGTGACTTAAACACTCTTATGTAAGTCATTTGTTGATTACTTTCCAGAAGTAATCAACTTGAATCAAACAATTTCTTTTGTAAGTTATAAGCTCTTTACTTTCTTAAAAGTAGCATGAATCCATCATTTTCAACAAGTGACGAATTTAACCTCCTAGGTTTTAAAGAAACAATGTCTTACACAAAAAGTCTCATGTAGCCAAGAAAGACCAGTTTCTTGCGACATATCATTCTTTGTGGCTCTTGAATAATTTCTCCCACTCTGTCTTCTAGAAATAAACTTGTATTTTAGAAAGACAGCTTCACGAGCCGCAAACCCGTCGTACTCGTGATAATTGAAAGGGAAAAATGTTCATTTGTTTCTTGCGAAAACTTACAAACATGGTATCCTACCATTTTATATCTCATATGAATCGTTTTAGATTTAGTGGAAAAATAATTTAGACAAAATGATAGAATCCCCAAAATGATCAAGTAACTCAAAGTAACTTGATCGAAGTCCAAACCATATCGAATAGCGTTTGATTTCTTATCCAACCGCACATTATTCCATAATGCGTGCTAAGAGAGATTAACTTGTGATACTATATCACATTTCCTTTGGCTTATATCAAAGTCTTCACTTTGATAATCCCATCACGACTAAATCGTGCTTCTTTGAACTTTTGAACTTTTTCAAAGATTTCTCTATTTACCTTATTAAGTGAACACATTAGTGTCAACCTAAATTGTTGGTAAAAGAAAATGATCAACCTATTTTGGATCAATGATTTACAACCTCGATCTCCTTTTCAACCAAAAAGCACGAGATATCTTGCTTTGAATACAAGATACGCATAAACCATAAGATCTAATGGTTTCAAGAGTACTCGATAACTCTTTGCGTTAATCATTCCAGAAACTAAGGTTTAATCTTGGGTTACCAATTTGAGTCTTACATCATCTTCATGATATATCATTCTAGTTTGGTTTAGAATATAATCACCTTGATAATGAGCTAGCCATACATCAAATCGTGGTGTATAGGGTCACAAAAGTGAAACCTCTTTTGTATCGTAACAAGTTTATATTCTTATTTAGAGTTTATGCACTTAATAGTCACAATTAAGTACAACTTTAAATCCAAAAACTAGATTGAGTACACAATTACTCTATCTCTCGACTTCATTGTTGCTAGTCGTCATATTCTTATCATCCCATGTATCAAACATAATGATGAAAACCACCACCGGTTTCTAATATTGACGAAGTGGTACTAGCAAAATTTATGTTTAATCAAATAAACATTTAAAGAAGAAGGTCCCATTAGATGTCCCACAACTAACTTGTTGATTCTTCAATAATTTGGGGTAGTTTCCTTTCTCGTGTCCAACATTTAAGACAATGGAAACTTTATCGGTCGGGATTGATAGGTTTAGTATCGTCATTCTCAACAACTTTACTTTTAACATTACCTTGTATCAATTCCATTATAATCTTTACTTCTTGAACCTCGTCCTCATCTTAACGGTTTAAGAGAATGCTCCCACTCATTTCAATGAGTCTTTGCTTTGAGAAGCAAAATTGAATTCATGAAGATTACTCTTCATTTGTTCGTTTTAGTCTTAAAACTTTCATTGAAGTGGTTGCGTTATTTTGGTCAATTACGAATTCTTGACAAAACTAATTACCAAAATAATTTATCGCTTCAAGGTACTTAATTCAATTAAGTATATGAATAACAAACCATTGTAAGTAGATGTGTTAGTCAAGAATCAAAACCTGTTTCATAATGAATAACTTTAATCTATACTCTTTACAAGAGATCCTTAGCAATGGTTCATTTTGAGGTTTTAGAAGCTAAATTCAAATTTGTCTTTAGTTACGATGTTTTAATGGAGATTTGAATCAAAAATCGAAATGATATCGTATATGATTGTGGTAAAGAAATTGAACAATATAATAACGGAATAGTGGAAAACTTAACATTTATCGTTTTATTAATACTTGTAAATAACAAGTAAAGCATTTACATAGTGACCTCTACCCAACTATGATAAATGATTTCAAGATCCAAATTCATATTAACTTGGGCACGGTGTGGCCGATACATCCCTTATCAATATAACTCGGTGGATTCTACTTTTAGAACTCTTGGTCGATAAAATTACATTAACATTTATCTTTAGCCCAAAACACATCCGATAAGGGCACGGTGTGGCCGATACATCCCTTATAAAAAAACTTGTGTTGAGTTCAACCCAAATTTCGAATAAATGTGTCCATGATCCAAATCCACATCAACTTGGGCACGGTGTGGCCGATACATCCCTTATCAACATGAATTCGGTGGATAGACATTTATCACCCACTTCCCCTACGTAAATAGGTTTGTACCCCGGTGTGGCCGAGTGCACTCCCTCACGAAATAGGTTTTCATGGTTTCTACTCTTTGGTAAGGCTATGTCTCAATTGATTGTTTTAGCGAGAGGTCATGTCAATTTATTATCTATCACATTTGAAGTGAACTAAAGCGGTGAACTACGATAATTATAATTGACACGGTCGATAAACTTGATTAAAATGATAATGCATGTTTTAGTTATGGCGATTTAGCGATGCATGCAACATATAAATAAAATGCAAAGCATAAAAATAAATCCTAGTATGGCCTTCCTAAAATAGAAAAACTATTTAACTATTACATATTCGGAAACCAACTCCATTGGTCCCTTGAACTTCGGTTGTGGCACGCATCTCGAGGTTCCACCGTCTTTATGTATCGCCATCTTGAAGAAATCCGTCTTTGGGAACTCCGAAATAAATAAATTACATAACAAATTACATAATTTCCTATTATACATTTGTAATAAAAATAAAATAAATCTATTAAATTACAAAACGGTGATACGAGATCACAATAAATTACAACCGAATCGATATTCCCATACATTTCGGGTAATACCAATTAAAACTAAGGCCATACTAAGTAAAAATTACATAATTCAAAATTACATAAAATAAAATTATGACAATCATAAATAAAATGCAGCATTATAATATGTATGAACATGCCCAATTTTATGCTAAATCGCCTTTAAGGAGCCAATATCGTATATTAATCGGTTTTTACGGATTTGCGTGATTCAACGTTTTATAATCACGATAATTACATAAATTCATATTTATGCACAAGTTAATTACCCTAACCTCTTAGGACTCAAAATTAGTCTTCACTAACTATTTGACTATAATTAACTTATATTACTTAAAATTGTTCATTAATGGACTCAAAATTACAATAAAATGCTATAAACTTCAAATAAATCACAAAAATTTCAAATAAATTCAAAATTTGAAATTTAAACTCATGAACATTCTGGAAAAATACCATGACACTCATAATGTTCAAAAACTTAGGTTAAAAATTTCGAAAGTTATCGGGAAAAACAATGTTGCGGTTTATCGGATTTATCAATAAAAATCATAAAAACATGAGAAAAATTATATTCATCAACTTTTCAATTTTAGATCTGAAAAATATAATAAAATGTAACATGTGACGTTTTTCCTTAGTCATGAAGTATGTGTTAGCTATTCACTAATTAAGTCACTATTTATGCTATTTTCATCAAAAATCCATAAATCATGCATGAAGACTTCATTATAGCCTATTATTTTACACACATACTGTAAAATTGCATGTGACAACATACTAAATTTCTATGACCAGATTCGAAATATTTCTCATGTTAACCTATTTTTCATTTAAATTCGATTTTTAACATGAAAAATCCATATCTCGAGCATAAAAACTCATAAAATTATGAAAATTTCCAGATCATCTAAAAATAATATATGTGAAAACATATCCAAAAATCACTGAAAAATTCGAAGTTTAGCTAATTTTCGTCCAAAAATGACATTTTTATCATAAAAATCACTTTTTAATGCCAATATTATATAAAATGAACAATAAAATCCATAAATTAACCAAAATATCCTAAAAATATTTTAGGATCAGAAACTTTAACATGCATAAATTAATTTTGTGATATATCATAATAACACAAATTTATATGTTTTGTTTGTTAATCATATAACTCGGAAAAACAATAACCGATTTGCATGCAAACAACCTTGTGCTCATGATACCACTTGTTGGAAATCTAGATCTCATTTTCACTAACATATTCATATATGTTTTATGTTAATTTAATCATAAAATTAATTTGTGATCTTATGCATGCAAACTAAAACAAAAGAGATAAGAAAATAAATTTCTCACCAAATAAATTTCGGTCATCATATGGGCACCAACAAGATCTCCTTCTTGTTAGTTCTTGAGCTTTCCAATAATGGATGAACATACAAAAATCCCAAAGTAGAGATTCTTCAATTAGTAGCACCCAAGACAATCCCTTAATCCCACAAACTAACATGTACTAGATGTTTATATTGTGGTTTACCTTAAATTTGATTACTAATACTCATATATTACTTTGATAATTTTAGTAATCTTACATGAACAATTTCAATTAAAATCTCATCTTTTGATGAAGATAAAAGAGAGAGAAGAGAGAAAAATACATGAACAATTTGCATGTAATGTGAGAATGAATGATGAGTAAAGATTAAGAGAATAAAATTCTCTATCTTACCCACACAAAACCGGTGGCCATTGGTATATTAGGACCATCATTATTTTTCTTTTTGTCTTCACAAGACAAATAGGTGTAAGGCTTTTGCATGGTCAAGTCACTATCAAGTGTCTTTAGACAAAAGAATAAGACAAATGAATAAGACTAAAACCCACCTAATTTCGGTTTACATGTTGTAATATGGAGTCCATTTTATTTTTGTCAATTGTACAAATGTATGTCATGTGACATGTGACATGTCTTATGTCATGTTTTAATTTAAAATGCATATTTAACAAATTAAATATCATTTACAAATTAAATAAATCATATTTAACAAATTGACTAGTAATGTAAAATTACTTTCTCATAAAATGGTCATTTAATTACTAGTTAGTATAATTCACAATATCTTGTAATTATAACTAACCTATCATTCTCATCTCGCGCGTTTCGCAAACACCGATTAATTTTAGTAATATAACTTCTTAAATTACTAAATAAAATCTCATTTAATCACATTATAATAAGATGTCATTTTCTCTCTTATGATAATTTGTTCAATTTTAAGGAATTAATTAATCTGTATCGGTATACAATTAATTAACCTTTTCAATTAAGGGAATCATCCTTTAGGTGTGACCTCAATGGATCAACTGATCACCACCGTCGCACGACAGTAATGTCAAACTCTAGCCAGCCAATCATTACCGATATGTGTGGACCAGTTGACTATATATATGTAATTTATCATCCCTTCCGTATTCTTGTAATGAGATTTAATAATGATATTTAAATCATGTGATCGCACTATTGTTGAGGACACATTTCCCAACAGTTCCTTTAGATCTTTCAATTCCAAATCCTGTTCGTGACACTTATCAAGAGATTGTTCAAAGAATTCAATTAAAGCACTTTTAGACAATTTCCTAACAGGTTTTTTAAGCTCAAGATAACTTACCTCTTCATCGTCGTCTTCGTCTGATTCTCCAAGAAAGCAATAGTTTGAATGAGAATTTGTGCTTTCATCGTCACTGTCGAAGATTAGGTCAAGACTAACACTGCTGAGACAAAGGTTTGCTACTTCGTCGTCTTCAGATTCCTCGTCATCTTCTGAGTCAAGGTCTCCCCAACACGAAGCCATCATAACTTGCTTGAATTCTCTCTTTGTCTTTTCACGCTTCGTCTTGTCCTTTATCTTCTCCCATGTTGGACAATCCTTGATCATATGACCAGATTCTCCACACTTGAAGCAACCTCTATTTGCGAAGGACGACTTTGAGTCATTAACCTTTTTGTTGAATGACTTGTTGTTATTGTTGTTACAGGATGATTTTGTGTGTTTATTTCGAAATATCTTATTTTTAAAGCGTCGTGCAAACAAGACAGTTTCATCCTCTAGTTCAGAGTCAACTTCCTCGCTCCTAGGTTTTTTAATTCATTTATTATACTTGAAAACCTTGCGGACATACTATCTAAGGACTCATTAGGCTCCATGATCAATAGCTCATATTTTTGCATAAGCAAATCAATTCGGTGCTTCCTAACAATGGAAGTACCTTCATAAGCTAATTCGAGCCCATCCCATATCTCCTTGGCCGTGGAACATGAAGAGAACCGATCAAACTCGGTAGAAGTCATTCCGTTTTGCAGAAGACTTATTGCTTTGGAGTTCTTTTCGCCTTCTTGTAGTCGGCCTCGACATAGTCCTCTTCTTTCTTTTCATATGTAGTGTCTTCCTCGGATGCCACAAGAATTTTGTGTGGTCCGTTTTGAATAATCCTCCAGCACTCCCAGTCGTGTCCTTTCATATAGTGAGTCATCATGTTTTTCCACAATCCGTAATTCTTCCCATCAAAGACGGGACACTTGAGATATTTGGAATCCACTTATCACGTGATAGGCAGCGGAATATAAAACGATAAGATAAATGAAAACCAAGATAGATCAGCCTCTTTGCGGTTAGGCAATCAAGAGCACGAGGCTCTGATACCAATTGAAGAGTCTATTGATCCAAAATACTCAAGAGAGGGGGGGGGGGGGGGGTGAATTGAGGATTTAAAACTTTTTAAAGCTTTTTCGATTGTGGGTATGTAATTGATTATTTATAGTTTATTGATTAAACTTTAACTAATCAACTAATGAAAGTAAACAGAATGAACGAAACAAACGAAAGAACGAAGAGACACACGGTTTTTGAAGTGGTTCAGTTTCACAAGCCGAAACCTACGTCCACTATTCTCGATTAATAAATTTAGTACCTTTCTACGGATTACAAATTTACTAACCCAACGCGTACAACTAACTCTAGCTGTAACTCAATGAGTACCGTTAAATACTCGAGTGACTAACTTACGCTAATAAGAAAGCACTAATGATTCTAACAAAGGTTCACGTTAATGAACAAGTTAAGAAATCAACTAAGCACTATTATCTTATAACGATAAACGAAGAACGAGTATGCGAGTTTTATGACACACGACCTTTCAAAATAGCAAATCGGTTTTTCTGCTTTAAACACACGGTTTGCTTTGTAAAAATTAAAATCAATTTTTATGCTTAAAGTCTAACTTTTAGATGTTGTAAATAGCAAAGTATTTATAGGAGGAGAAAGAGTAGGCTACACAGTTTTGTCAAACCCTAATAGCCGAAATAATAAGATATAGAAACAAATCATATCTTCTTATTATCTCTTTCCTAAAAGCCCTCAAAAAATAATAAAGAATATTCAAAGAGATAGAATATAATCTTTCCAAATATTATCTTTACTATAAATTCTAAGATTATGATAAGATTTCCTAAAACAAGAATATCTTTAACCATAAATAAATATATTAAGTAAGATATATAAGATATGTAAAGATATTATTATAGAATAAAATCTTTACCTAATATACCCTAGGTAACACGAGATGTCACGACTCATGTGCCTCGTGACTCGTGTAAACCCTAGCCTTAACATATAATTAGAATTTAGGTTTTAAAGAGAGGCTATATAGAAACCCTAATTACTAGTAAAGTCCAACTCATAAGTTGATCCATCATAACTACCAATTAACGTTTACTATAAAACCGGACTCCTCACGAAACCGGGCTTTATTATATAAATACTTTCATTAAAACATTTAAAACAAACTTTAAACAATTATAAAACAATTTTCGAAACATTTATAAGTCGTGTATAAAAACTCAGCATTTCAATGTTATAGTAGAAGAGCTATAACATTGAGCTCTTTTACTCGTAATGTTATAGCTGCAAAGCTATAACTTTACTAAATCAAGAAACTCATTCTTTATTACCATTACGAGATAATCACCTATACTATTCTAATCTTCAAGGAGATCTTCGAGTATAGGCTACGTCATCATCCAAGCTTGATTAATCTTTAGGCGAACTTCGTCTTCACATAGTTCTTGAATGAATCTTGAATTGTTTGATCTTGAACGAAGGCTTGAACTTCTCACGCAATTGTCACAATCTTCTTTGTTGCTCGTAATAGGTTAGTTCTAAAATACTTAACAAACGATTACACGCAACAAGTATATAGAATGTAAAACACCTTGACATCATCAAAACATAAACTATATGGTTCAACAGTAAATATCTCATTTATTTCATGTCTTTACTGTTTTGATGAGTTTATAAGCACGAACGATGCATAACACGATTCAAATTTAGGTTAGAGGCAGAAGCCCCTTATTGTGCAAGGTGGCTCGCGCCTCAATGGGTGCCCAGGTCAGTCTCAAACGTGTTTGAGTTCGTCTTTCCTTCAACACTTTCTTTTATTTTTACTTCTTTCCTTTTACGGTTTTTAACATTTCGAATGTTTCAAACCATTTCTATAATAAACCTTTTAACCATAAATCATAATCACCCTTGGTTCCATATACCATGACGGTTAAATCTGTGACTCGGTGATATTAATTGGTTAATTACATTTTAAAGGAATTTCTATTCTTTTACTTACCATTTTAATTCATTTTTATGATACATATTTTGACCATTATAAAAATCATCCTTGGTTCTTTATACCATGACGGTTTATTCCGTGACTCGATGATATTATTGGTTAATTACATTTTAATGGGTATTTTAACACCCTTTTATTTTATTTACCATTTTTCTCATTTGTTTACATTTGTAAATATATTAGTCATAATTCATAATCATCCTTGGTTCTTTATACCATGTCGGTTTAATCCGAGTACGATGACAAACTTGACTAATTACAAAGAAATGAACTTAACATATTTAGTTCAAATCAAACATTTTACATTTCTATTTGTAAACTATTCTTTTCAAACATGCAAGTCCGACAACGAATATTCCTAACATAATAGTAATTATTCCGAGTCATGCAAACAATACTTGCAAATCATTCATTACAAAAAGCCGTTTTTAAACAACCATTTTAACAACCAGGAGGCATCTCTTGGTTCGCCTCATGGCTCGCGCCCCAAGAGGCCCTCTGCTTTCACATTTCAAAACCTGGGCAGAGCCCCTTACCTCGCCAATAGGCTCGCGCCTTAACAGGGCTGCCTGGCACTGTTCTGCCTCGTTTTTAACACTTGTCTAGGACGATCCCGATTACGGTTAATCCAAATACATGACGGATCAGATTGACGAGTTTACATTTTTAAACTTTGTCACTTGACACCCTTTTTCAATAAATGGATCGTGTTAAGCATCATAACCCGAATTTGGTAAATGGATGTTTAATTTCCGTTCTCACATGCAAATCAACCATAAATCCAACTTGACATCTTATGTTTGATATTTGGATTAACAAACCGACTTAGAATGCTCACATGTTAGGTTAAAACGTTTGGATGTGCATTCATGCATTTACACCGTTTAATCAACTTTTGCACTTAAACAACCACGATCGATCAGTAGAGGCCGCTAACGCGGGCGGGATTGGGTGTCCGATTAAAGGCTTCCTAATACGTACCCTCACCCAATACTCAGAACCTTTGGATAGTGGATGCCCTTATCCAGGGCGCACGAGAGTCATCTTAGGCATAGAATGCTAAAAGGGGGACGAGTCCTTATCTTTAGTACCTATGTCAAACACTGCTTTGTGCTTTATTTGACCGAGGTATAAAGTGGATTTCGAACGGGTTCCAACCATCCCACAAATGCTTGGTGGCGACTCTGAACATCTCTAATCGTTTCAAGACCTTTACCGAGATGAAACCGACTGATCTAAGGCGATCCGGTCGAAAGCATTTCAACGCCACCGAGCATGGCTTTCTAGACCGCTACATGTCCACAGATTGGCTTGGCGTGCAAGTGGCCCGTGAATACGGACCGGTAGGTGGCCCAAATCCACAGACCGGCCTGTGGCCCATGTCCACAGCATGATATGATATTTCCAAATCTCCTTCCTACTTTTTATATGTTAATGACAATGTGGTTATCTTTTTGATTGATGCGGTATGAACCAATGTGTTGTTAGGAGTTTTGCATTTAGTTTATGTGGCGTAATTGTTGATAGAAGCATATGCATTAGAGTTGTATATATGTTAGTTGCATCATGGCATGTAGTTGCATGGTTAGGAAATTTTTTGAAAATGCCTATTTGGGAATCTTGACAAGTGTATATAAGGCTCTTGTAGATAATTTTTATCCTTAAGACCTCGTTTCCTAGAATACCCTCAAGACACCCTAGGATGTGTCATACTAGTATCTTTTGACTCATGGACTAAGGCCTAGTCAAGAGTACCTTGTGATGTGATAACTCCTTGGCTACCGTTTATTCCAAGGTGAACTTTGAAGCCATGCAACCGTTCTTACACTTCTATCATCATATTTTATCAATAAAAAGGGAATGGGCACAAAAATCTCCAAATTGAGTTCAAGTACGAAAATGAAAAGCAAAAAGTTTGCACAAAAATGCATCAATGAAAAGAGGAGCAAAAATAGACTCCTATGATTTAATAAAAGTACCCTTGCTACAAAATGGGGTTACTTTGAAAATGTTCAAAAAAAAAAATGCAAAGATTGAAAAGAATTGCCAAAGTATCAAAAATGCCAAACAGCAAAAGTGGCAAAAGAAATGTTCTTAAAAAGTCAAATACCACAAGACATTGGGGGGAAAACAAATCAAAAATCAAACTACAAATGTGAAACTCAAACCATCTTAATCCCTTTTATCCATTGATCTTATTTTTTACATGGTGGAGAGGGAACGACCCTTTCTCTTGTCTAGGCAAGAGGGGGAATTCCGCGATCCTACAGTGTTTCTAACACCATAAGGAGCCTACTCTTGACAAAGACATTTAGATATTGTGGACAAAGGTACCCTAGTTTGACACAACTTGGAGGTGATTTGTTTGTATCCTTTTAGACTTAGTAGCTTGGAGAAATAATATCTACAATGGAGTGTCTACTCTTGACTTGCTTCCCTTGTAGATTATTTTCGCCACTTAGATGAGGAATGTGGCTATTCTTTTGTAGATGCATCCATTACATGTTTTGTGTGCTTAATGCTTGGATGTATAGCCATTTTGGCAAGCCCCACCTTGCCTTGCAAGAAGGCATCCTACCTCATGGATGTCTTGTTGTGAGTTGAAGGGGCGGAGTGAGACCCGCTAATTGTCTCACGTCGGTTATATTATTAGGATAGTTTAAATAAAGGTCTTGTTCTAGTCACCTCTTTACTCAGGACGAGTAAAGGTTCGGTTTGGGGATGTTTGATGTGACTCTTAATTGCGCACATTTAGTCCCCTAATTGAACCTATTTTGCATAGTAATATAACATTTCTTGGCAATTTTATTCGTTAATTCCTTCTTATTTTGCTTTCTTAGTGCATTTTATATGTCTTATAAGAAAGGAGATAATGAGGCAGAATTCCCATCTCCCGTGCATATTTAAAAACTTGTTGACGATCTTAGATGGACTAATATGAAGAGGAGGCAAGAATGATGGCAAAGGATGTAGGAATAAAGAGTATATAGAAGGATCATAGGCTTAAAAGCAAGGAGAAGGAAGCCATTACAAGAGGAAATAGATCGTAACTAAACCAAGAGTTTCTTGTTTACCTCTGAAAGTATACTAAATGAAATGTAGTCGAAAAATCAAGTGGTCTAGGCTTTTGAATCACTCCAGTAGGAGTCCGGATGAGGAAATGACGTCCGTTTTACAATTCGAGCTCAAATAGACAAGCTGTCCGCCAATCCGCGCGTCCCAAGACTCAAGATGAGCGTCTCCAGACTCAAGACGAGCGTGCAAGACTCAAGACAAGCGGATTGTTAGACATTAAAAACAAGAAGCACTCTGCCCAGTGATCCGGGCGTCTTGCTCCCAAGACGGGCGTCTCAGAACCCATGATCCGAGCGTCTTGCTCCCAAGACGGGCGTCTCATAACGCTATGATCAGGGCGTCCCGATGCCAATCCGAACGGATTCCTTCACAGACTGGCCGTGCTCCAAGCTGATCCGAGCGGATCGTGGTAGGACTAGCTACGTGATATGCGTATTTCCTTTGGGACTTGCATTTCCCTATTCAACACATAGCAATACTATTTACTAACCTACCCTTGCTTAACCTAATGATGTACTACTATATATACTCCATTTGTAATAATCAAGAGAAAAAAGTTCCCTTAGAATAAATCAAGTTCTCTTAGATTAAGAGTAGATTAGAATAGATTAATCTCAATCATTCCACATTAATCTTTCCTTAATCATTGTTCAAGTTTATTATTATTGGGTAATTGAAGACTATTGGGTTATTATTGGAGAATTGACAACTCTTCATCAATCAATCAAGTTTTCTTCTATTATTCTTTGCTTTATATATTATTTGGATCATCATAAGTTTGGTATAATCTCTTTACTCTCTATTATTTATTTCCTCATTCTCTTATCATGTTTATACTTGTTGTGATGATTGACACCATTAATGACATGTTTCCCATGATAATGAGTGAGTAGCCTTTTAGCTAGGATTAATGGGGAATTAGGGGAAACATATATGGGTAATGATTCATCCTTAATCTAATATGTTTTCATAATTAATTTGCTTGCTTGTTGTGATTTCAACTTATGCACATGTTATGTTTGATGAAATGCGAGCCTATGAATCCTTCCATTTTTTGATCCATCACCTATCCTTTCAATGAGGCTTGTAAGCATATAAACCAACTCGAGCCTCATTAGACCATGCATAATGTTGAAAAGGAAGCATTATGTCGACTTGTAGGTGTTGTACAATCAAATCGATTCGGCTTCGGGACCCAAACCTTCTTAGGGATTGTAAGCTTATACACCAACTCGATCCTATCACAACAATAAGTGCTTGCTATATAATTAACAACATGCTTGTATGATCAACTCCCATGAGTCTCCTATGAACCCATGATATGCTAGCATTTTTTATCATTTGTTTACATCCTTCATTTTATTGCTTGTTCTACTTTATTGCTTGCATTAGTCTAAGCTCACCAACTGCAAACCCAAATCAATTGTGACACTAGCATAAATTAAGATAGATAGACTTATAACCAAAAGCACACCGTCCCATGGATCGACCTCGACTTAACCACTAACTAGTTGTTTGTTGAGAATATAAATGTGTTTGATTGAGAGCCCCAACGACACTCTCGTCAAAATGGCGCCGTTGCCGGGGACGGTGTTATGTGATTAAGTTCTTACTTGTTGTCTATTTGAATTGTGCTTTAACCTTGAGGAACTTGTTCCTCAACGTCGTTTTTACCGTTTTATTATAGTTTCCATGTTTGTTGTTGTATCTTTATCTTGGCTATGATGATGACCCAAGACTCGGTACATGGAGTATGTGGTGGATCTTTTGAGTATGACTACAATTGGTATGGGGAGTTTGAGGAGCAAGTCAATACAAACCTACCTTACAACTCATATAATGAAAGTCCTAACCACTACCCAAGTTTTCTTACCAAAGCCCCCACATCCAATATCCACAACAACCACCCTCCTAAAAACCACATTACAATCAATGCCAAACGTCATCCTACAACCAACACTCATACCCCCAATCACCCATGTACCCACAACAAGAGAATGAGCATAATTTTGACATGCAAAGTGTGGTTCTCCAAATTCTAAGAGACCAACAAAATCTCTTCATGCAAATGCTAGAAGATAGCCAAGCTAGGGACAATGTTCTCAAAAACATTGTTACTAATGGTGAGAAGTTGGCAAATCAAATTGCCGAAATGGAAGCCACCCAAATGTTAAATGAAGAAGAAGGGGAAGATAATGAGGGTGAAGAAGAATTTGGGTGGCATTATGAAGCTACTCTTGTAAATCCCCACCACCTCCTAAATTCATAAGAATTGAACATCCCATATTCCAACTTGTACCCAACTTTAAAAACATTCATGATGGATGTGAATATAAAGATATAACTTTTGAGGAAGGGGAGTGCTTAATTGATTATGGACCAAGAGTGGATGATGAATTGAAGCATGATGAAGTTGGGGTGGATAGCAATGATGAATGTGAGTTGAAGGCCAATTATGAGACAAGCACTTTGTCTAAATTGTCTAATGTATCTAGCTCACACACTAGCCTTGCTGCTCCAATTTGAAATACCTGTGATGATGATGATGAGGAGGAGGAGGAGGAAGACCTCCCACCGCAATTTCCTTCTATGACTCATGTAGAGGAAGTGTGTTCCCTTGACACTTATGGGAGTAAAGGTAAAACTGGGAAATAAGAGGTTGATAAATTTGAACATGCTATCTTTGGAGAATTGAGGGACCAAGAGGAAAACTATGATGTTGGCATCTTTGATCATAGTTTAGAAGAAATTGAAGCCCTTTTCTTTAGAAATGGTTCAAGCTATAAGGAGGGAAAGAAGAAAGTGAAGAAAATGAAAGCATGAATGACCTCAATGGTGAGAAGTTGACTCCTCCACATCTTATCCTTCAACTATCCCCTCATCAAATAAATGTGAACTCTCCTTCTACTATTGGAGGATTGATGAATCAATGCACTATCATCATAGAATTTGAAAGAGATGGTGGAAAGTGGAAGCCTCCGAATAAATATTGGCAATACTTCATACATTGTGTTGACAAGAATCATGTGCTTGTTGGTTTGAAGCATTGTAAGAAGCCAAGTGCCAAGGGCAAAACAAATGGGAGAGTGTTTGGCATGTTTTATCCCAAGCCAAGATGGCTAAACCACGTTTTGACATCGCCAATCTCCTATTTGTGCTTATATGAAGCCCATTCAAAAGCCTTTGACCGGTTGTTGAGAGCATTAAGCAACATGGACAACATCAATAACCATGGCAATAAGGAATGAGTTTGGTGGAGTCCTCCGTCAAACCACCATTTGTAAGATACCCTTTACTTTGACTTTGCATTACATTTACACTTACATTTAGTTATATACATATACATTTAGCTTGCATTTGTATTATATTTCATATTGCATTTACATTAGTTAGTTCATATAGTATAGTTGCATTGTAATATATCTCACATGATTCATATAGTTAGTTGCATTCATGCTTAGTCACTAATGACCAATCCTATTCTTTTCTAAACTATAATAGTGTTTAAATCGGTTTGGGAGGTTTGATCATAGTTGAAAACATGTATCATTTAGTATAGTTTAGATTGCATTAATTTGTTATATATGTCATATAAAATTGCATTTAGTTAGAGCATGCATTCATTCATATCATATCATTGCATTTGCACTTCAATTTCCATAAAACTTTAAAAATCCAAAAAATGTATTTCATTTTCATTCCTACTCCTATATGTACATTGAGGACAATGTCCAAAAATAAAGTGGGGGATGGGACTTTATATTCCAAAATACATAAAAAATGAAAAATTTCGAAAAATCCCAAAAATATGTTCTTTAATTTCATTAAAACAAAATCCATAAAAATTTGAAAATTTAAAAATTCCAAAAACATGTTCTTTCCTTTGTAGTGTAGAATTGTATATATTTGTTTATTTCTTTCTCACTCTTATCACATTGGGTCGACTACGCCACATTCGAGGCATGAAAGAAATAGAAGACTGCATGGTATGATCTTTCCAAATCTTCTTCCTCCTTTTTATATGTTAATGACAATGTGGTTATCTTTTGATTGATGCGGTATGAACCAATGTGTTGTTAGGAGTTTTGCATTTAGTTTATGTGACATAATTGTTGATAGAAGCATATGCATTAGAGTTGTATATATGTTAGTTGCATCATGGCATGTAGTTGCATGGTTAGAAAATTTTGTGAAAATGCCTATTTGGGAATCTTGAGAAGTGTATATAAGGCTCTTGTAGATAATTTTTCTCCTTAAGAACTCGTTTGCTAGAATACCCTCAAGACACCCTAGGATGTGTCATACTAGTATCTTTTGACCCATGGACTAAGGCCTAGTCAAGAGAACCTTGTGATGTGATAACACCTTGGCTACCGTTTATTACAAGGTGAACTCTGAAGCCATGCAACCGTTCTTACACTTCTATCATCATATTTTGTCAATAAAAAGGGAATGGGCACAAAAATCTCCAAATTGAGTTCAAGTACGAAAATCAAAAGCAAAAAGTTTGCACAAAAATGCATCAATGAAAAGAGGAGCAAAAATAGACTCCTATGCTTTAATAAAAGTACCATTGCTACAAAATGGGGTTACTTTGAAAATGTTCAAACAAAAAAATGCAAAGATTGAAAAGAATTGCCAAAGTATCAAAAATGCCAAACAGCAAAAGTGGCAAAAGAAATGTTCTCAAAAAGTCAAATACCACAAGACATAGGGGGGAAAAACAAATCAAAAAGCAAACACAAATGTGAAACTCAAAACGTCTTAATCCCTTTTTCCATTGATCTTATTTGTTACGTGCTGGAGAGGGGACGACCCTTCTTCTTGTCTAGGCAAGAGGGGGAATTCCGCATACCTACAGTGTTTCTAACACCATAAGGAGCCTACTCTTGACAAAGGCATTTAGATATTGTGGACAAAGATACCCTAGTTTGACACAACTTGGAGGTGATTTGTTGGTATCGTTTTAGACTTAGTAGCTTGGAGAAATAATATCTACAATGGAGTGTGTACCCTTGAATTGCTTCCCTTGTAGATGATTTCCGCCACTTAGACGAGGAATGTGGCTATTCTTTTGTAGATGCATCCATTACATGTTTTATGTGCTCAATGCTTGGATGTATCACCATTTTGGCAAGCCCCACCTTGCCTTGCAAGAAGGCATCCTACCTCATGGATGTCTTGTTGTGAGTTGAAGGGGCGGAGTGAGACCCGCTAATTGTCTCACGTCTGTTATATTATTAGGATAGTTTAAATAAAGGTCTAGTTCTAGTCACCTCTTTACTCGCGACGAGTAAAGGTTCGGTTTGGGGATGTTTGATGTGACTCTTAATTGTGCACATTTAGTCCACTAATTGAACCTATTTTGCATACTAATATAGCATTTCTTGTCCATTTTATCCTGCAATTCCTTCATATTTTGCTTTCCTAGTGCATTTTATATGTCTTATAGGGAAGGAGATAATGAGGCGGAATTCCCATTTCCCGTGCATATTTGAAAACTTGTTGACGATCTTAGATGGACTAGTATGAAGAGGAGGCAAGAATGATGAACAAGGATGTAGGAATAGAGAGTATATAGAAGGATCATAGGCTTAAAAGCAAGGAGAATGAAGCCATTACATGAGGAAATTGCTCGTAACCAAACCAAGATTTTCTTGTTTGGCTCTGAAAGCATACTAGATGAAACGGCGTCAAAAAATAAAGTGGTGTAGGCTTTTGAATCACTCTAATAGGAGTCCGGATGAGGAAATGACATCCGTTTTACAATCCGAGCTCAAATAGACAAGCTGTCCGCCAATCCGCGCGTCCCGAGACTCAAAACGAGCGTCTCCAGACTCAAGACGAGCGTGCAAGACTCAAGATGAGTGGATTGTTAGACATTCAAAAAGAGAAGCACTCTGCCCAGTGATCTGGGCGTCTTGCTCCCAAGACGGGCGTCTCAGAACCTCATGATCCGAGCTTCTTGCTCCCAAGACGGGCGTCTCAGAACGCTATGATCCAGGCGTCCCGATGCCAATCCAAGCGGATTCCTTCTCAGACTGGCCGTGCTCCAAGCTGATCCGAGCAGATTGTGGTAGGACTAGCTACGTGATATGCGCATTTCCTTCGGGACTTGCATTTCCTTACTCAACACTTAGCAATACTATTTACTAATTTACGCTTGCTTAACCTAATGATGTACTACTATATACACTATATTTGTAATAATCAAGAGAGAAAAGTTCCCTTAGAATAAATCAAGTTCTCTAGATTAGATTAAGAGTAGATTAGAATAAATTAATCTCAATCATTTCACATTAATCTTTCCTCAATCATTGTTCAAGTTTATTATTATTGGCTAATTGAAGACTATTGGGTTATTATTGGAGAATTGACAACTCTTCATCAATCAATCAAGTTTTCTTCTACTATTCTTTCCTTTATTATTTGGATCATCTTAAGTTTGGTATAATCTCTTTACTCTCTATTGTTTATTTCTTCATTCTCTTATCATGTTTATACTTGTTGTGATGATTGACACCATTAATGACAT